>NC_072772.1:25741147-26058647 GCF_022539595.1 Amphiprion ocellaris | reverse complement strand
GATTGAGTTTTCAGCATCACTGTCTAAAAATCAGAAATAAGCTGGGCTGCGGGCTGCACAGTGGCGTAGTGGTTAGCACTTTCGCCTTGCAGCGAGAAGATCCCTGGTTCGCGTCCCGGCTTTTCCGGGATCTTTCTGCATGGAGTTTGCATGTTCTCCCTGTGCATGCGTGGGTTTTCTCCGGGTACTCCGGCTTCCTCCCACAGTCCAAAAATATGCTGAGGTTAATTGATCATTCTAAATTGCCCGTAGGTGTGAATGTGAGAGTGATTGTTTGTCTCTGTGTGTGGCCCTGCGACAGACTGGCGACCTGTCTAGGGTGTCCCCTGCCTTCGCCCGAGTCGGCTGGGATAGACTCCAGCCCCCCCCGCGACCCTAGTGAGGATTAAGCGGTGTATAGATAATGGATGGATGGAAGCTGGGCTGCTATTTGGTTTGATTGGTAATGATGTACATGTTGTCAGATAATGGCCTATCTGCAAACTTTTGTTTGTTTTTTTAAGCTAAGTTACAAATGGATCATAATGTACTGACTGCACTTCATGAAGCAGAGGAGAGTAGACGGTAGTGCAAAATCAAGTGATGTCATCATGGTAAGTTAGAAACTAGTTTGTGAAATACTGTACATTACTTAAAAATTAATAAGCAATGACTTTTCTTTTTCAGTATACACGTCAGTCAGTCACCAAGTGAATAACTTGGTCATCTCTTTACAATGCAATGTCCTGCTGGGAAACCTTGAGTGTTGGCGTTCATTTGGATGGTACTTTGACACGTACCATCTTCCGAAACATTGTTGCGCTCTAAAACCTGCTCATGAACAGCTTGATGAATATGACAAAAAAGCCCAAGGCATCAACACAACTGCCAAACTCCCCAGCTCCCAGTCTGATAGAAAATCCACAGGATGTGCTGTAACAAGTACATCCACAGAGGCTCTACTCCACAATATTAGGTAGGTGGTTTTACTGTTGTGGCTCAACATTGTACCTCAAACACGCTTTTTAAAAGTCATTATCAGGATCAGCCCCCAAACTCCTGTATCGATCAGGCTCCTATACCCAGCCTCTTTGTAAACCTATAGTATTTCAGGACTTGGTTTTTGGCTTGTTGTGGAAGTTTGTTAATGCAGCTTTTACAAAGAAAAAACAAAATAGATAGATAGATAAATAGATACTTCAGTAATCCCGAGGTAAATTCAAGATTCAAATTCAAAATGTGTCTCAACATATAACGTTCTATTTTTGGATACCTCATACTATTCAGGGAGATACGATAAACGCAGTCCTCCTTTTAGTGTTTATCCTGAAACATTTAACTAATGTGAATTTGTTAGTTTTTCAATTTGAATTGAGTCCATAAGCCAGTATTGTTTTTAATACTACAAAACCACCTGACCAGTACTCAGTCCATTGACAGTGTTAACCAAAACCAATCACTGAGTGCTCAAAATTTGTGATTTCTCCCAGAATAATTCACTGTTGGTAGTGTCCGTAGAAGCAATGATTTGAATCTTAATTAATCTGAATTTCTATGAAATTTGTAAGGTCTAGATGGCCCTGATGTTCGGTTGACAGTATAGGTAAGATCTGTTATGGAAGACTCTACTGTATTAACTCGACAGAGTTGTGCAGTGTTCTGAGGAGTGCTGCTATGTGTGATGAGCACTCACCCAAACTAGAATGTGTTGAGTCAGCTGCTCTGCAAGCCTCTTTCCCTCCCCAGTGAGCTATTAATACACATTCAAACTGGCCGCATACCAGCACATACAGACATAAGGGCATACACATGTTGTCAAATATACACAGTAACACACAAATAGAGCTCAGTAGACATGAAAGCACCTTGTAAACAATAGTGCATACAACAGTGGACACACGAGGAGAGCTGAGCCTTGGGGTGATTCAGTTTTTTCCTGACACTGTGTTGAGGAGGAAGCAACAGGTGGGTTCTGAGAAGCTGAGCAGCAAAGAATAAGAGCCACTCAGGCTGACAGTTATACTGCATGGGAGCAGCAAGACTTTAACCAAATCTCACAGGACCACATGTAGAACACTGAGGTAGGACAAGACGTCAACATTACATTCAGGAAATTGCATTTTGAATACATACTTTTTGGATTCAAATCTTGAGTCAGAGAGAGAAGTGTATTGTCTCACTGTGAACTGTGCCTTGATTCTGTGTAGCCATATCCTGTCAGTTTAGGTTCTGTGTAAATATTGGGATCATTGCTCTCTTCCGTTGTCACCTTGCAAACTTAAATCAGTCTATACACTTAGCTTTCCCTATGATATATAATGATATGCTGATTCTCTGGTTTGATGTTCCACCAGTAATTTGATGTGATATGTGTTACTTTGCATGAGTAAGACATGTATGCTTTAAAGTCTTCTAAGTTGAAAGCAAATTGTGTCAGTGCCTGAGCTTGTGAAACATCTGGCCAGGGACAACAGATAAAACTGCTCTTTGACTAAATCCAGCATGTCGTGTAATGTTTTTTCATGTGCATTCTAAGATTGCTATACATGTTTTCTCCAGAAATTGGAAAATGTTCAGTAGGAAGAAGTAATCAGAAAAATTTATACAAAAATCCATAATAACTAAAGGCTCTATAATGTGAGCAACTAAACATCATTACATACCAATCAAATCTGTCACACATGCTTGTGCTGTTTGTGTTCTGATGGATTAAAAATGAAAAGTCTTAACAGTCTATGGTAAGACATCAAAATATTTATAACCCTATGAAGATGAATTCTCATGGTTTGTAGTACCTCCATGACAAAAATGTTCACTTCAGCACAAGACAGACCAATATCTCAGTAAATATTCTGAACTTGTTAATGCATTGTTTCAGTCTTCTTTTATTCTTTGCTATTCGAGAAAGCTTTACTGAGAGCAGTGACCTTCAGGTCACAAACCTACTTCCTTAACATACAGGGCAGCACACTGACCTCATGGACCAGAGCTGTGTAGGTGAAACTCACTGAAGTGGGTCATTCTTAAGTCTTGGAGTGAAGAAAAAAAAACAGTACAATCGTTGATTGTATTTTTTACATATTAGTGGGTACATTTTGCATGTGCATTCCTGTCATGCGGGCAACAGATGAGCAATGCCCCCAGAGGCAGAGCTGGGATCAGATGTGACCACAATATTAACATGACTTCAACAGTTGAATAAAATACACGAAGAGGCAGAGGTAGAGATCTGTGTGAGGTGACAGCTGGAGCCTGTTCTTCTGAATTAAATAATGGCATGTAGTAAGACTTCTCCTAGTGTCTCCTTCTGATGAACCGCAGGAGTCCATCTCTGGTATTTCATTTCTGTACATGGCATTGATTTATTACAAAGCTGTGTATATTCAGTTAGTTGCTTATTTTAATATTTGATCAACATGAATAATCAAAAACTGTCTTCTTCTGTCAACTGACATTTTGTATTATATTCATTATTTTAATCTTTTGGAAGATGACATGAAGCAAGAAAATCCCATGTCCATCCTAAATCAAAGCACTGAGCATCTTCGCTGCATGTTCAGAGAAAATGTCCAAGTCATAAACAAAGCAAATGCTACAAATACTGTATGGACAGGCATTTTCACTATTTATTGATCTGCCAATATACATTGTCCATAAACATCAGATTAGTTTTTTAAACACCTATTTGAGTGCCCAAGAGTATAAGGTGACATCATGAAATAATTGGACATCTTGCTCTATGTTGAGGGTCACTGACCATTAACACAATGTTTTGTAAACTAAGAACTGATTTGAAACTTTGACCCATGCTGAGGTCACACATGATGATCTTGAACTTTTCTTGAGAAATGTCTTCTTTGACTAGATTGAGTTTGTTTTTTGTATGTGATTTACAAACATGAGTAGTCAATGAATCTGCATTTACGAGGAGCTGCTCAGCACTCAGCCGCTGGTGTGGCTATATTTAAAACATTTGTGATGATGTAGACTGTCAGTGATTCAGGTGAGAGCACTGAATATTTTTTAACAGAAATCACAGTGAAACATACTGCTGGTAACACGACTACCAACAGTTGCTAATAATAACATTTATTGCATGCAAATTAGAATCACTTTAAGGTTCAGTAGAAATAGTCTGCACTGTAGAACTGTATTGACAGCCTGGATACTCTTAAAATAACATTATAATCTGCAGCATCTAAATCTGTAGAGTTTCTGCTGTTGTTGTCACTTGGTTTGCCTAAAAAAACTCTGTTTCCTGTCAGCTACCCCGTCCCCCTCCTTGTCCTTTCATTACAGTCCTCGTCTTATATGGCCTGGCTGGACAGTGTAGAGGGATGGTGCTTTGGGGGAAAAAAGGCATGCAGGCATTTAGAGGAAGTAAAGGATTTCTTGCGTGGCAGGGTGGGGTGCAGAACTGATTAGATATGTTCACTGAAAAACAGTTTCCGGAAATGTAAGGCAAGTGTCTAGAATTTATCACACACATAATAATTTGAATGGAGTGCTACTAGGAATATGATTTTGTAATCATGAAACTATGTTTGTCGTGTATTTCAGAGTAACTTAGATTATAACAATAATGCCAAGAAAAATTAAAAAGGAAGCACTCACTATTAGCTAATACAACAATTTTACCTTAAAAAAGTAAAAGTAAGACTAAATGAAAATGAAACTGTAATGACCCAGAAGGAGCCACCAGTATGCCAGGAAGAGTGTGGAAAGCCTTACAGAGAGAGAGAGAGAGAGAGAGAGAAGGGGAGGGAAATGTAAGAAGGGAGGAGAAAAACAGTGTGATAACAGCGCTGGGAAGATTTGTTGGTTCTCTGTCAGTGAGTTTCCCAGCAGCCTGCTGCATTCAGGATTACTCTGCTTGGATTATGAAAGCAGAAGCTCTAGTGTTCAGCAGAAACTGTCAACAGCATGGTAATGTACACATCCTAACTTCTGCCTGCCAGATTTCACCATATGTAACCTGTGATAAGGGCATTAGGAAAGGTGTTTCCTTCATTTCCTTGTTGCTGCTGTTTTAGGCAGTCAGTGCGTGTTGTCAGTTTCGGTGTGTATGTGTGTGTGTTGTGTTTGTTCAGCTGTTCGAGTTATGTATGAGTGGCAGCACTACAAATTTTTGTTTGACTGTTAATCGGAGGCATACTGTATGTCCAGACCCACATGACTGTTGAGCAGACTCTAGTCCTCTCATCCAGTCTGTGTGCTCTGCAGTTTCTGCTCAGATTAGTTTCTCTTTGTCTAAGTATGTGTGAAAAGGCAGTATTCAGTGTCAGAGGAAGATATTTTGGAGAGGTTTGTCATGGTCTTAAATACAAGCCTCTCGTTCCCGTTCAGTCTTTTTCAGTCAGTGTCTTGTCTTTCTTTCTTTCTTTCTTTCTTTCTTTCCAGGCTTTTTTTTTCTTATTTTCTTTCCAGGCTTTCTTCACTTGTAAACACAGGCAGCTGAGGCATGCCCAGGCACTGCCCAGGTATCGGTATGCGTCAGCGTGCAGAATGTGAAGTGTATTTCTCTAGCCTTTTTTTTTTTTGCGTTTTTTTCCATATGTATTAAAACCATCTTCATTTCCAAAAAACATTGTCACATCAATTGTACATGAATAGAATAAAAGTTACTACTTCACTGCACTGGACCATTTATTCATCCCATTGTGACTGTAGGATGTCTTGCTGATACTGTATGACCCTTTCATTTCTCATTCTCAGTGAAATATCAGTTGACATAACTGCTCACTCCCACAATGTGTGTGTGTCCACTTTTCCCACACCTGCAAACATTCAGACCAGCCATGTCTGCACAATACATAGTTCCAGGTATTCTCTGTATCTGTAATATTTGCAGAAAGAAGTGCTTTATCTTTTAAGGAGAACTTACTTTGACTAGGGAGAATGAAGCAGGTATGTTGCCTCAACCCAGAGGTAGCAGAGGTTTGCACATTTGTTGCAACAAAGTCCAATTCCTTTTCATCTTTGTATGTAACATCTGAGCACATCTGACTTGCTTTGCTGTTATATAGTGAATATGTGCTCTAATCTTCTTTTCAGCTTTTTTTATTCACACTATCCTTTTGGTTAGCGCACAATCCTGGAACCTGCAGTTGTTTTTTAAAAATATCTGCTTCTGCCTGCAGCAAAATTCAGTCCCTCCAGGAATTCGCGATATTGCGGTCGCGCGAATTCACGCGAATTCAACCAATCTCCGCGAATTTTGCGCGACCTTGCAATTTTGTCCAATCACCGCAACTTTTTTGCAATTTTGGCCCGCCTCCCATGAGTTCCACCAATCATAGCAGTCCCCAGCGCAAACGTAAAGCACGTATGTCACCGAATTCACTTCCTTGTTTTTGGCTTGAAGATGCAGACATGTCCCATTCTAATGTCTCTCATTTACCAACAAAAATTACTGCTGAACACTGTGCAAAACAGTTAATTCCCCGATGTTCTTCACCAAAGCGGAAGTAATCTGTTTTACACCCATGCAATATTGTGGTGGAATACAAAAAAAATCGATTGATAAACACTTTTCTACCACGGAACATATCCGGAGAATGGCTGAAACGAGCGGACCACAGACCAGACAAATCGACGTGATGGAAACGGTTGCATCCAGATTTGTTGGAGCACTGAAAGAATGAAGGTAAGTTAGAGAAATTACTCCAACAAGGAACGCGGCGGAGTTATGTGACGATCTGCATATATGAATCATTCCTTTGTTAGCAACATTACTCAAACGGACAAAGGGATTTGGATGAAATTTTCCGGGAAGGTCAGAAATGACACAAGGACCAAGTAATTCGATTTTGGCAGTGAAGCGGCTTAAAGTCTGGATCCACGGATTTGTTAAGAAGTTCCCATTGAGATAGCGGCACGGTAACCATGGCAACGAGTGAGCGCTACCTCCGCGGCCTGCTGACGATCACATCATTGCGATCCTACTACAAATCCACCGCTGTAGACGTATCGGAAATGATACAAGGAACAGCTGATTAAATTGTTGGGGTGTTTCTGAGTCCCATCAGTTCCCGCCGCCCGCTACATATTTACGTCACGCGATTCGGTAATGTACTCATGCAAAACACGCCTGTGTTCAGCGCAAGGTTAAGAGTGATTTTCTTGTTAATTGACGTGACAAGCCGTGAGCGGGTGTGTGTGCCAGGAAGTGAAATTAACTTTTGAAGCCACTGACATATATCCAAATGTGATTCATTCAGTAGTAAATTTTCATTTTTTGCCTTAAATCTACCAACCACTTCATGTTAAACCAGTATCTGGCTGATGCTAATTTCCCACCATAGTATGCCAGCTTGTGTAAATGCGTTGGAGCGTTAAAAAATTGATTTCGGAATAAATATTGTCAATTACAATGCTGAAACATGTTCTAAAAGCTGAAAAAATGCAACTTTTTAGCAATTGTCACTGTCTCCCGCAATTTCATTGCAACGAATAAGCTTAAAACATCGCAACTTACATCGCATTTTTTCAGAATTACTGCCGCGAATTCAGGCATTTTAGGCCGCAATAATCTCGAAAAACGCCTGCGAAATCCTGGAGGGACTGAAAATTAAAACCATCCACACCGAGATTTGTGTTGCATCCCAGTGCAGTCCTTTGGTACAATGGCAGATGTTAAAACAATAGTAGAAGGCCTTTGACTTCCGTTGGTGTTATCAGACCTCTGACATTCATTCCTGCTGCAGGCTACAGGCCCTATTAGCATGTATTAGGTATTGCTATCCCCCACCCCCCTCATCCCCACAACTGGTTGAAACAGATGGCTGCCTTCCCTGAGCCTGGCTTTGTTAGAATTTTTAAACCCCACCCTATTTAGGGAGGGTTTTTTTGGTTCCTTTCTCACCATTGCCTGCTGCAGCTCATAGGGAATCCAAAGGCAACTTTGGATTGTTGGGTTCTCTGTTCTTTGTTTAAAATTCATAAGATTTGTACCTTAATATGTTAAATGCTGTGAGATGACATGTTGTGAATTGGCACTCTGTAAATAAAATTTTATTGAAATTGAAATGAATATACACACCCTAATCTGTGACTGGATTGTTGCCGGTAAAGCTAGATTTTGGCAGATGTAGACGTCATGTTGTGACCTGAAAGGAATTCATGGAAGAAACAAAAATACCTCTGGTTCTTTTGCATGAATTTCTGTTGTCATTTTAAACTAGCTTTCATGAGTCTGACCAACCTTGTTATCTACAAATGATTTCCTATACAAGCTTGTCTGCTTGCTCGGGTTAAGTACATTTGGTGCTTAAGCCTATGGAAGGCCTCATGCAGTTGTCCCATCAGGCATCTGAAAAATACATTTGATGTCTTTGTACATTTTCTGTGTTGAAAACAATTTGGTTGTTAGTTGACCACTAGCCATCCATGATGCCTTGAGATGAGACTGTCAGTCTGTCCGATACTGTGTCTGACTGTGTAGCAACTCTGATTTGAAACCGATTTAACAAAGGCACTAATGAAAACTGTATTGTTTCTGGTTTAAAATGTTCCTCCAACCACCTAAAACTGGCCAATTGTCTGGAAAAAGCAGCCAATGAAATGAAACAGAAATAAACAGTCAATGAAAAACCAGCAGTGCAGGGCAACAAAGCAAACGGCAGTGGAAATTCCTACAGACTCTGTAACAGAGTTGGTACAAAAATTGGGTCTTGGGTCCACTATGACCAGAATGAGGACCCAATGCTTTGTTTGACCTGCTGGAATTTTCTTAAGAAAGCAGACATAAAGGTTGAAATATATTTCATATTCTGGGCTATAGTTCTACAATTTCATTTAGCAGATCTGAGACTAGATAAATCACAAATAACAATCTAGTCAAGAGAAAACAACTTGGATAAGAGCCATTGCATGGTTTTCTTGCTAGAGGTGATGTTTAAGTTCTAATTGTTGCAATCATTACTTGTTAATTCTATGTTTTGTACAATGTACATTATAGTTACTGTCCAAACCCCTGTTGATTTTATTTATTTTTTTAAAAGCCTATATTTTCCATTTTGGAGAAGTAAGCTTGGTGGGCAACTAAAACAGCAAATAAAATGCTTAACATTAAGCCCTATTTACAACTAATTAACTGTGGAGAATGATATACAGACACAACAGCATCTTTTCCTAACTTTAAGTGCTTCGGTTACCTCACCCCAGATGCAACTGTCATATATTGAGAATAAAACATTGTGTCTGAACATAATTCGAGTAATTGTGTTGCATCTAAGTGTCATTTCTATATTTGTAAATATACAAGTGTAATTGCAATGGTACAGGGTTGTTCCTACCATCTTGTGCCCATGCCTACTGTCCCAGCATAGGTAGTACCAATAAAAGGACTATGGTTTGGCTAGGGGATGTAGTTACCACTGAGCAAAAAAGCTCAAATTACTGTTAGGAAGATTTTGAACTAAAACAATTTCAGAATTTGTAATTGTAAATAATTAATTGTAAACCTATAGTATAAACGTGTATGAAAAATTTAGCTTCATACATGTGTAGAAAAATTTTGTATTAGTAAAAACATGCATGTGTGGAAAAAAATGCTTTTATGAACGTGTGAAAAACTGTATACAAAAAGACAAACATTTATGGTGTTTTGAATTTGATCATATTTTGTAATAATATACGTATTAATTAGTACAGGGGAGCATAATATTAGTAAACACAAAGATTAATCTCATTCATGTGCCATGGATTTCCTAAAACAACAGACTTTTTCTTTTTTTTAAATAAGTTTGCTACCCAGTTGTCAACATGGAGTGAATTATTGTAATGCCCAAGTAAGCTTAAAAAGTAGCTAAAAAATCTATAAATGATCAGAAATTTTGTAATTAAGAGTAATTTCAACTAATTTATTACTTTATTTACAGACACCTTCAACAGTCAACTTTTACAAAGAACTGATCAATGTCATGATGCACGTAACGGCTTTGTTTACGTACTCTCCGGAGTTCTGACTTAGGGTGAAAATCGACTTACATCAATCTGTAGGAATGGAACTCCAACGTAAGTCCAAGACCTCCTGTATTATTGCTTTATGGTTGCCCCCTACTTGGTTGCAGGGTACACTAGATTGTGGTACTTCTGTTGAAAGTATTTAGGTCATTTTGATAGTTTGGAATTCTTAAATTTAATGAGTATAGAATGTCAGACCGTTCAAAACGTAAAATGAAAGTTCTCTATCTTATCTGCATAAGTTTTGTTTAAAGTGCTCTTTCTGGAAGCTCTGTGTCATCCCTGTTGACTGAGCTGTCATGTTTTGGGCTGGCTCATAGTCTCTTTGTTCAGGTTTCATCTTGTTCTTGGAGAAGTGGACAAGCAGTTATGGTACTGTGGCTTTGGCTGGTTCCTGTTGGAGCAGTGCTGCTTGTTCTAACAGTCTTTTTGATTCTCTTCTTTTCTGCTTTGACTTTGAAACAAACAGTCTTCTTCCAAAGGTAAGCATTTCCAGGTTTCATCTCTTAATTTGGGTTGAGGTTTAGGATGGGTGCCCTCTTGTGGTAAGTCTGGATTTGGTTCTTTAATGCTTAGCATGATTGGGTTGTTGGCTGATGCTGCTTGCAGTTTGATATATGCCTTTACCACCAGGTGGCACAGTTCTTAGCTTGCCATCATACAAGGACAAGCTATGAGGCCCAGACAGTGTCTCGGTGTAGGATGGAGGTTTCGGAGGAAGACTGCCTTGAAGTCGGTCCCCTCCTCCAAAGCAGGCTTGGCCGAGGTGATTGTAGTAGGCCTGGGGGTTTTCCTGTCTGCCTTGCTTGATGTCTAAGGCGTCGATCAGGCCTTGTTCTGATTCAGGATCTGAGAACTCCCTGATGATGGCTTCTTGCAGCAGCTTGGTGCCAGCTTTGACTTTGTGTGACTGCCGGTTGAGAAAGCTGCAGAATTCCGGTCTTGAGGTTATTCCGATGACATACATCTTGTCTTCAGTGGTGGCATTATCCAGCCGTTATTAATCAAAATCAGTTTCTTGTAAATAGGCATGGATGTCATGACCACCTGCAGAGCTTGCTGTGAAGGTATAAATGTTGCGAGCCACCTTATCTAGCACTCTAGGTGATACTCCCTTGGCTGTGGGAACTGGTTCAGAAGGCTGACTTTGTGTTCTGTGCTGTCCTCAATTAAGTTGCATCTTCTGCAGTCTTTGAAGCTGGTGTCTGGGGACATGTCTGGTGGCATATCCCACTGGTTGGTCTCGCTTTGGGCATCATACTTTGCCTGGAGGTTTCAGTCTGACATCCTAGAGTTGACCTTTGCAATGCCTCAGTTCATGTCTGAGGTCATTTGCTTCTTTATGGATTTCTTCTAGGTGAGTCTTTAGGGCCTTTATCTGATAGTTCTAGTCACTGACCTCTGCAGTGGCCTGAGCTAGGAATCTTTCAGCTTGGATTATCTTTCCTGTGAAGTCCTCTGTGGCTTCTTTTGCCAGTTGCTCACAGTGACCTGGGTCAGTTTGAAGATCAGCAAGGGCTTTCTGAAGTCCTTCAATTTTGTCCTTTGCTGCATCTCTGTCTTCTTTTTCATATCTTTGTTGAGCTTTCTGCTTCTGGATATTCAGCTCCAGTGTGATGCAGCTCTGGGTTTGAAACAGGTCTTACTGATATGAAACCAACAGCTGCTGGACTGGGGTATTCTGCTGGGCCAAGGTTTTTACCTTTTGTTCCAGTTGAGCCATGTCCTGTTTGTTCTGTTTCAGTTGGGTCAGGAGGTTATGTGTGAGGGTACCATAAGGTTTTGTCTGTTTTTTGTCACTGATGTTTCTATGAAGCTGGTCTTTCTTCTGTGTCTTTAGCTTGTCAATTTGGGAAGGTGGTAGGTCATGTGTTGAGAGGTTCTGCCATTTTTCTAAGTCTTTCCAGTGGTTGAAGGAGTTTTCTCTGCTTGTCATGTTTACTAGTTGCATTATGACACTAGTTAACAGCTTTAATAAAATGTCCAGTACCTCTCTGGTACAGGCTTTGAACTTTTCTGACAGGCTTGACACTCAATACTTAATGTGGAGATATATGTGATTTAGTTAAGTCAGTTGTATGGCAACTTAACTAAGTAGAGTGAGATGAATGGTAACATAATCGCTTATTTGCAAATGCATGTTTAACTAAATTACATTAAACCACCTCTTAGCACTTTAGAAGAGGGACAGATGTGTGCAGATTGTATATGTTTACGAAGTGTTCACTGTCTGATGGAAAGGTTCAGATGAGGAAAGAAATCACTGGAGAAGAGAAAAGGAGAAAAATATTAAGAACAAAACAAATTATTTTTAAAATGAATTTAAAAACAAAACAAATTGTTTTTGTAAATTTGTTACTGAATTTTCTTTCACCACAGATGGCTTACTGCTTTACAGGTTAGATGAAGAACAGAGACCACAGTGATTTAAATTTATGGTGGGCGTTATTATTGTGAGCTTGTTAGTAAAGAGTAGTGTTAGCACATAACAGAATTTTCCCCATATTCTTATTTTTTGTATCAGTTTGGCTATACTTTATGTGAACAATAGAGCTGATACAGTTTTAATGAGAGGAACAACTTAAGTCCTTCCAACTGTTTGTCTAGATTTAGAGTGATCTGTGAAGGCGTTATTACTGACACGTCAATGCTTTCAGTGGAGGATCTCTGAGTGAGTTCAGTCCTACAGCTTCAATCCCCCTTCAGCAGCTCTGAAGGGCTCGAACCCATAGTCCCAATGGACTATGGGTTCGAGCCCTTCGAGCCCTTCATGGGGGTTGCCCCACCAATGTCAAGATTAAAGTGCCTGTATGCACAAAGGGACCAACGCTCAATATGTGACAGCTGTATGTCTAAATTAACACAAATGAACCAACCAACTGATATGTCCAGTTAGTGGCGTCACCCAGCAGGACTAAGTGTCACTTCAAGGTGCATTACAGAGTTTCCTCAAAACCCTGTAATAACCCTCGGACAAGTCAAGATTGTCATTCAAGTGCAAAAAAGGACATTTGGTTAAGCTGACCACTTGAGGTGTTGCAATAGAAAAGGGCCCTTCTTTATAAGGCTAGGAGGTGTAAAGACAGTGGGAGTGATACACCCCAGAGGAGCCGACAGGAGAGACAACAAACCAGTCCCAGAATCCCCACTAACTAACAGAATTAACATGCTTTACAGACCGTAAATCTGTGTTCTAAAGTCAAGGGTTAAAATATTACGGGAATTAAAATAATAGCTTAAACTCTAGTTTCTTGTGAGGAGAGAAGAGTAGGCTACTGTTTCTAATTCAAACAAATGGTAAGCAGAGGGTTGTCAAATTATGTAATTTTGTTTTAATTAGCAAACTTGTTAATAAATGAAAAAAAGCAGTGCAACTAAATAATTAGATGGAATTGTTAATCAGCGATTTCTGAGGTGAGCATAGGGAAAGTAAATCAGATTGAGAAAAATAAAAAAAATTCAAGCAAGAATTCCAAACATGGTTTAAATTTACTGCCAAAGTTTATTTCTATAGCCCTTTAAAAGAGACTAAAGGGTGACCAAAGTGCTTCACAGTGAAAAACAAGAGAATAACTTAAAAACAACACAGTAACTTAAAACAGAGTCAACGGTAAAATATACAATAAAATAAAAAGCAAGAAAACACCACTAAAATATTCAATTTATTTATATACATTTATTACACTCACAACAGTTAATAAACTGCCGAGACAATAACAACTACTAACTCTGACACAACAATGACATACATTAAGACAAACAACCACAAAACAAACGATTCGGTGAACATGAGTGGAGGAAAGAGAAGGAAGAGAGCACAGTATTAAACATAATATTGGGGTAAATATTTTGGTGAAAGTGGATGTGGACACACACATTAGAGGAGCAGACAGTATTCCATTAGGATCCGAATTAAGAAAATAGCAGCATGCAGGGCTCTGTCTGTCTTATGTGCCCCACCCCTTTTGGAACAGGTCAGTCACTTGGATCATAGGTGCATGGTTTGCAAAGGCCACAGTTGCATTTGGCCTCTTCCAGATCTTTTCAAACTCACTTTATTAAGATTGTACTTTGTTTATAGACAATGTTTTTGTTGTTTTCTGGGGAAGTCAAAGTCAGAAATTGCATGTGTTTCCACAAAAGGACCAGAAACATTTGTGAGAAAAGATTACATTTTTGCACAGAAGGTGTTAGTTTTTCACATGGAAATACTGAGCCTATTGTTATCCCAGCCTGTCCATTTCACTTATTACAGACACAATGCAGGAAACAGCTAGTTGCCAGGAGATTGTCAATCCTTTTCCCTCATTTTCGTCATTAAACACACTCCCACCAAGAGCTGAAAAAACACAACAGACCTTGTTTTCTTAGTTTGTAGGCAGATTCCAGTAATCAGGTATCCGGTCAGGTTATTTTACAGCAATTCTGGAGAAAATTTAAATTGGCCGTTTTTCAAATTTTATAGTAAATTAAAAATGGTAAATTGTTAGTAGTAGGGGCGGCACAGTGACTTGGTGGTTAGTACTGTTGCCTTGCAGCAGAAGAGAATCCCGGTGTTCCAGTTTGACTGGTGATCAGGTTAACTGGCGATAGTTTCCGTCTCCAGATGTTTCGTTCGCAGATTCGTCACGATCAGACCTGGACTTACGTGAAATAAAGATACCAGATAAAGAAGACGTCGCCGAAAAACGTAGGCATCACTACTTAACAAAATCTATATCCATATAAATATCATCTACAGACAGGAAAAAGAAATGTGCGGGCCGAAATAAAAAACACGTATTTTTCAAGTACGGTGAGAGGATTCGAAACCATGTAATCCAGCGATAAAATTACAAGACCACCGTTTTACTCATTGTGCTACCGATCAGCTCTGCAAGCATTCTGCTTCATCCATATGGATCACTGTCATCCTGCCAGGTGTTTAACACCTGGTGATTGTTCAGGAAACACGCCCATGTCAACTGGCGATAATCACAACTTAACACAGGCTGCCTGGATAAGAACGAGTCAGAAAACTTTTTATTGTCTCACCAAGAAAGTGCGGATAATCAGTTATGTGTTTACAGCTTATTCTGTTGCTTTAATTCTGGAGAATTAAACTACACGTCATCTGTGGCTGCTTTAACAAATGTTTATAAAATGTGAACAATATGAAGAGTTGTATTTGATTAGTCCAAAAACGATGTCCTATGTCAAACCTATACACTATCCCATGATCTTGACAATAAATGCAATGAGGTCCAATAAACGTGAAGCAGAATTCATGACGATACAAGAAAAGACAACTGTGGTGCCAAGAGAATCTGATTGCACTTACATTAGGCTACGGAATCACGAAAATGTGGATATTGTTGTCGGAAGACTGCCGTAAATGGTGTTGTACTATGAATGTTACTGTTAGAACAACTTATGGGATAACATTCTCCTCTATGCCTTTCCTTTCGATGGTCCAAGCTATGCCATGCTGATGGAGATCAAAGTTGAAACATATTTCCTGAGCATTTAGAGAATTCAACCAACTTGGCATCATATTATAGCTGCCATTTAGTTAGGCCATTTCACTCACTTTCCACAGCAAAAAGAGTATTTGACTGCAACCACTAAAACATGATCATTCCCAAACCCGTTCCAAAGCATGTTTTCACTTAAAGGCTGTTTTTATGTAGCTGTGTAGCAGTAACTCTACATTTAACATCAACTTATACATTTTTATTGGAATATTAGCAGGAGATTGTGTCAGCTAGGTTTTCTTGGTAATCCATCCTGTTAGCTGCACAACAGCCATTGTAGGCCCACAAGACACAGAAAGAGCAAAAAATGAAAGGAAACAATTGGTCAATGACAGGTATCCTTGTTGTCTCCTCCAGGCTAGAGCTGAGAAGCTCTCAGTGGATGGGTTGCAGCAGATGTCCAGCCCTGAGCTCAAAAACACGATGAGACGTCTGAGCTCCAACTCAGAGGACCACTCTCGCCTCACTGCTGCCCTCTCGTGTCTGAAGAGTGCTAATGAAACAGGTGAGTTTAGAACTATGTTGTTGTGAAGGGGTCATTATGGGGGTAATATTGTAGCAAAACTATTTGTAAATGTGTGTGGAGAGTTGTGTGTCTGTATATCAATGTGTGTGTCCATAGTCAGATTTGTAAATGTGTAAAAGAATTTTAAAATACGTACTGAGATTTGTCAATGCAAACTGGAATCTGCAAATGTATTTTCAAAATTGTGTGTCTGTAATTAGGGTTTCAGATGTGTAAAAAATCTGCTAATCTGTATTAAAATTTGTACAAAGATATGAATAAATGAAAAGTCTAAGTATTTTGCTACAAGTGCTGGAAATACAGACAAATCACCAGTTACAAGTCAAGCAGGCCTCACAATTGGATGTCTTTTTACATTTGACTTTTGCTCCACTTCTGCCGTGAGAGATTTGTATCTGTAACTTCAGAGTTTCTGTGCCCTGAGCTCAGAATCACAGACTCGTCCATTCTGGCTGTGTACCGCTATGCTGCTTGGTACCTCAGAAGTTATGCTGCCTGTAGCCATCAGGTGGCGCTCACCCCCTGAGTCTTTGAGGCCATGAGAAGACATTTTTAGATTCCAGTTTGCATTGACAAATCTCCGTATGCATTCACATATTCTTTACATTTGCAAATCTCACTACGGACGCACAGATTGAGATACAGATACACAACTCTGTACACAGTTACAAATAGCTTTGCTACAATAACATCCCCATAGGTGTCATTTTTACATCAACGTAATAGATCACATTGGGGTTGATTAATTCATTCTGTCGTAATTTTGATTAAAAGTCCTGAGATACTTAACACCAAACCTGATTTCATGTTTTATGTATTCTATATTTGAAGTGTGCTTTCATAAATATGGCTTCTTTTGATACTAGCTGATAGAGGTTTACTGTGTTTTTGATAGTTTAATAAATTCACAGTGGGTCCTGTATGGTTAGTTTGTAAACCTTTTAAGAAACTGAAGAACAATCCCACCTCTAGATTTACTTAACAACCTTCTATTAGTAATTTCATTGGGCTTTAGACAGCTGGCTCCTTAATGAGCAATTCTGAAAAAGTGGCCCGTAAAAAAGATTTGGATTAAAATATGATCTCCAAGATTAAGAATAAAAAACGGGGAAAAATGCTTACACATTGGAAAAATCTTTGTTTCTAAGCATTATATGCATATTCATAAATGAAACTGTATTTTACATACTAGTACCAAGGGCCACTTAGCATATGGTGGGTTTAAGAGAGTAGAAGGTATTCTGGCCTAAGAGCTTAACGCACTGCAACTTCAAAACAAAACAGCAAAAGCAAATAAAAAATTGTCTATATCATTTTAACTGCATAGTGATTTACAAACATGGCAATTTGCCTAATGTAAAAAAAACTAACAGTGTTATTTTTCAAATGTAAACATTGTTATTGCCCGATTCAAATGTTATGTCATGTTGTTTGAAATGATAGGCTAATAATCAGCAGTCAGGCAACAAGACCTGATTCCAAATAAGAAACTCATTCCAGCAGCGGTATGTCTGAGCATGTTCACCACTGTTTTGTGTTCCCTGGAATCTTCTTTTGTGCTCTGTATTTTCAGTCCTCTCCATTTGGTTTTGTTTAATCATAGATTTTTGCCCCAAATTCTGCACATTTTGTCACATTATTTGCTTGAACTTTTGTGTGTGTTCAAAAGTGGCTGTGCATTGAGCTTTCAGAGCCACTGTACCTCTGGCAATGAGTCCAATGCTGTATTTAAATATGTTTCCTAAATGTTAATTTTTCACTTAGTATCACTTGATGAGGCCACATTATTTTAAAATGCTGTACAGATTTTTATCTGGATGCTGATGATACACCTTTATTCTTTGACTTAGGAGATGACCCGAGTCATGACTCAGGCTACTGCAGCTCTAAGCTCCAACAGGACGGCAGTGCCTTCTCTCTCAGTAGCCCTTTCACCCAACTAAAGCCCACTGGCACCCACGGCCGTTCCATCTCCATATCAGTGGTACCTTGTACAGATGACCAGAGATCTAACACATTACCTGAAGAAATGGCTGACACCCTGGAGCCAAGCAGCCCTCCTGCCATCCGAGCCTCTAAGACATGCACTGCGAAGCCCTCCCACACACCACCACCCTCCCGCAAACTTCTGCATCTCTTCCCAAACATTGCACTGACAAGAAGCAAGAGTCATGAGTCACAGCTGGCCAACCGCATTGAGGATCCTACATCGAAGTGGGTTTCACAATTCATTTTGCTGTCATATCTTTTTGACTTTGCAATAACAGGCAGATTACCTTGTAATTTACAGAATGTGTGTAGTGCTTTGAACATTCATTGATTTTATCTCAACAACTGGCAACAGTGTACAAATCATAAAATTGTCAATCAATCAGTTCTTCCAGTTAACACAGTCTGTTAATTGCTGATTAACAGGTGGTCTCTGTCTTTGCAGACCCTGTAAGAAGAACAAATTGTTGGCTTCTATTCAGATCAATGGCTATGGGAACAGTCCTGAGAACTCAACACTGAGGTCACTGTCTGCCAGAACGGGCCCTACCCCATCCTCAGCACCATACATAATGCCCGTCACACCCACCCTGCTGGACAGTGAGTCCCCATAACAGATGCTGCATTTCTTGGTGCTTTTGCAATTCTGTTTCATTTTGCTGGTGGCTATTTTTGTGTTTTTAACATGCTACATTCTAATATTCCTCGCAGATGTAGCTATGCACAGGAATTCCCCCCAGACAATGAGGAGAGACATTGGCCTGGCTGTAACACACAGGTCAGTTAGACAAAACTAACAGATACTGTATGTCATTCTGTGGGCACTGCTGCATCACTTTAACTGGGTGTGTGTTTAGTGTAAAAGTTTAATCAAACATTTACACATCCAACAGTTATCTTCTTTTCCTATTTTTTAAGATGATGAACTTTAAATTAATGATTCACTGACATTATCATTTTATTGTCTGTTTGCTATAAATGGTAGCATTTGCAATCAAATCAACCAAAATGTAATTTGCCCAGAGATGTCTATGTAAACTATAAATATGTTTTAGCAGTCTACTTCCATGAACATAGAGGACTCAGACAAGAGACAGGTTGAGAATGGTCAAATTTGAAGCAATAAGGACAAAAATTTCCAGATTTTCAGTCTCTAGCTTAAACAACAGAATCTGAAAATCTCATAATGCAGCTATGGACTTTTCCTGCTTTCTGATATAAGAATGCAATCTTTCACCTCAGATATAAACCACTGTGGAATCAGTGCACCCATATGGAAAGAAACCATGCTGTCAAGTCTAGGAATTTGAACAATGCAGAGTGTGACCCACTGTTTTTATTAGTAGACACTGAATGTTTTACTGTTAATCTTGCTTCAGGATTTGACTGACTGACAAAGCTGCATGATGAAAAAAACATTACTTTTTCAGCCTCCAAAAGGCTGTAAGAACAGCTACACTGCTGGGATGTTGTTGTTTCTACCCTGCGTTATATTACATTACTGTTGTATTCAATTCAAAGGAAGCAGCGCAATAAACAAAAATCGCCTTGAGATCCAGAGAGCTCTATGGTGAAACAAGTTTGACATGGCCAGGCTTTCTTTGTGTAAGTTGACACAACAAAAACTAAAAATCCATCAGAGGTATCAGGTATCACAACATTGGTTATCAACTTTCTTTGTTAACTCAGGCTTTCTGCTTCAAACTCTGTGCAGGTTTACGTATAAGGAGGCGTTCAATGCATCATGTGACTCTTCTTCTGAACAAATTGCCCTGATGGTGTGTGGCTGCTTCGGTATCAGGTTGTTTTAATGAGAACAATGAGGAATATAAAAAAATATGACATTAAAAACAACTGCTACTGGAAATGATGCAAGACAGGAATGCTGGCAAAAAATTGGTAGCGGTTTTAGTAACAGGGAGGGATGTGTCGCTGGGTGCAGGGCCAGAAAGAGGATCTGGGGAATGGATCGAGGCGGACCAGATCAGAACTGGGAAGGTAGGAGCTAATACTCACAGCAGGAAGCAGATGGAGCAGGCAGGGAGGGAGGAATTGAAGCAAAGGAGATCATGGTTAGAATCAGAGCATAAAGCAAACCAAAGCAGAACACTCTCGGACAGACCTGATTTGAAACCCAACCTGGAACCCATAGACATCACCAGATGCTGGGTTTGGTCTCTGGTGATGCTCTGCCAGGCCTCTACTGCTGCTGTCTTCACTTCCTGCTTTTTCTTGGGGTATTTTCCCTCGGTTTTGTCTTCAGCAAGTGAAATGCAGCTCAGTTAGATTCAGGTCAGGTGATTGACTTGGCCATTGCAGAACATTCCACTTATTTGTCCTAAAAAGCTCTTTGGTTGCTTTTCACAGTATGCTTCGGGTCATTGTCCATCTGCAACATGAAACAGCATCCAATGAGTTCTGAAGCATTTGGCTGAATATGAGCAGATGATATTGCCCAAAGCGCTTCGGAATTCATCTTGCTCCTTCTGTCAGCAGTCACATAATCAATAAATAGAGTAGAACCAGTTCTATTGGCAGACATATGTCCACGTCATTATACTGTTTCACTGATGAGGTGGTATGCTTGGGATCTAGAGCAGTTCCTTCCCTTCTCCAGACTCTTCTCTTCCTATCATTCTGGTACAAATTGACCTTTGACTTGTCTGTCCACAGGATGTTGTTCCAGAACTGCACAGGATCTTTTAGATGTTTTTTTGCAAATTTTAATCTGGCCTTCCTGTTTTTGAGGCTCACCAATGATTTACAGCTTGTGCTGAATCCTCTGTATTGACTCTGGTGAAATCTTCTCTTAATTGTTGACTTCAACACAGATACCCCTACCTCCTGGAGAGTGTTCTTGATCTGAACAACTGTTGTGAAAGAGTTTTTCTTGACCAGGAAAAGGATTCTTCTGTCATTCACCACACTTGTTTTCCGTGGTTCTTTAGATAATTTGGTGTTATTAAGCTTAGCAGTGCATTCTCTCTTGTTAAGAATGACCCAGACAGTTGATTTGGCCACACCTAATGTTTTTGCTCTCTCTCTGATGGGTTTGTTATGATTTTTCAGCCTAATGATGACTTGCTTCA
The DNA here is from genome assembly GCF_022539595.1 of Amphiprion ocellaris. NCBI lineage: Eukaryota > Metazoa > Chordata > Actinopteri > Pomacentridae > Amphiprion > Amphiprion ocellaris. Next base: position 26,037,585 of record NC_072772.1, on the reverse strand, counting down.
CTGATAGTGACAGCTATTTAGACTCCACATTACGAGTTGACCTCACCAGATTCCAAATGCAAATACCACATTTGAAACGAACTCTAGACTTTTCATCTGCTTTGTAAATGAAATGATGAGGGAATAACACACAAATGGTCATGGAACAGCTGAGCAGCCAATTGTCCAATTACTTTTGGTCCCTTCCAAAGGTGGAGGGCACATATAAAATGTGTTGTAATTCCTACAAGTTCACCTGATTTGGATGTACACCGATCACGCATAACATTATGACCACCTGCCTAATATTGTGTTGGTCCCCCTTTTGCTGCCAAAACAGCACTGACCCATCGATGCATGGACTCAACTAGACCCCTGAAGGTGTGCTGTGGTATCTGGCACCAAGATGTTAGTAGCAGATCCTTTAAGTCCTGCATGTCCAAGGTGGGGCCTCCATGGATTGGACTTGTTTGTCCAGCACAATCCTACAGATGCTTGATTGGTAGGAGATCTGTGGAATTTGGAGACCAAGTCAACTCAAACTCGTTGTTGTGCTCCTCAACCATTCCTGAACCATATTTACTTTGTGGCACGAAGCTTATCCTGCTGAAGGAGGCCACAGCCATCAGAGAACACTGTTTCCATGAAATGGTGTACATGGTCTACAACAATGCTTAGGTAGGGGATACGTGTCAAAGTAACATCCACATGGATGGCAGGACCCAAGGATTCCCAGCAGAACATTGCCCAAAGCATCACACTGCGTCTGGCAGCTTGCCTTCTTCACATAGTGCATCCTGGTGCCATGTGTTCCCCAAGTATCCATGTGATGTAAAAAAACAAGCATGATCCATCAGACTAGGCCACCTTCTTCCATTGCTCTGTGGTCCAGTTCTGATGCCCACATGCCCATTGTTGGTGCTTTCAGTGGTGCACAGGGGTCAGCATGTGCACTCTGACTCATCTGCGGCTATGCAGCCCCATATGCAGCAAACTGTGATGCACTGTGTATTCTGACACCTTTCTATCAGAATCAGCATCAACTTCTTCAGTAATTTGAGCAACAGTAGCTCGTCTGTTGGATCAGACCACACGGGCCAGCCTTCGCACCCCACATGCATCAATGAGCCTTGGCTGCCCATAACCCTGTCGCTGGTTCACCACTGTTCCTTCCTTGGACCACTTTTGATAGATGCTGACCACTACAGACCAGGAACAACCCACAAGAGCTGCAGTTTTGGAGATGCACTGACCCAATCATCTAGCCATCATAATTTGGCCCTTGTCAAACTCACTCAGATCCTTACACTTGCCCATTTTCCTGCTCCTAGCACTGCTGCCTAATATATCTGACCCACTAACAGGTGACATGATGAAGAGATAATCAGTATGTCTGTCCTCAATATAGTCTGTCCATGCAATGAATGGTTGTTCTTCAAGTAGTCGTTAGAGCTGTTTTCTGTTGTCTGGTTGGGGTCAGTCCTGGACCGCAGAGAGTTTGGCAGGGTCCAGCCATACTTCCACCTAGGAGATGATATTGCCGAGGAATGAAATGGTGGAGGCATGAAACTCCAATTTCTCTGCCTTTATACGAAGAGACGGTTCTTCAGGAGCTTTTTCCAGCACTTGATGGACATGGTGGATTTGCTCTTTGGGGTTACGGTAGTAGATGAGGATATTGTCCAGGTAGACGAAGAAGAAACTGGTTGATCATATCTTGGAGGACATCATCGATGAGGCTATCCAAGGCATTTGAAGTGACCCAGTGGTGTACTGAAAGCAGTCTTTCATTCATCTCCATCACAGATTCTGATGAGTTGGTACGTGTTGCGTAGGTCCAGTTTCGTGAAGTTCGTTGCTCCATAGCAATGTGAAGGCAGAACTGAGCAGCTGGGCTGACTTCTCCCGAGGGAGACTACCAATGGTCGGAGGTAAAAGTATACTGGCTACGGAAGCCAGTAGTCAGGACAAAATACCACTATGCAAAATACCAGACAAGACAGACTTAATCTTACGAGAGTAAGATGTATTTTTCTGAGCAACTAACCAGAACTTGGTACCACCAAGCTAGGAAAATTTTTCAGGCAAGACAGAACAAGAACAGCATGCACGGACCATAACAAGAGGCACTACTACACCAACATGGCATGACTGAGCAGAGCAGTGTGAATTACACAGACTTAAAAAAAATACAGACAAATACTACACTATACTATGAATCCACAAGAGAATGTGGCAACTTAGCTGACAGCCTGAGAAGGAGAGAGGGAGAGAGGGTGAGGGACGCGTCGAGGCCGAGGATTCAGGGCATGGATCGGAGCAGCTTGGTTCAGAACCGGGAAGGCAGGAGCTGACAGTTATGGCAGGAGGAAGGTGAAGCAGGCAAGGAGGGCTAAGGAACTGAAGCAGAAGAGAACACGGTTAGAATCAGAGCACAAAGCAAACCAGAGCAGAACTTGAATTGACTAATTAGGATGTTCAAGGGTGCGGTTTTGAGTATCGGTCTGAGCTTGGCTTTTATGGAGCAAGTAGATGAGTTGCAGGTAGACCTGCTTCTCAGCTGAGGGAATATACTATATCTGCAAACCTGTTGAGCTGTATGTTACTAATATGAGAATAAAGCGGTGTAGTTACAGTAGCACATGCTACATGCATCATGTTGCCATGGAAACCTACTTGTATTTAGTTGGTGATGCAGAAATCATATAAATATGATTTTATGTTTGCTCCTGATTTGCTGCTCAGTCTGTGTACTCTGCTGGTGCTGCAGCTGATAGAACGCAGATTAGAACATTGATTATTTTATTAGTATTTATTACAGAGAATATTTAATCGGTAAACATTAATTTCACTTTGATTTGGCCACAAATTAAAGTGATATCCTACATTATAGGACAGTGTCAGATTAAATACACTTTACTACAATATCATTTTTAAATATATGAAAATTAAAGTTTTATAGCTTTAACATGCAAATGTCAGAAATAAGTGGCTGCAGTGATCAGTAAAATAAATATATTACCACACGTTTAACAGTTTTCTACCAGCATTCCTGCCTTGCATATTTACATTTTCAGTAGCAAAAGTATTTTAATGTTAGAACTTTTCATATTACTCATATAACAACCTGCTGACTGCAGCAGCTACATGCAATCATTTAATTTTGTGCAGAGGAAGAGTCACATGATGCATTAAATGTCTCCTCAGAAAGTCTGAGTTAACAAAGAAAGTTGATAACCACCTTCTGATACCTGCTACCTCTGACGGTCATTTTAGTTTTTGTTGAGTCCACTTACACAGAGAAAGCCTAGATTTGTCAAACTTGCTTTGTGATAAAGCCCTCTGGAAATTGATAGTTACAGGAAACACCACAAACAATAACCAAACCTTAATAAACTCAGAAAAAAACAACACCATGACACTCATAGTCTGATGGGGCGGTTAGTGTGACTTTGCACTTTCAGTGCCATCCTAAACAGGGTTAGAATTAGGGTTAAAATTATACATCAGACAAAAACGAGGGCAAATAATACTTTTCCTCAGATCTCTGGTCTTGTTTACTTCCTGACTTTATTCTTCAGGCTTACAGAGGTTAAAGTCATTATGATGAGAAAAAAATTGTTCCTTTTCCTTCTTCCTCTGCCATTTGTAGATTTTCAACCAAGTCCTGGCTTTCCCAGACGTGCCAAGTGTGCTGCAAGAGCATGATGTTTGGTGTCAAGTGTAAACACTGCAAGTAAGAACTGTACAATTAAGCTCCCCCACCGAATCTGATCATAGGTCTCATGAGTATATGTCACATCCATATGTTCACAGGTTGAAGTGCCACAACAAATGCACCAAAGATGCGCCCTCATGTCGGATATCATTTCTCACTTGTAAGCAACATTCAGCATCATTGTGTCATTCCACTTTTTCTTTTCTAAATTACAGTGGTGCTCGACATTTTGCGAAATCTTTAGAATTTGCTTTCTTTCTACAGTCCTAAAAATACCCAAAGAGTACTCAATTAAACAAAAGAGACAAAGAGTATCATTCTTGGTTATTTATTTATTTAGGAAAGTGAACATTATAAATCTGTGAGTGAGTTAACCTTTGCTTTCTGTTTCTAGTGTGCCCACTTGTGCAGCAGTAACTGCAACTAAATGATTACTGTAACTTGATCCTGCACATTAGCTTGGAAGAATTTTAGCTCATTTCTCTCTAAATAACAGATTCAACCCAGGAATGTTGGTATGTTTCGTCACATGAACTTTTCGGACATGTCCCTCCACAACATTTCCACTAGGTTTAGGTCAAGGTCATTCCAAAACATTAACTTTATTCTTCTCTAACTTTTCTTTGGTAGCCAGCCTGTGTACTTAAAATTGTTCTCATGCTTCATGACTCACTTTCTCTTGAGACAGATGTCCTGATATTTTTGTTCAGAATTCGCTAGCATAAATCAAAGTTCATTTTTACATCAATAATGCTCATGGAGTGGTCTTTGTTGGTTGTCCACTCCTGGAGAGGGTAACAAAATGTAAGTTGCATCTTGTCTGTCTGACTGTGCTTTTGGTGGAGTCCACACACTGTACAGGTGGTTTTGTAGCTTTTTCCATCTTGATGAGAACCAGTATCTGTTTTTCTGAGATCCTCGGAAGGCTCTTTTGTTCTTTCCATAACTGTCATTCGATTGATTAAAAACAGTTGACTCTCATTTCAGTTTAATCCCAAAGTATGGATATGTGACACTGTATCTGTTTTCTCAACAAATAAATAAACAAGTATAATATTGTTGTGTTATTCATGTAAATAGGTTCTCTTCATACACTTCCTGGTTTAGGTCATATTTATGTAACAAATATTAATTAGGATCTAAAAACTTTACACAGCTTCAAGCACCATTGTATGTTGTCAGAGAAATACATGAACACCTTTTTCTTTTCATGCTCTAGAGAAGTAGTGCATGGGTTTTGTCAGGTCATAACATACTGGGTGCATAAAGGAAGTCACCAATAATCTGTGGACTAATTATCCAAGTGATTTATGTGTGTTCTCTAGTGATGACGCCACCAATGGAATGTTCACTCACAATATGTTTGAAATGCATGTTTACTCCCTACCACTGCCACTGCAAGCACACTAGGAAGGATATTATGATGCGGAGTATATTTCCAAGAGGAGTAATTACAGCAAGTAGAGTTTGTTTTATACATGTGGACACTTGTCTATAGTTTGACTAACTTTAAAAATTATGAACCTGCAATTTAATATTGAATGTGATATCAAAAAACCTCTTATTTCAATCTGAATTGCAGTGCCAAGGATGCGCAGGGCAGAATCAGTGCCATCAGATATCAATAATCGGATTGACCACACAGTAGAAATCCCACTGCAGTTTGGGACTTTGCCAAAGGCATTAACCAAAAGGGTAAGTACAGTACATATGTATGGAACCCTGTTCTTGCCTGCTGGAACTGTGTTCATTGTCAAGTTGGTGTTGAGAAAATGTTAGCGGTGTAGAGCTGTGTTAACATTAGTTTCCAAGAAATAAATGTTGTCAGTGGACAGCCATTTCTATTAAAATCATTGACTTCATTTTGGTGTGTTAGCAGGAGCCTGTTCCCAGTTTAAACCACCTGGACTCCAGCAGTAACCCATCATCAGCCACCTCCTCCACACCTTCCTCCCCAGCACATTTCCAGCAGAGTAACCCTTCAAGTGTCAGTGCCACCCCCCCGCCCAACCCATCACCACAGAGCTTCAGGGACAACCGCTTCCACTTCCCAGGTCAGCAGCTTGTGTCACACATACACAGACATCTGGTGTAATGCATGATGGGATCCAACATCCAACAAAAGACAACAGTGTGGTCCAGCTGAGGCAGCTAATGAGAGATTGGTTGTTAAAATTTTTACTTTGAGAGATGCAATAAAATCACGATTTTACAATAATGCCAGTTGTGTGGCAAAATCCGAATTAGTACAAATTAATTACAGCAGCTTCACTGAAGCATTTAGCAGCACATTTAGAATAAGAAATCACAAAGAGTTTGACTGGCTAAAGTTGTTTGCCTTAGCTTTGCAGCGACACACCTTCTGACTCAACCTGAGCGGGTTTCCCCCATTGTTTTGTTATGATGTTTCCCTTATAGATATTGAATGACCGTGAAGCTTACTGCTCTATTTCATTTGCGGCTGACTTACTTTAACACTTGGACAGCAAAGCCTTTTTTTTTTCTTACAAACTGTGGCTATTGACACAATGAAGGCATTATGAGTGAGCTGGAGTTCAGCCAGTACCTTGTAAATACAGGATTAATCTCTTTTTTTGTACTCAATTTGTTAATTAGTGTCTGAGTAAAATGTGGTAGTTTGAGAGCTGCAGAGAAAAAGCATTGAACATCCTGTATTCTGAAATCATATGTAGCAAGTACAATCAGGTCCATACATATTTGGACAATGACACAATTTTCAGCATTTCAGCTCTGTACATAGTGGATTTGAAATGAAACAATCAAGGTGTGCTTTAAGTGCAGACTTTCAGCTTTAATTTGAGGGTATTTACATCCAAATCAGGTGAATGGTGGAGGAATTACAAGATATTTTATATGTGTCCTCCACCTTGTTAAGGGACCAAAAGTAATTGGACACTTGGCCATGAATTGGCTGCTCAGCTGTTTCATTGCCAAGTGTGTATTATTCCGTCATTATTTCATTTACAAGGAGCAGATGAAAGGGCTAGAGTTCATTTTAAGTGTGATATTTACATTTGTAATCTGTTGAGGTCAGCTCTCAATATGAAGAGCTGTCACTATCAGTGAAGGAAGTCATCATTAGGCTGAAAAATTCAAACAAACCCATCAGAGAGATAGCAAAAACATTGGGTGTGTCCAAACCAACTGTTTGGTACATTATTAAAAAGAAAGAACATACTGGTGAACTCAGCAACACCAAAAGACCCAGAAGACCATGGAAAACAAGTGTGGTGGATCACAGAAGAATCCTTTTCCTGGTCAAGAAAAACCCCTTCACCAACAGCTGGCCAGATCAAGAGCACTCTCTGGGAGGTAGGGGTATCTGTGTCAGCGTCAACAATTAAGAGAAGACTTCTGCAGAGTGAATACAGGGGGTTCACCACAAGGTGTGAACCATTGGTGAGCCTCATAAACAGGAAGGCCAGATTGGAATTTGCCAGAAAACATCTAAAAGCAGGTTCTGCTCAAGGATTCTTCCTGTTAAATGGGCGTTTTTTCTTGCTGCTCTTGCCTAAGGGCTTGTTCTGGGGGTTCAGGCATATAGATTCTGTAAAGCGTCTTGAGACAATCTGAATTGTAATTGGCACTATATAAATAAAATTGAACTGAATTGAATTAAAAGAGCCGCTGCAGTTCTGGAACAACAATTCTGTGGACAGATGAGACAAAGATCAACTTGTACCAGAATGATGGGAAAAGACGAGTATGGAGAAGGGCAAGAAGTGCTCAAGATCCAAAGAATACCAGCTCATCAGTGAAACATCGTGGCGGTAGTATCATGGTGTGGGCATTTATGACTGCCAATGGAACTGGTTTATTGATGATGTGACTGCTGTTAGAAGGAGCGGGATGAATTCTAAAGTGTTTTGGGCCATATTATCTGCTCATATTCAGCCAAATGCTTCAGAACTCATTGGATGGTGCTTCATGGTGCAGATGGACAATGACCCGAAGTATATGGCAAAAACAAACAAGCAGTTTTTTAAGGCAAAACAGTGGAATTTTCTGCAATGGCCAAGTCAGTCACCTGACCTGAATCCAACTGAGCTGCATTTCACTTGCTGAAGACAGAACTGAAGGAAAATGCCCCCAGAACAAGCAGGAAGTGAAGACAGCTGCAGTAGAGGCCTGGCAGAGCATCACCAGGGACCAAACACAGCATCTGGTGATGTCTATGGGTTTGAGACTTCAGGCTGTGAGTGACTGTAAAGGATTTGCAACCAAATATTAAAAGTGACGATTTGATTTATATGGTCTGTTGAATGACTTTTGGTCCCTGAAATAGGTGGAGGGCACATAAAAAAATTTGTTGTAATTCCTCCACCGTTTACCTGATTTGGATGTAAATACCCTCAAATTAGATGAAAGATGAACGTCTGCACTTAAAACACATCTGGATTGTTACATTTCAAATCCATTGTGGTGGTGTACAGAGCAGAAATGCTGAAAATTGTGTCAATGTCCAAATATTTATGGCCCTGACTGTCTATATGCAGTATTTTTAATGATGAGAAGCAGTTTTGTAGTTAGCAGTCTCTGAAGTTGTGTTTTCCAACAGATGTTGCTGCTTCCACACACACTGTTCAGCATTCTGGAGGCTACTGTGTGCCTGGGTAAGAGACAACAACACTGATCGAGATTCTGTAACACACAGGATGTCCTACAGTTGTTATGAGGAGCAATATTGTCTCAGAGAGTGTTAGTTTATGACATGTATACTTTTAGCCATTAGCTGGTTGATAAGTAATACTGTCATATGTTATTCATAAGTAGTGATAAGAAAGAAATACCACAAGGTGTGTTTCAGTCCATTTTGAAATAGAGTCTCCTTTACATAGTCTGTTCACCAGAGAGCACTGGCAGGTTTATTTTTGTGCTGTGAAATGTCTTGCTCAGTACATAGCGGCAGATGCATAATACAATATATAATCATTGTCATTCCTTACTTTCAAATCTCACAAGGGGATTAGAAAAGAAAAATGCAGTCTGCACTAGTAAACTATAAGAGTATGGACTCAGTAGTTATTCAGTTCAGCTCAGTTTGATTTATAAAGTACCACTTCACAACATAAGTCATCTCAAGGCACTTCACATAGAACAGTCAAGACGATACAGCAATGTATTATTTTATATATCTAACAATTCCCTTTGAGCAGCTCTTTTGTAACTCTTCTAGATTTTATGGGAAGCCAATAAAAGCTGATATGGGATAAATATGTTCTTCCTTGTTGGCTCCTGTCAGAACTCTGGCTGTAGCATTTTGGATCAACTGACGGAAGTTATCGGCACATAATAAAGAATTACAGTAGTCCAGTGTAGAAGTTACATGTGGATGGTCTACTTTTTGGCATGTCTATGAGACACGAGGTTCACAAATATCAATATCACTCAGACTAGTAGGTGTATACTCTTCACCTGTTGCTAATTACTGTTTTTTTTCTCTCAGAGTGTCACAGGAGGTGCTCACTGAGACACAGCTAACAGTATTGCAACATGGAGAGGTGAGTACTGACAGTCACATATAATGAGAGTCATCACTGAAAAGAGGAGTTAAAAAAAAAGCTCTATTTGTTTGTCTCTAATCTAGTCTCATTTATAGTACCTGCTTTGTAGTACAGGCTACTGGCGAACATGTTACAATGACAGGGAGCGACTAGACTTTGTCTTGCCTCTGTATTTTATCTATCTGCACTATAGATTTAATAAATTGTTAATTAAACATTTACTGTACTTGATCAATTTTGCTATCTTGCCTTTTGTCCAAGGAGGAAGACTACCCAGCTGAGAATGAAGAAGCAGCTGACACAAGAGACAGAAAAAAGAGTTTTTCTACTGAGGAGCATGATGAGGATGGTCTGGATGACCTTCCCTCTTCCATATACCGCCGTGCAGTTGCTGGCCGCTCAGGAGTCCCCATTTCTCGTAAGGCCAGCCAGACCAGTGTCTACCTTCAGGAATGGGACATACCATATGAGCAGCTGCAGCTTGGAGAGCTTATTGGCAAGGTGAAGATGGAGATGTAACAAACCCACTAAATACTACTTAGTATTAAGAATATGACATTTCAACACTGGGTCCAACAAAAGCGGTGCATCTGACTTTTTGTCCAGGGTCGATGGGGCAAGGTACATAAAGGTCGCTGGCATGGTGAGGTGGCCATTCGCCTACTGGAAATCGATGGTAACAACCAGGATCATCTAAAAGTCTTCAAGAAGGAGGTGATGAACTACAGGCAAACCAGGCATGAGAATGTAGTCCTGTTCATGGGCGCCTGCATGGCTCCTCCTCACCTCGCAATCATCACCAGGTACAGCCGCATGACTTTTATAACTCTGTTTTCCTTCATTTCTAATACAGTTCCAGTGCCTTCTTGCACTAATTTTACATATTAATTCATATATAGCATGTAAGTTCTTGCTCTGATGAAAATTAGTTCATGTTTTGATGTTGATTTGTAAATTCAGTCACAATAACAATACTGTTTCCTCTGCAGTTTCTGCAAAGGTTTAACTCTATACACAGTTGTAAGAGAAAGAGGTCACATGCTAGACATCAATAAAACCAGACAGATTGCCCAGGAGATTGTAAAGGTAAGCAACCCTTGAACTTCAGCAAAACTGTGTGAGGACAGAATCAAGAGAAGAGTCAATATAATCAATAATTTCAAAATAAATGTCAATTTAATTATTATTGTATACATGATTTTACCAGGTGCTCCGGCTTCCTTCCATAAAACAAAGACACGCTAAGGTTAACTGGTGATTCTAAATAGTCAGTAATGAAATAACTGTATTTCATGAGAGATATGTCAGTGAATGCTTATAATTTCAGTGCAGAGTAGTGAGAAGCTGCAGAAACCACAGCTATACTGGGAGTCATTTAAAGATCAAGAAGAAAGAGAGGGAAATAGGAGATTTAATATGTTCAATATGAATGATGCACCAAGCTGGAAACATGTCGCAATCCAGAATAAAATGTATGTGTACACCAGTATTGATCTCTCAGTGACTCTCCATTGTCTTTCTGACAATGTTTTTGTGGAATCACTTGTGTCTTTGTGTCTGTTCCATAATTTGCAGAGATCACTGAGCAGTGTTTTTAGTGTTTTTTTTTTTTTTTTTTTTTTTTTTTGCTCTGTCCACTTCATGGTCATATTTCTTTAATAAGCAAAAGGATCCAGTCCTTACATTTGTGTGTTATTTGTTGATGGAATGTTTTAACCCTGGAACATGAATAGCAAAAAAACATTATCAGGTTTAAATTTGTAGAATATGCAATGTTAAATAATAAATGTAGTTGCCCATCTCTGTTACAGGGAATGGGTTATTTGCATGCCAAAGGCATCATTCACAAGGATCTGAAGTCTAAGAACGTGTTCTATGACTCCAACAAGGTTGTCATTACAGACTTTGGCCTGTTTGGGATGTCTGGAGTGGTACAAGAAGGCAGGTAGGAGTGAAACAAATGATAACAATTGTCGGTGTCCCTGGTAAGCCACAGTCTCCTCATTATTACCATTACCTATTATATATTTATATATATATATATATATATATATATATATATATATATATATATATATATATATATATATGAATATGTGTGCATGTGTATGTTTGTGTGTGTTTAGAAGAAAGAACGTGTTGCAGATACCACAGGGCTGGATCTACTACCTCGCCCCAGAGATTGTTCAAAAGATAAGCCCAGAGGTGGATGAGGACCAGCTGCCTTTCTCCAATGCTGCTGACGTTTATGCTTTTGGGTATTGTTACATATTATACTTATAAACAAATATTAATAAATGTTTGACTATATTAAGGGTGCGAAATTTAGAATCACTGAGTAACAATAAAGCACCAGCATCCCTTAACCTCACAGGCTGTGCACAAGAGAACCAGCAAAAGATATCCAAGCACACACATGCATTGTAGTATTAAGTAAATGTTAGTACATTGTGCTGGTAAAACCTATTTCACTAAAAAGAATGCAGGACTTTGTCAGTATTTTTACTGTGTGATTTTTATAGCTTAGTGAAGAAAACAGTTGAAGTACTTCTTCTACCACTGATACCAACATTCAGACAGAGAAATAGTGAAAATAAAGTCAGAGTTTGTCTGCAGCCCTCAAATCATCCTGCTGCTCAGTACTGAACAACAGTTCAGATGATGCTCTGACTTTCAGACTGAATTTATGAACACAGACAGTTTAACACACAGTTGGCAAATGCTACCTTTTAATCGCAGTTTAGTTAACTCATACCTGGTTAGTGAGAGATGAACTATGAGCTCAGCAGTCAAATGGAGCATTTCTCTGTCTGTATGTGATGAACTTTTACTGAAAGTTTCCACAGTTTATGCTCTGGCATGCAAACGTGTTAGTTTTGTGGCAACAAACATTTTGTGCATCAGCTGTCGTGAACTTTAATCAGACTACTGAACGTTAATCACCTGTTTGTGCTGCACAGAGCTGCAGGTGAGTGATGGAGAGGCTCCGCCCCTCAGACACCAGGAGTTCTGTCTGTCTGAACTATAGGCTGCGACAGACAGAACTCTGTTTTAGATCTAGAAAGCTGAAGTGCATCATGGACACATACATGCCAGACACATGTCTTATGGTGAGCAGACAGAATGAGTAACATAACAATCTTCTTACTTTCTAAAGTACCGTTAGAACCGTTACTGTCAGAGCTTATCGATCCTCTGTTATTTAAAATATCACACCAGGGTTCGTTTAGTACCAGAGCTCGGTACCCATCCCTAGGCAACAATTAGATGCTCCAGACTGCACTCTCATTTTGCAGTGCAGTGTTGGAAGTCACTCTTAGTCAGTCTATTTGTGCAGGAATGCACAACAGTTTCAAATGGAGGGACTCACATGTACCAACATGACTGCTTGGTCAGAGTAGCTGCCAACACACAGAACAGAAAAGCTCAGTTTGCACCTCATACAGAGTGAGTGTGACTTCATTCTTCATTAACGATCTTGTTACACATTTTAGATAGATACATACAGACAATTTTTTGCTGCTACGATATTTCTGCATATATGTTCAAAATTCTGCCTTTTCTGACTTTTACAAAGATTTAAAGCAGGTCCCATAAGTTTACCCTGTTTTTATTTTTTCCACAGTTGATTTCTCTTTAAGTCAAATTAAGACTTACTAGTGACAGTTAACACACCAATCATTTTTGTGTAGTCTTGGGTTTAAGTCACCAATGCAGACCAGACATGTTTTATTACTTTTAAGGCCACAAACATTTGAAAATGTCAGCTCTGTGTACTTCATGCTCCATTTAGTATATTTGAGAAGGCTCACTTGACGTGCGCAAAGGTGGAATGTAAACAAGTTTAGCACATAACATGCTTTCACTTTCACCACAGGTTATCTGGTCTGGTATTTGTGTTTGTCATTTGCAGAACAATCTGGTATGAGCTGCAGACTGGAGACTGGCCGATCACTAACCAGCCTGTGGAAGCTAAAATCTGGCTAGTGGGCAGCAATGAGGGAATTAGGAAGGTGTTGGCAGAGGCCAATCTGGGCAAAGAGGTCACGGTGAGTCTGACTGTAGAAGAACAGTCATCTTGCTGACACAACTGTTTGTCCAGAAAGCATTCCAAAAATGCTGGCTCTTAGCCTACAATATGTGCTTAATAAAACAAGGACTGAGACCCCTCAAAATGACTGGCCCAGTACCAATTAGACAGCCACGATTGGGGAAAATGCATCTTTTTTATTCAAGACAGAAGTTACTCCTTTTTGAAAAGACTGGCATGGTTTTGTATGAATTTAATTTTATGGATCCGTACTGTCGTTGACAATTTATTTATGCTTTCCTCTATAATTATACAGAAATATTCAGGCCATCATGGAAGACAGCAGGGGATGTTAATAAAATGTTAATGTAAACTTGAAAGTGAAAATGTAATTCCACAATAGCCTCATCAAGTCCAACATATGCTTCCATATTAGTTTCTTGAAGGTAACCTTTTTTTTGTTTTGTTTTTTAAGAAAATAGTTCCAGAATTATGTAAAAGAAATTGTTATTCTACATTTTAGCATGTACTTGACAATTTTTTTTTTCAGAAATACATACTATGAACTAAATCTACGCTCTAGACTTAGCATCAAGGTTCAGAAAAACAAGAACTGAAGTTACAGATTATTATGTGTACCTGAGTCAGTTTTAAGTAGGCTAGCAACTGTATGAAGTACCTAACATAGTTTTTTGTCACTGTTTGTCACATTTAACTCATCACTCCCTCTCAAATAGTCTTGTAATGCTAAATGGAAGATTGTTTTAGCAAAACTGGCTGGCATTTGCTGCTGCCAGGTAGCTGCATCGTATATCACTGCGTGAAGTAAAATAGTGCAAATTAGTGAGGCTCTGTCCAATACAGTTCAGTTCTGAAGTAGAGGCACTAAGATTTCAAAGGACTTTGCATTACGTTTGTTATTTACATCAGATTCGCAGCCAGTGATAGTTTGGTTTTAAAGTAGCGTACACCTAACAAATTTGATCAATAGAAGTTGAGAAACCCTGTGTCATGTATTAATCCTCTTCTGTCCATCACACCAGGAGATCCTGTCTGCCTGCTGGTCGTCCAAGGCAGACGACAGGCCAACTTTTACCCAGCTGGCAGACATGCTCGACAGACTTCCCAAACTCAACCGTAGGCTGTCTCATCCTGGACACTTCTGGAAAACCACAGAGTATGTATCATAGAAAGAGAGAGTTTTCATATTCCTGCGTGAACCAACATGCATCACCATTCTCACCAGCATTGAAAACGGGAGTCTGCATTGTTTAATCTAGTCAGAACATGTTTAATGCTGACATTTATTTCCTGAAAACATAAATTATATGAGTTGTCCTATTGTGGATCAAGTAATATTAATGGCCATTTCTAATGTGACTACTATTTTGTATTCTGGGGGAAGATCTGGTTGGACTCAATTTATATACCCAAGGATGGTGTTTTAGATCCTTCACCCAAGTTTCTTTCATCTTTTTTTCCCCAGACATCTTAATAATTTCTCACAGTTTGCGGTCTATTTGCTCCTGCATTTCCATCCCTGTCTTTGCTTCTGTTTCTCTGTCTGTTTATACGCTTACTTGTTTTCCAGCATTCCTGATTTCTGTCTTCTTACTCCATTCTTTTCCTGGTGAAGGTCATGGGGTCACCATCACTGCCTGGGAGATCACTGCCATCAGGGCCTAAATGCACACTGTTCATACATGTACAAATATACCAGCTGAGCCTCATCTATTGGATTAAGCAAATACTGACAATATTGTGAAAAGAAGATGTTTTTCAGAGTGCTTTTGTATTTTCAGATAGTAACATTTGATCTGTCTTCTTGTTACCTTAATTCTTCACGCCATGTGATAAAGTCTCCATGAAAATGTTAGTACTCTGGCTAAGTACCATAATGTAACTTTAGATGCAAAGTGGAACGTACATCAGTCACCAAAGCATATCATTTTATGAAGAGCTTTAGCAATTGCACTACATGCCAAACAGCACAAAGACAGAAGTAGTAGTTCAGGTACATTGTGCCAGTTCATTGATTCGTAAAATGTTTCTGCGAAACAAGAAAGGGCCATTGACTAGTGTAGCAGCTTTTTTGACTGTCTCTTGTATGTATGTTGCAGAATGAGCTCATGTGTGGCTTTTTGACAGACAGCTTGATATGGATTGTATTTGCATTTACAGCTTCATTAATATGGGTTTGTCCTTCTAAATGTGATTTTCATGCAGAGGCTTCTTCTTAACACTAGGTTTGGTTGGACTGGTTTTCTTTGCAACAGAGGTATTTTTCTATTTTTGATTTATAGCAAAGCATAAGCATAATAGTGCTAGAATATAAAGGGTACAGGCAACTAAGGGCTTGTACTATAGTTTTAATAGACACCAAAGAAAAATTTGTCAGACACCCAATTATTTGGTCATTCATCTTACGACTAGTGTACACATTTCTGTTTCCATGTGGCTGAATTCCCAATACAGCTGTTCTCACTCACGTTTTTTGTTTCTGTTGTCATTCAGCAGAATGAACATCAAATTTCATTATGGCTCATAAATACCTATAGTGAGGATACTCTAGAAGCAACAAAAGTTTGTTGTGTTCAAACATATCATGTTAACACATCTAAATGAGCTGCTGTATTTTTTCTTGTAATACACAATTGTTGATGGTAAAACAACCCTAGTACATGAATAATGTTGCAAACTATATTATTAACATTTCTAAGTTACAACTAACTTTACACATGGAACTAGACCAGCTATATTGACACACGTTGCATGATGGAAAAAATTACCATTATGGATTTATACAGCTGTCAGTGGCAATGTAAAAAGAAAAGATAAAGGAAAGTGTTCAAAACCAAAATTTACTGAGTAGGTTTGAGCGTTGGTTACATGGGGAATGGATGAATGATGGAGAGATTTCAGACACTGCTGAATACAATAACACTACAATGAGCTCAGCCCAGTTTTAAATCCTACCCAGACAAACCTTTACTGCATGTCACTCTCCTGCTATGTTTGGCCTGTGTTTTTTTCTTTTATCTTATTTTTCTCTTTGTCTACATCAATCAACATGAATCAGTTTTTACATTTCAGATTGGTTACCAGTTTCCGTTGGCTCCTATGAGCCTGTCTGTCCACAGGGTCTCTCCACATTTGTAATCTCTAGTCTTTTACGAATGCAATCATCATACATTGAAGGCTGTTGGTTTCAGTGCATACTAATTAAAAGAGATGAAATACTTTTATTTCAAGGGCACAAAGTTCATATTTAAAGGGTTATTTATTTGATTTTTGGGTGGTTTTAAGGTTGTGTGTTGGTCTCTGAGTTTTTGGCCTCCAATACAGATACATACAGTACAGTACAGTGTCCTGGTGACTTTAGCTAATCTACAGAACACACTGTGGACATGAAGACTTTTGACAACAAAATCTGTAGATGAATAAATTTTTAGCAACACTCAGCACGCCAAAAGTCATCCTTTTGGTACAAGACCATTTGAGTTTTCATTAAATGCCATCTTTAATTCTGTCTCTCCAGGACTTTGGTCTATGACCAAATACTAAATACCTAAAGACATCCCCTTCAGCCTCAGCTGGACTTGTGTTTAGTGCCAATGAACAAATGTTGCCATGCTATCACAAAACCTAAACTAAGACATCAATAAGGAACACATCTGCTAAATATCAGCATGCTAGCATTGTCACTGCGAGCATGTGGGCATGCTTAATGTTTAATGTTGAGCATCATTGCACATAATTACAGCCTCAAAGAGCAGTTAGTGTCATGTTCAGTCCTCTGAGCACCACAAAGTTGGTAAACCTTAGAGACAGATATGTGGGGAGATACCATAAGAGGTAATGACAATGTATTTTTCTAACTTAGATGTACTGATCTTCAGAAATGTGTACTCCCCAAAATAAGGAAAAATACTCTTTATTTATTGCAACCTTGGAAACAAGATTGTCCACACTGACCCCTGTAGTTATGAGTATCAGGGGACTTTTCTTAGTCTCTTAACCAATGTCATGAAACACTGCAGTGAAATGTGCAGTATTACAATAATATTTAACACAAATGTGGCCATTTATGACAAGCTGGTCCTAAAATACTATTTCTTGTGGCATCTTTGGCTTTGTGTTTTAAATGATCCAGCATCATTAATGGATCACAGGGCAAACCACTAATTCATACCTCCACCACTAATATATAAGGAGAGCTACAAGTGAACTTGTATTTGCTCAGTCTTACTTTGACTTCTGATAGCAGAACAGTGATCTGTGGACAGTATAGTTTTTTACAGCAGAAAAACAGGTGTGCGCCTATCTGTACACTTTTGCATTGGGTGTTGTTAGTGAACTAGATGTGGCTAATGTGTTTGTGTGTTTTGTTTCCTCAGGCAGGAGCAAATATTCACCCACTTAATGTGTCTGAATGTAATAGGCTTCACTGGCACAGTGTAATGCAATCTAACATGAATAAAATATGACCTAATGAATGAATGGAAATACATTATACTGCTGGAGATTGTATTTAATTCAGTTGTTATGTTTGTGCTAGGGTTTCAAGCATTTTAGATGGTACCTAGGTCATATTTATATAGAGGTTTATAGTGGACGTTTGTGTTTTTTTTTCTTTTTTCTTTTGTGTCGTCATCCCCCCCCCCATTTTTTTTATGGGGATGGGAGTTATTTGTAAATTGCTTTTGTACAGGATGTGTTCATACTTTGTAAGCTTCTGGCCTGAACAACTGAAGACATTAAAGCTGATTTCATGCTACTTACTGTCCTCAATTTTCTTACGGAATCACTGTTTCATCAGTTATGCAGATCACAGTAATATACCTCATTGTGTAGTCACAGTCAGTCAAGTCAGACAACATGATAGTATACAGTCACTGTTTGCATACTTTATTGTGTTAGAGCTTAAATAATAAATGAAGATAAATGCCATTTTACCACCAATCTCCACTCAATTATCCATGAAGACAATGTGAAAACATGTTCTACTTGGCTGTCAAAGCAATCAAGCAGTCCCACTTTAACACAGGATAAAAAAAAAAATAAATAGTGGCATTTTTCAGGTATCATTAGAAACACTGAATCTAAAGTTAGATTCCCGATCCATACTCCGTTCCAGTTGGTTGTAACACACTATAGTGTTGTTTGCTAACTGCCATAAAAATTTAGGAACAAGAGAAGTGCAGGCTCTGTTTGACTCTATTAGTTTCCTCTAGTCTAAAGAAAGACCCCTTGAAAGTGAGAACATTCATTTCAAAACTTTACCTGACAGTTTGCTTAACAAAGGCCGCGTATAGTTACTGCAGGCTGAGGCGACGTTATCACATGCAAACCAAGCACATATCTAACACCACCAGCCCCGTTAATACAGACCACATTTCACAGTGTTTGGCAGAAAATAATGGACGTTCCAACCTCCAAGTTAATGGTACTGGGCCCATTTGCATGGGGGGATGTGTGTGTGTGCGTGTGTGTGTGTGTGTGTGTGTGTGTGTACGTGTGTGTGTGTGTGTGTGTGTGTGTGTGTGTGTGTGTGTGTGCGTATATATATATATATATATATATATATATATATATATATATATATATATATATATATATATATATATATATATATATATGAAAATTTTATCATTAACACATACTGGCAAAATAAAAACATATTTTTAAGCAAAGGAAGAGTGGGAGCTTCTAGCTATGAAGGCTGCATCATGGGTCCATGCTTAGAGAATGCACCATGTGTTACAGAGTGTGTGGATGCTGGAAATGCACTGCTGATGCACTTTATTAACATGCCGTCACCTTCAGGATCATGACACAGAAGCAAATCTTCTCTACCCAGAGGCCTTTACTTCTTTAATATTGCACTTTTATTGTAATAGCTAAAGTCTGAAATTTTCCTTTTATCTATAGAAATTAAATCTGCAGCATAATAAGGTGTGTGAAAAGGGAAGGGTCTGAATACTGAATTAACTGTACCTGTACAAGCAACTTGTATAGATGGCTCAAATCACCACAGCAGACCTAGTTCAATCTAAGTCTATACTAACTCTCAAACAAGTTTAAATCAAATGGAGACCTAGTCAACAGAATTAACTGTCTTGTATTCAAAAATTAAAAACAAAACAAACAAACAAAAATTGTCAGATATATTAGAGGATTCAAGTATTTAAGAATTAGGAGCAGCCACAACCACATGTATTTATTTGTTGGTTATTGTATTGGTTTTGAATGTCGATACTTCAAAACCAATAAATTCAGGCCAGCTTTGAAAATAAGTACATGCATAACATTATTTAGGTGAAATTTGATTCACTTGTAGATGCAATTCACTCCTAACATCAGCTTGGAAACTTATTTTAGTAATGTCCTCATGTTGGTGTTTAGCAGGTACTGTACCTAAATGCAGCCTCACGACCTGTCTAAAATGGAAGACCAATTTAAAGGTGCTATCAGTATCACTGGAGGCTTTTAGCTTGCACCTGATTATATTGCTGAGCTTCAAATCTGAGCAGTTAGGTTTAAATTCTGTCATGCCAAAAGAAACATATGAACATTTTAATTCATTATCAGTTGTCATGTGTCTTATAATACTTTGACTGTCTTCAATAAACTAAATCATCTGAGTGATTAACAGTGCAAATACTCTGTTCTAAATCATCAGAACTATTTTGCTTTTTATCTGTTTTGTTTTTGTATAATACCTTGAATAATTAAAAGCAGCAACTACAATATCAATATTAGTATTTGAGAAAACCTTACAGCAATAACAATGTGTGTCCTGGGTTTGGAGTATTTCACTGAGTGTAAATGGGGCATAACTTTGCTGAAGTACTACAACTAACATGTACATAATATATGCTGTGTGTGGAATAACTGAAGAGGAAAACAGAAACACAAAAGGTCTGCTGTGTTCGAATAGCAGAAGTATGTAAAACTGAAAATACCGACACAGACCTAAAAAAGTTTGGCGTGTCACACTTACAGTCACTGCTTTGCCTTTTTCACTTGGACAGGACATTAGTAGAATGTGGTGTTTAACTAATTATTGAGTCCTTTTCTTTCATCTTTGGCCCTGACTGTGCTGGGAATGGGACTACACACACACACACACACACACACACTCCAAAGTAAGCCATATATAGCTGTTTCTTATCTGCAGTCATGTAATTATTCTCCTTGACCCAACAGTAGACACACTCAGATCACTTGTGCCAGTCACATGACTAGTTATTCATCAACCTCACTAATAAAACAGCTTCAACTGTCATATGCTGCTGGATATAGAAGTGATACTACCAGTCAAAAACCCTATGCGAGGAAAAGCTAGAGTATCCAAATACACAGTCTATTTATGAAAGAATACCCCCTAATATTACAAAGTGCAATTACACAAGATAAGTATTCCTTTCTTGTTTCTTCCTTTGTGGATGTGTAATGACAGAAAGCCAGTTGCAGTAGTTTCTATTATCTTCTAAATGAACTGAATACCTTAGATCTATTTTGAAAGATTGTGTTCATAGTCCTTAGTGAAGTAGACAACCTTTCACAGTAACACAATCTTTGATTCACTTCCTTTTTTGACATTGTGTGGTTTCCCAGCCAGAGACCTGTGTACAGACTGACTTCCCACACCCAGTGTCAGTGTCATTTACAGTAGGTGTGGAGTGTATGGAAGGTATTAAAGCTTAAAGCATTATGAAGCGGGTTCTTCACACACAAATGGTCAATAATTAAGTTACTGACCTTGAATTTTAAATTTTTTGTTTTACTTTTCCCATGTGCCCAGACCTTTTTTCTCCTTTTGCCTTCTATTATATAAGTCATTCCAGGAATTCAGTGAAAACAAAAACAAGATGTTGGAGACTGCTGGCCCTGTGTAATGTGCTGGGTCTCAGATTTCCATTAAAGACTGGTTTAAAAACAGACAGAATGCAAGCGTGTCCCAGCAGCTTGGAAAATCTGCAGTGAAGTTTTCTTCTTCTAGGTGATCTTCTTTCATTAAATTGCATATGTTTTTCTGAAAATTACCCCTCAGACCCCTAAAAACATTCTCGAGGTGAGTACCATCCATTACCTTTCTTTTATTGTAGTCGAAGCACATGGTAATTAGCTTTACATTCACATACCAAGCTGTATTAGTGCACCACTTCACGAGGGGGATGTAACTTCAGTGAATAAGAGACAACTTTTTGGTAAAGGTAACACATACAGTACAAATCTATTCACAAACAGTCCTAAATGACAATGTTTTATTTTAATTGATGCTGAATACTAATCTGTATATTGGTTATCTTTTTGGCTGGGTTGCAGGGGTAAACACCGCCTACTACGCAGAAATCGAAACCTATCCGTGAAATAAAAGCGGATCTTGTAAAAGTTTTCATTTCGTGTCGGAGTCCAGAGCGCACACACTGCTGCTCAGCGAACTGCACCTTTCAGTTTGGGAACATGTCTTTTAATCAGCAGTCACCTTTTTACAACCCAGTAAGTAACGACAAGTTGTGCATTTTCGTGTGTAATTTGTGAGAAATGATGTGTGCTGCGGGCGGTAGAGACACCACTGGGCCGCTCCTATCCTCCGCTCAGGGGCGGAACACAGACAGCACGGCGCAGTCATGTTAGCTGACTGGCTGTTAGAGAAGCGGGACATTCCATCAATAATCGGCTACGTTACAATATATTTGTTGTTTATATTATGTACTACTAACCTGAATTTGCACAGAAAATAGTCATAAAAAAGTACAATATTTGCCTCTGAACTGTAGTGGACTAGAAGTGCAAAAGCAGAGAAGGCACATGAAGCTCTGAGCTACGGGTTGGTTCAGAGGAGTGGTCCGGCAGCAGGCTGGCCGCTACTTTAATCACCCTCCAGCAGAGGACAGGAAACCAGGAGGCACAGAAAACTAGGTGTGTGCAGGACATAGGTCTGCACTATCCGCGAGCAAGCGAGCGAAAACCGTTATCGCAGGGCGCAGGCACGAGGCTAGAACGAACGCGCGTCCCAGTTGCTCTCTTACCGCGTTCATGTGAAACAGAGGCGGCACGGTCCGGAAAAGCTCCACCTCTAGCTTTAGGACTTGATTTGTTGGCACTTCCGTATCTAGCAGAGGTCTAATTTCACTCCTGGATGGTATAAAGTGAGGAGATGGCGCCTGTGCAAGTAGCTGCTCCCAATGTGGACAGTGTGCCGTTCACATCACCAAGCAGCTGCTCGGACTTTAGAACATTTGAAGTGACTTCTGAAGTTGTTCAAGTTGGCATGCCATCCAGTTAGAGCTGAATGCAGTGTCCTGATCTTTATTCCTGTTGCATCTTTGAGTTTTCTTGATTTTATTGTCACTTTACTGTAGTTTGTCTTTTAGTGGTTGTGTTTTACTGTGTCTTATGGTTTGTTTTATAGAGTACTATGGCACCTTGTTTCAGTTCCTGTTGTTCTAAATATGCTTTTTAAATATATTGGAATTCCTGTACTTTAGTAATGATACCAAAGTGTCGAAATGCTCTCTTAGAACTACAAGTCCTGCATTAGTATGAACATCAGTTACAGCTAGGTACTCTTAAACTTTCCTCTGCATGGGTATTAATAACTAATCTGATGATTAGACATAACTGCGGGGCATTCCATCAATAATCAGCTATGTTATAATATATGTGTTGTTTATATTTTGTACTAATAGTCTGAATATGCACAGAAAGTAGTAAAATAAAAAAGTACAATATTTGCCTCTGAACTTAAGTGGAGTAGTGGAGTAGTGGATAAAACAGTGGAAAAACTCCAGTATCAGCAAGTACAGCGCTTGAGTAAATGCACTGAGCTACTTTATGCCACTGCCCTCTGACCTATTTGTATAAATCACTGAGCATGTTTGGTGTTTGCTCTCAAATGATTTGCGATGTGTTTCACTAAGGACATTTGTCACATGCTGGTTGGTCATTGATATCTCTTAATTTTTCACTTTACCTTGAAGCAGGGACCTTGTGTTACTCTAGCCAGCTGTGGCTAGAGTAGCTTGTAGTGTGTAGTTGCACACATTTTGAACAACTTCACCACAAGGGCAGTTGCACAAATTTTGGTCTGCACACGGACATCTACAGACACATCCACACAGACTATCATAGATTTTGGCAGATGACTTTTTCAATTTTCCATCATGGGGCCCCTTACATACCCACCAACGTAAAAAAAAATGTAACACTGTCTTTATGGACACATTGCACCACTTCAAGTCAGATCCCAGTAATAAGGAGGAAGATTATTGGTACTTGCTGCCATCATTACAAATCCGTTCCCAGACCTACTGCCAGGTTCTGTTAGATACGTTCTTGAAGCCGAAGTACTGGACGAATTCCACTGCATACAGGAAGGCCATGATCTTCATGCAGGACAGTGGATAAATGCATAAAAACCACTAACGATCTCCTCCCAGCAGCTGATTTTGGATTACTCACCATTCTCATTCTCCTTGATCCGAGTGCGGCCTTCGACACAATCTCTAACACCAGCCTCCTCGATAGACTGTCCTCCATTGGCATCACTGGCACCGCACTGGTCTGGTGTCATTCATATCTCTAAAAGCTGCACTCAGTTCATCCAACTCAAGTCCTTCTGTTCCCAGCCTCCCCTGTCTCTTCAGGTGTGACTTCTTTTTATCATCTTACCTCTTTCCCGTTGGCAATATCTTCCATAAATACAACGTTCATTTTCATTGTTATGGGGATGGCACCCAGCTCTACTTATCCAGTAAACCCAACTCCACATTCCCACCCTCCTCCCTCACCAACTGCTTCTCTGAAATAAAATCCTGGTTCACCTCAAACCTCCTAAAACTAAACAGTGACAAAACAGAGCTTCTTCTCATTGGAACAAAATCTACACTATCCGAAATTGACAGTTTCTCCCTCACCATTGACAGTGCCTCAGTTTCTCCCTCCTCTCAGGTTAAGAGTCCGAGTGTCATCCTCGATACCTCATTTTACTTCCAATCCCGTATCAATAACATCACCCGGTCTGCATATTTCCATCTCCGCAACATCAATCGTCTCCGGCCCTCCCTCACCCCTACTACCTCCATCCTGGTCCATAGCCTTGTCACTTCCCGCATTGACTACTGTAGTTCTCTTCGGTCTCCCTCACAAATCCCTCCATAAGCTTCAACTAGTCCAGCATTCAGCTGCTCTCATCATCTCCAAAACCCCCTCATTTCATCACATCACCCCCGTCCTACAGCAGCTCCACTGGCTCCCTGTCAAATCCAGAATAGCATTCAAAATCCTCCTGTATACATTCGCCATCCACAACCTCGCCCCTCTCTATCTGTCTGATCCCCTTCACATCGCCTCCTCCACCCAGTCTCTCAGATCCTCTTCCTCCATCCACCTCACAGTACCCCCTGCCCACCTCAGCACCATGGGGAGCAGGGATTTCAACAGCTCTGCTCCCAAACTCTGGAACTCACTCCCACCGGACATTCAATATATTGACTCCCTGCCTCTCTTCAAATCCAGACTCAAAACTCACCTGTTCAAGACTGCTTATTCGCTCTGCCTCTTTCTTGTGTATGTATGGTTTTTATCCTTATGTATGTTTTTTATCTTTATGCATGGTCTTTATCTGTTCTGTTGTATTTGTTTTTCTTGTAAAGTGACCTTGGGTGTCAAGAAAGGCGCTTACAAATAAAATGTATTATTATTATTATTATTATTATTATTATTATTATTATTATTATTATTATTATTATTAATGCTTCATCACATGCAGTCATGCTTCCATACCCAACTCAAATCCTATTGAGTGCATGTGGGTGTTTTCAAGCATGAGATTTATAGTGAGGAAAGACAATACACCTCTGTGAGCAACATTTAGGAGGCTCCAGATCAATGTCATGGTACTTACTGAAAGAAAGGTGGTTGTACTGGTCACTAGATATTTTTGAAAGACCCAAAATATTATTTATGTTTTTGTGTTTCATATTTGTCTATTTTTTTTTAAGTCATGTATGTTCAGGAGGTGGACAACATATGATTACTACACCACTATTATGAGGATGAACCCTTTTCTGACAATGTCTGCAAAAACTTCAAATGTGAAGGATTTATAAAAGTGCAACTGTATATTCCCTTGAGAACGACAAAACACTGAGCTGAACTGGGTCAGAGCACTGGATTTGTTCAAGAAGAAAATTACTTCTGACGAATACAATTTGCTTAATAATTGTGCCTGCAGTGTACTATAATATTAGCAGAATGGCTTCTGACATGTTGCACCCTGTCCCTTGTAGAGAATCCCCTTCACTGGATCAATCCATGGTGGTCTGCAGGAGGGGCAGTCTGTCAGCATCAGTGGACGAGTCCTGCCTAGAGCAGACAGGTTAGACTGCACATTTCCTTATTTCTCACCTCTTACCCTCAACATTTAGTGAAAGGAGTATAAAATAGAACATTTCATAAAACATGTTTTTCTTAATTCAAGTGATCCAGCTAAGATGTTTTTATTGTAGTCTTAGCTTTACTCTCCGTATACGTAGTGTACTACAGTGTGTAGATTTTCTCAGAGGTAAACAGTGGAATACCACCTAACATTCTCATACGGATTATGACAAATACTATCTCTAATGCTTTTGTTGTTAGCAGTTTCATTTCATTCTAACAGTGGGGAGCAAACAAGACCATTGAAGAATCTAGGTAAAATGCAAAGGTCCATATAAACTAATGCAATGAAAATTCCAAACGAGTACAAAAACCAAAACAGGATAACAGAAAGGTATGTCTGACTGAGATTGCTGACTGAGATTATCAGCCAATGGCAGGCTTATACCCAAAACCTACATCCAGTGAGTTAGAATTGCAAGCTTTCAATGCATTACTGTTACAAGTATTGGTTACTCTTGAAAGCCATCATTAAAACATATTAGCACTATTAAAAAAATGCCCTTAGTAAGCATTTATTTTACTTAAAAATTTTGAATTCATGTACATTTAAGGCACAATCCGGCAAATATTCAGTTTTTTACTTTAACGTGTCCAGATAGCAATTGTATGTGTTCAGACGCTTAATGCATGAAGTAAGTGATCAACAACAGCATGGCTGACTATTTCACCTTTAAACGGCAATGTAACAATGACAGTCTCAAAAACGCAGATTCAGACTTCAGAATTAATTTCTTGTTTGAACATGTACAGCTGATTTCCCATATTACAACTGGCCATTACATAGCAATGCACAACAAAGCTACATCTTGGCAATGTTTACACAATTTTACATCATGTAGCACATCATTATTTGATGACTTCTGTTTTTCTCCAGGTTCCATGTGAATTTACAGTGTGGTTCAAGGGCCGGTGCAGACATTGCTCTTCACATAAACCCACGATATGAAAGCCAACCTTATGTTGTTACCAACACCTTCCAGTATGGCAAATGGGGCGCCGAAGAGAGGAAGTACAACTCTCCATTTCCTGCTGGATCTCCCTTCAGCTTGCTCATCACTGTCTCCCGGGATTCCTACCAGGTCTGTAAGGCCAACTTCTCTGACAATCTGAAAATGACACATCTAGAATTTTAATTTGAGCAGATTTTATTGCACTGCATTTAAAATTTTATTTATTAAGGGATTATTTGATGTGTCGCTTTTAAGGGAGCAACAGTTCATTTTGAGGGTTGTTTCTTTAATCTTTTGCCTGCACGAGAGTAAAATCTGAAACATTTGTGGCAATTTCTGTTAAACAGAGCATTAAGTCAAAACTTGTCCAAGTTTTTCTCTAAGTTTAATTCAGAATCTATTGATGGACTCAGATACAGATGAAGGAGCTGAGTGGAATAAGAAAAGCAAGAAGGAAAACAAAATCTTTTATACAGCAGAGGTTTGAAGGTTTGTAGTGCATCGTTAGCTAGTATACTAAACAGTGTCTTTAGAGACACCACATAGGCTGTCTATGTCTCTGTCTCAGCCTTACACATTCTTTCAGAGGGTAAAGGATTCCTCTCTATAAAACAGTAAATGCTTGACAGTTTATACTAGGAAGGTTTTTCAGATAAACATACATTTTATTTTTAAAATTCTTTTTAGGTAACAATTCTTCCAAAAGATTTTATTTATCTGCAAAAATATTTTTCTGTCCTCAGAAAAAAGAGATGCAATTACAATTCTGTTTTTGCTTTTTCCAGCTGAACGTCAATGGCATCCACTTTATGGAGTACAGACATCGCCTCCCATTTCAGCAGGTGGACACCATCTCAGTAGCCGGGAAAGTTGAAATTTCCTCCATTGCCTTCCAGAACCCTGTGGTAAGGAAGCATCATAACACAGCAAATTCCATACTTACATTAGTTCATTACATTGATGGTCGTGACTAAAATAACTGTAAGAAAAAAAACAGTGTGGAATTTGTTGTGTTTCATGTACTGTGTATCAGTAGTCAAGTTACAAAAATTATGGAGTCTTAAAAATGAGTCAACCTGTATAGTAAATGAGCAGACAGAAAGATATTTTTGTGTGTGTTTAATTCCCTGCTCATATATAGTCTATCCCTCCCAGGGTGCCTTCCCTTCTTATCCAGCATTTCCCTCACAGCCTGGATTCCCTCCGCATCCTGGATTCCCTCCGCATCCTGCATTCCCTCCGCATCCTGGATTCCCTCCGCAGCCCGGATTTCCTCCTGCAATGCCTGTGAGTATCAAACAGGATGAAGTAACAGTTCTACACATACTTTACACAGCCATAACCTTATTGTTTGACTTACAGAGTCAGTTCACAGAAGTTTTTACAAAAGCAAAAGATAGATCAATATGTTAAACTGTAGCTACTTTATTTTGGTTTTCAAACTTTTTGTTTCTTTGTCTCCACCACATACAGGTGGTTACATTTTTTGTAGCTGTGAACAAGTCCCTCAATTCCTTTATCCATTATTGGAGAAAAGTGTCCCCAAATATGCAAAAATCTGCCATATGTTGTTTTGAATATAACATGTTTAATCACTTCTGCAACATGACGATACTATGTACGAGTAACCTGCTCAAAATTGTTGTACAGTGTGGCATTACGGCACTCTTGAATAACACAGGAGCAGGTGCACAGAACATTAAAGCATAAGATTCAGGTGGAACGTGCAGTTAGAAAGCCTGCCGACAGAGAGTGGGGATGTTGTGGGATGGGACGTGACGCAGTAATTACAGAATTTGTATTGTTACACTTGGTTCTTCATAATATGAAGTACGCTTCACCTAAAAACTGGATGTGAGCCGTAAGCAGCCAAGACAGAAAGCTTCCAGTAGCCTTCAGTCAGTGCAAGAAGTTACAGAAACACATCAGTTTAATAAAATATTATCAGACACTAATTTCAGTTTGTATACAGTCTCCAATAGTTTTAATTATGACAGGATAGCCTGTTAATCTCCTTCAGCAGCAGACTTAGACACCCACCCTGCAAGAAGGAGTGCTATCGCAGGTCATTCATCCCATCTGCCATAAGACTTTACAACATCAGCATCAGTGGCTAATGCTAGCATATACTGGACTAATATCACCCCAAACCATAAAATTTGCACAGCAATTCTTGCACTGCTACATCTTTGCACTTTTAAACTTATTTTTTCAAGCCACTTTATATTGTAGTGTTTACCGTGTGTCAATACTGTACTATTTCATTCTCATTTCTCATCCCTGTACATATTGTAAATATTATTACTACTATTTTATTATTATTTTATTACTACTACTATGTTAATTGCTACATAAGCTGCTGTAACAATGTTAATTTCCCCTGGCGTGGGGAGAAATAAAGGACTATCTTATCTTATCTTATCTTATCTTATCTTATCTTATCTTATCTTATCTTATCTTATCTTATCTTATCTTATCTTAATATTGCTAATTATTTTTCACGTAAATAAGCATGCAGCTACTGCATATAAATCAGATGAGCAGAGCTGTCCCTCTCAAGCTAAAGAAATAAATTGGAAACACAGATAAACAGTCAAATACAGCTGAAAGAAGTACAAGATGTTAGCTTTCAATACTACGGTGTCACAGTGGTGTGGTGGTTAGCACTATTGCTAGAACTAGAACTAGAATTGCCTGAGGCCTTTCTGTGTAAAATTTGCTTGTTCTCCCCTGTGCCTGTGTGGGTTTTCACTCGGTCTCTGTTTTTTGCCGTATGTTTGCTGGAACAGACTCCAGTTAGCCCTTGTGGTGATGTCACAACAAGGATATTTGATTAGTTCTTTCAAAGGTAAACTGTTTCACTGAATGGAGTGACAGCAAATCAGCAGTTTATGGTGTTTGGTCTGTAAATGCAACAGGAATGGTTTTTCAATGTATTTATTGAATTACGTTTTCTATTCCATCCCTGTACAGGCCGTTCCATACAGAACCTTCATCAGTGGTGGACTCAGGCCTGGCAAGACCATTACAGTCCAAGGAACTGTACATCCCAGTGCCACAAGGTCTGCCCTAATTATCAGTTTCACTTTAAAACCAGCATTACAGAAATTAAAGAACATGAGCTTACACCTCAAGATTGACAACAATTTGCAGAGGGGTTAGAAAATAATGAATTCACAAGCAAGGACCAAACCATCAGTGACATGCATACACTTGTTTATTACGTGGAGTATGCACAAGCAGTCACAACATTAAAACCATGGACAGGAGAAATGAGTAACGTTGACTGTCTTGTCACAATATGATGTTCTGCTGGGAAACCTTGGGTCACGTGGATGCTACTTTGACATGCACCACCGACAAACATTATTGCAGACCAAGGACAGCAAAACACACAACAAAAACCTAAGCCATATTTCACATGTGTAGCTATGTCTACTGTCCAGACCACCAATAACCTTTACACCTACCCTAGAACTGTACTCCTACATACTTGCTGTTAGACCCATTTAAGAGTCGTCGTCTAATTATTTACGTACTACTACAAAATTGAAAATATTCAAGTTTGAAGTTCGGGTTGCGGTTATGACTATTAATAACTAATCCATCTTTGTTACATGAAAATATTTGGTAAGTCCTCAGAATTGATCAACTGGTCACAAGACTGGGTGAGAATCATGGCAGGATTTCCCTGCTACTACTGGGCGCTGTCTAGGTTTACGATTGATTTGCAGAGTTCTTCATTGTGTGAATGTACACATCATTAGCATTTAATGCATTGTAGAAAAACAAATAAACACATTAACTGTCAATCTTTGAAATGTACAACATAACTGGATATTTCAAAGTGATTCATCATTATAGTTTCAGGAAGTACTTTGTTAAATTGCTGTTTTTATTTTGTTTGTTCATGCACTAATACTAGTCAATTTCTCAGCAGCCAGGCTCAAAGCAAAAACTATTGCATTTTAAGTGAAGGAGCAAGATTTCCTTGGGAATCAAGTTGGCTTGATAGACTCTGAAAAGATCAATTTTACAGAACAGAGCAAGTCATATGAAATGTGATAATTCTGCCCCATTTGCAGCTGTTGATTTTGTACGCTTGTACTCTTTGCAGTTGCCACATTGCACATTTATTCATGGAGCCAAAGTTTGTTTCTGAATTTTAATAGCTGAGAACTTACATTTAACTGCAGCGTTTCCAACTTCTCAACATGTAGTAACCTCATACTGATCATCAGATGACATAGTATGTACTGTTGAACGTCTTTAAGCAGTCATGCAGAGCTCCCTCCTGTTGCATCATGGTGTGTTTCCTCCCAGGTTCCATGTGAATCTCAGTCATCAGTCTGGCATTGCTCTGCATTACAATCCACGTTTCAATGAGAGCACTGTGGTTCGAAACACCAAGACATGGAATCAGTGGGGCTCTGAAGAGCGTGGTGGAGGGATGCCCTTCCAACGGGGGCAACCTTTCACGGTATGCCTGACTGCACACACTGACCAGTTGAAGGCTGAGTGATGCTGACAATAGGCACTTGGCTCCTAACACATCATTTGTATACATCAAGTCTACAAATTTCTTCTAGCTTGACACTACACTTCCCCACCAATACAGCCATCAAGTTTGGGGTGAATTGTATATGGTTGTTGAGGTACAGTCCTTTACAAAAGGAAAAAAAACATGCATCCATGTCACAAACAAACATCAAGAATTGTGGTTCTGTAGTTAATTTTTTATAGGTCTTCTAGAAAAATGACAAAATCTGCTGGGTCAAAAGTATACATACAGCAGTATACATACAACAATTTTGGTGATGTAGAAAGCTGTGTTAGTTATTTTTTTTAGTGGCATGGCCACTTCTTGACACAACCTCTCATGAGTTATTACAATTGACTACAGCTGCTGACTTCTCTGAGCTCATCTAAATAAGGTCCTTTTGATACACTCATCAGACTCTGCCACAATACTACAATGGACAAGTCCAAGGAGCTCTGCAAAGGAAAGTCACTTTGAGCCATTTCAGAGCAGCTGTAGATCCCAAACTTATCTGTGCAAATAATCATTTGTTTGTAAGTACAAAGTGCAAGGTACATGTGTCACTGCCAGAATCAGGAAGAAAACACTGGATGCTACTGAGAGACAAATGGTCAGTATGGCCAAAAGACAGTCAAAAATTGCCAAAAAGCAGGTTTTCAATGAATTAGAAGTTTCTGGAACACTGGTGTCAGTGTCCAAAGTCAAGTGTGTTTTACATCACCATGGGCTGAGAGGTTACCTTGCAAGAAGGAAGCCCTTCATCTTAATGTGGCTCCTTAAAGCTCAACTGGAGTTTGCTGCTGATCACCTGGACAAAGAAAAGGCCTTCTGGAAGGAAGTTCTGTGGTCAGATGAAACAAATAAAAAACTAAAACAAAATTAAAAAAAGATAACTATTTGGCCACAATGAGCAAAAAAATGTCTGGAAGAAAGAAGGTAAGGCCTTTAACCCCAAGAACACCAAAACTTGCCATCAAGCATGGTGGTGGTAGGATTCTGGTCTGGGGCTGTTCTGCTGCCAATGGAACTGGTACTCTATAAAAGATACCTTTTATCTAACCTCTGAAAGTGAATGAACCCACTTTCTGAAATGTCAAACTGCTGCTTGAAGGAGGTTTAGACTACCCTCCCCAAAGTTGATCTAAACCCCATCAAGAACCTGTGGACTTTGTGAAGAGGAGTGGTCAAAGATACAACCAGAAGCTTGTAGACAGTTACGAAAGTACCAGTTAAGGTGAAAAAGGTCAAAGGACGCTTAACTAAATATTAACATTGCTGCATGTTTATTTTTGACCCAGCAGATTTTGACATTGTTCTAGAAGATCTATAATAAATCTATGAAAGAACTGAAATGCATGTTCATTTTTTGTGACAAGACACCTTTATTTGAAAGATTCTATCATACAAAATTAAGAGTTATAGGAGTCTAAACTCTAGACTGTCATTATATACATGGTCTTTACAAGTATATGGAAACTTTTGTTCACGACTGTATGCAAAGAACTTTTGTGGTGCACTGCTTTCTAGACAGAAGTAATATGTGCCTTACAGCCTGCTTGTTTGTATCAAGTGATAGCAACAGTCTTCAGTTGACTGATTGCAAAATGACCTTTATTTCTTTCAGCTGACCATCTGTTGTGAGAGTCACTCCTTTCGACTTGTGGTCAATGGAATGCAGGCACACAGCTACAAGCATCGTTTCACTCAGCTCCAGAACATTGTCACCCTGGAGATCGAAGGGGACGTCAGTCTGACCTCGGTGAATGTGTAGAGATTCATCACATCTTACAACATGGTTTTTCTGACTATCTGACTAATCACCACAGAACACAATAATGGGTCATTCCATATAATATTAACCAAATATAAAAAAGGTTCCCACTTAATTCTCTCAGAATCAGCTCATTTCATATATACAATAACTTCAGTATATTTAACCCTTTGATGCGTAGACCACATCAGGAGATACCCATTTTCCATTGGATTTGGGTCACTTTCGACCCAGGTTATGCATCAAAGGGTTTACTAAGTTATGCTGAAGTTTATGTCGATACTAATACTAGTACAGAAGAGAGGCACATGACATTTTCTGGGCTAAAAACACATTTGAGGACTGTTATAAATATAAAAACCCATTTCAGGTGTCACAATCTAAAGTCAAAATCTTATTTTTGTTCTGCATGTTTTTCTCTATACACACAATTTAAACATTAATATTATGGGATATATATATATAGTTTCAATAGCAAAATAGTACCAGTTTAATGTCTAGACAGAGCTATAGAAACAAAGATTGGCACAGTGCAGGTGCTATTTTTTTCGTGTTAATCTTTAAAAAAGGATATTTTGGTTACAACATAAAGGGCGGTATCATCGTGTCTGGTAAGTAATTGGTCAAAACAAGTTAGAGCAAATAAAAGGTCTTATTTTAACCTACATTTTCATAAGTGTTGTTTTGTAACAACTGGTGCTCTGTATTGTTGAGAGCAGGGGACACTGTGTGCCCCATCATGCTCCCTGGGGTCATCAGACTCAGGATCAACATGGTCAATTCCCGTGGCACACCAGTCTTGAACTCAATCATGACTCATCTTCTAGCCACGATTCCTTCTGTGTCAAAATAATTTGTAATATGGGGTACAATAATGAGGGAAAAAGTCATGCCAATTAAAAGTTCAAAATTTCAACCCACATCTCTGTATTTCATGGATCTGTATATTTACAGTATGAAAGTAAAATTTTGCGTAGCTTCATCAAATATACTAAATGTATTCTATATTAAAAAAATCTGCTGATTCAGAGGTACTGACTGATTTTTCATGGAATGGCTCTTACTGCATGTTGACTTCGTGCAAATTGATTACTTTGGCTATGTACTGGATATTGTATATTCACCACCTGCTAATATAACAAGTAATCATTCTCTTTATTATTTGCCAGTATAATTGCACTGAATAATTGCCACTGAGATGCAAGGAGACAAACAAGTTCAGAAAAACTATGTACATTAAAACAGCGAATCAGTTTTTTTTTCAACTCATACTATTTGATGTTATAGGGCAACAGATTGGATTCTGCTAACACAGTTACTGGTACAGTATAAGAGCTGACAGTAGTGCACAAGCTTGCTTCTTAAATGTGTAATCATTGATGCTTTATGAAACATAAAATTGAAATATAGTATGAAAAAGTGTCAAATTCTTTCTTGGTGGCATCTGATTAGATAGAAGGTGAGAAAACTGAAATACTGAACTTTTTACAACTGTAGATAACACAGTTCTTGGAATAAATAACATGTTCCTTTATTACACAAAGTGACTGCAAACTTTAGAAACACACCTTAGGGCTTTATGCTGAATGCCATCATGTGTTTAATGTGCTAGATAGGGTAGGAACTAACCACAAACTGCATCTCAGGCTGCATAAAGCAAAGCACTGGAAAAACTGACATTTTGACCTGATGACGGTTACCCTGAGAGGAAGATGAATATCTATACCCAATGTCATGTCAATTCATTGAATAGTTCAGACACTTTAATTAAAAGCACAAATACTAACCAGTCATGATGGTGCTAGAGGGAAGGTCAGAATATTTTTCTGGAAGACCTAGAATAAACCCATAAAATAACCAAAATGCATGTGCTTTGAGTTGTAGCAGTAATTGGAAACTCAAGACTGTTATGATATACATAGTCTTTACAAGTGTAGGTAGTTTTGCTAATGACTGTACACTAGTATATTGTCACTTCAAACTCACATGGCCAATGGTGTCTTAATGGCCCAAGACTCAAATGGCTCAAAGTGTGAATGGCAAGGAAAATTCCTGGCAGTAGATCTCAAGACTGCATATTAAGGATCTTATATTTGGTGTCGTAGACCCTCCTTCCATTTTTCTTATTTAACTATTCCAGTTTAACATAGATTGTTTCTTTCACTCATCTGTCTGTTCTCTGTCCAGAATGTGAACATTGCTGTCTTCAAAGTCAGGTTGCCCTTATGGACTGCTGAGTCTTTTCCTGAAAAGCTGGCTCTCTTATGTTTTGCCATATGCTTGAAGAGTTTAATCTCCCATATATATACAGTGATGAAAAAAATTATTAGACCACCTTTGTTTTCTTCAATTTCTTGTTCATTTTAATGCCTGGCACCACTAAATGCATATTACCTGAAGAATACAATGAACACGAAAAAATGCAACTGATTACATAATATTTTATGTCCTATTTGACATGCTTAAACTTAGTTGTATTCCCAGGGTATATAAGAGGATGTTTCATGTCATAAGCAGCACTGCACATGCAAAGGCAAAGAGTGGTTTACTGCTTACATTCAAGCTGTAGCACAATTCAGAAGTTGTCAGCTCTTACACAATGCCTACAACAAAAAAAATAATGTGAAGCCACATAGGCAGCCATCTTGACACTGCTGGGAATTGACAGGTAGCCAAAAAACTGAGGATCTCCAAGACAACTGTTCATTACACCAAGAAAAAACAAGCCAATAGTACCACCAAATTGCTAGCTGGTCATGGCAGGAAACATTTTTCTACCCCACAAGATGACCGTGCACTCATCCGTTCCTGTGTCAGGAATCGTCATCAGACCTCCAGGGACCTTAAAAATGAGTGGACACTAGCTCAAAAACGTTCATCATGTCTTCTTACGAATGCAGTAGTTTTGAGGTCTTTTGTTCAGACATAAGGTTAAAACAGATGCTGACTTTTACTTCGACAGTTTCAGTGGGCAGCTCTCGCCTTCTTCAGAAGCATCTCACTAACGGCGTATGACGTGTCAGCCGGCAGCTTTTGACAGCTGATACAAGCAGCACGCCCAGTAGAGCCACCAGATCCACCAGGCCAACCATGCCCATGCCGTAATGGCATGTCGTGGCGAGCCCAACGGATTTGCTCGCCCCGCCAGGCCCCACTGTCCTATTTCCTCTGGGGTAGAGTGTTCCAGGTGTGGGAGAGCATGACTGGCGGGGCAATCGGGTGTGTTGGGACAGTTGGAAACCGACTTCCTGAGGCTGATCTGAAGTCACACAGGGCACGGATGAAGCCCTTCATCAACGAAGGGCAGAGGAAAGCACAGGAAAGCCCAGCAAAACTCTTTGCTGGAGATCACAAGGATTGGACTGTTGATGATTGGACTAAGGTTCTCTTCAATGACGAATCCAATTTTCAGTTGATGCCCACTCCAGCCAACTTACTGGTTAGGAGGAAGCCTGGAGAAGCCTACAAACCAGACTGTCTTGCCCCTGCAGTAAAACATCCATCCATCCATCCATCCATCCATCCATCTTCTACCGCTGGTCCGGGTCGGGTCGCGGGGGCAGCAGCTTTAGGAGGGAAGCCCAG
Organism: Amphiprion ocellaris; assembly: GCF_022539595.1. Classification (NCBI taxonomy): domain Eukaryota; kingdom Metazoa; phylum Chordata; class Actinopteri; family Pomacentridae; genus Amphiprion; species Amphiprion ocellaris. The sequence goes on along the minus strand of NC_072772.1, from coordinate 26,001,037 downwards.
ACCTCCCTCTCCCCGGCCACATCATCTAGCTCCTCCCGGGGGACCCCAAGGCGTTCCCAGGCCAGCTGGGAGACATAGTCTCTCCAGCATGTCCTGGGTCTTCCCCAGGACCTCCTCCCAGTGGGACGTGCCCTAAACACCTCACCGGGGAGGCGTCCGGGGGGCATCCTAATTAGATGCCCGAGCCACCTCATCTGGCTCCTCTCTACGCGGAGGAGCAGCGGCTCTACTCTGAGATCCTCCCGGATGGCCGAGCTTCTCACCCTATCTCTAAGGGAGAGCCCAGCCACCCTGCGGAAGAAACTCATTTCAGCCGCTTGTACCCGCGATCTTGTTCTTTCGGTCACTACCCAAAGCTCGTGACCATAGGTGAGGGTAGGAACGTAGATCAACCGGTAAATTGAGAGCTTCGCCTTTCGGCTCAGCTCCCCCTTTACCACGACGGACCTGTACAGCGCCCGCATTACTGCGAAGGCCGTAGCAATCCGCCGGATTTGCTCCATCCTTCCCTCACTCGTGAACAAGACCCCGAGGTACTTAAACTCCTCCACTTGGGGCAGGACCTCATCCCTGACCCGGAGAGTGCACTCCACCCTTTTCCGGCTGAGGACCATGGACTCGGATTTGGAGGTGCTGATCCTCATCCCAACCGCGTCACACTCGGCTGCGAACCGATCCAGTGAGAGTTGGAGGTCCTGGCATGATGAAGCCAACAGGACCACATCATCCGCGAAAAGCAGTGACGGAATCCTGAGGTCACCAAACCGGACCCCCTCAACACCCTGGCTGCGCCTAGATATTCTGTCCATAAAAATTATGAACAGAATCGGTGACAAAGGGCAGCCCTGGCGGAGTCCAACTCTCACTGGAAACGAGTTCGACTTATTGCCAGAGATGCGGACCAAGCTCTGGCACCGGTCATACAGGGAACGGACAGCCTGTATTAGGTGGTCCGTTACCCCGTACTCCCGGAGCACTCCCCAGAGGATTCCCCGAGGGACACGGTCGAAAGCCTTCTCCAGATCCACAAAACACATGTGGACTGGTTGGGCAAACTCCCATGCACCCTCAAGGACCCTACTGAGGGTGTAGAGCTGGTCCACAGTTCCACGGCCAGGACGAAAACCACATTGCTCCTCCTGAATCCGAGGTTCGACTATCCGGCGGACCCTCCTCTCCAATACCCTTGAATAGACCTTCCCGGGGAGGCTGAGGAGTGTGATCCCCCTATAGTTGGAACACACCCTCCGGTCCCCCTTTTTGAAAAGAGGGACCACCACCCCGGTCTGCCAATCCAGAGGCACTGCCCCCGATGTCCACGCGATGTTGCAGAGACGTGTCAACCAGGACAGCCCCACAACATGCAGGGCCTTGAGGAACTCCGGGCGGATCTCATCCACCCCCGGGGCCCTGCCACCGAGGAGCTTTTTAACTACCTCGGCGACTTCGACCCCAGAGATGGGAGAATCTACGCCTGAGACCCCAGGCCCCGCTTCTGAATCAGAAGACGTGTCGGTGGGATTGAGAAGGTCTTCGAAGTATTCCTTCCACTGGTTCACAATGTCCCGAGTTGAGGTCAGCAGCACACCATCCCCACTATACACAGTGTTAACAGTGCACCGCTTTCCCCCCCTGAGACGCCGGATGGTGGACCAGAATCTCTTCGAAGCCGTCCGGAAGTCGTTTTCCATGGCCTCGTCAAACTCCTCCCATACCCGAGTTTTTGCCTCGGCGACAGCCGCAGCTGCAGCTCGCTTGGCCAGCCGATACCTGTCAGCTGCCTCCGGAGTCCCACAGGCCAAAAAGGCCCAGTAGGACTCCTTCTTCAGCTTGACGGCATCCCTTACCGCCGGTGTCCACCAACGGGTTCGGGGATTGCCGCCGCGACAGGCACCGACCACCTTACGGCCACAGCAATGATCGGCCGCCTCAGCAATGGAGGCACGGAACATGGTCCACTCGGACTCAATGTCCCCCACCTCCCTCGGGACATGGTTGAAGCTTGACCGGAGGTGGGAGTTGAAACTCCTTCTGACAGGGGACTCCGCCAGACGTTCCCAGCACACCCTCACGATCCGTTTGGGTCTGCCAGGTCTGACTGGCATCCTCCCCCACCATCGGAGACAACTCACCACCAGGTGGTGATCGGTTGACAGCTCCGCCCCTCTCTTCACCCGAGTGTCCAGGACATGCGGCCGCAAGTCCGACGATACGACAACAAAGTCGATCATCGAACTGCGGCCTAGGGTGTCCTGGTGCCAAGTGCACATATGGACACCCTTATGCCTGAACATGGTGTTCGTTATGGACAATCTGTGACGAGCACAGAAGTCCAATAACAGAGCACCGCTCGGGTTCAGATCGGGGGGGCCGTTCCTCCCAATCACGCCTCTCCAGGTCTCACTGTCATTGCCAACGTGAGCGTTGAAGTCCCCCAGCAGAACTATGGAATCCCCAGAAGGGGCGCTCTCCAGCACCCCCTCCAAGGATTCCAGAACGGGCGGATACTCCGAACTGCTGTTCGGCCCGTAGGCGCAAACAACAGTAAGGAACCGTCCCCCCACCCGAAGGCGAAGGGAGGCCACCCTCTCGTCCACCGGGGTAAACTTCAACACACAGTCACCGAGCCGAGGCGCAATGAGTATTGACACCCCTGCTCGGCGCCTCTCACCATTGGCAACTCCAGAGTGGAATAGAGTCCAACCCCTCTCGAGAGGGCTGGTTCCAGAGCCCCTGCTGTGTGTCGAGGTGAGGCCGACTATATCAAGTCGGAACTTCTCAGCCTCGCACACCAGCTCAGGCTCCTTCCCCGCCAGAGAGGTGACGTTCCACGTCCCTAGAGCCAGCTTGTGTAGCCGGGGATCGGTACGCCAGGCTCCCCGCCCCTGGCCGCCGCCCAACACACATGGCACCGGACCCCTATGGCCCCTCCTGCGGGTGGTGGGCCTGCTGGAGGGGGGTCCCACGTCTCTTCTTCGGGCTGTGCCCGGCCGGGCCCCGTGGGAAGAAGCCCGGCCACCAGACGCTCTCCATCGAGCCCCACCCCCGGGCCTGGCTCCAGGGGGGGACCCCGGTGACCCGCGTCTGGGCAAGGGACTCGTGGTTCCAAAGTTATTTGTCTTCATTGGGGTCTTCTGGGCTGCTGTTTGTCTGGTCCTTCACCCAGGACCTGTTTGTCATGGTTGACCCTACCAGGGGCATAAAGCCCCGGACAACATAGCTCCTGGGATCATTGGGACACGCGAACCCCTCCACCACGATAAGGTCGCAGCCCAGGGAGAGTATGTTTCACTGCAGTAAAACATACAATACAATAACTTTATTAATCCACGAAGGGAAATTCAATTGTCTGGGGTTTCATCTGTTTAGAATTATATAGTTTAATTGCTGATGGTATGAAAGATTTTCTAAATCTTTCTGTCCTGCAACGCAGGGATAGGAGCCGTCCACCACCCATGTTTCTTTGCTCATTGAGAGAGAGTCAATGTTTTTAGACCAGTCCAACTTATTATCCAGGTGTACGCCTAAATATTTATACGATGTCACCACCTCGATGTCCACGCCACAAGTGTTCACTGGCTGAAGAGGGGTTTGGATCTGATCATTTCCTTTGTCTTTGAGGTACTGAGTAGCAGGCAGTTTTTGTGACTCCAGTCCTTGAAGACACTTATCAGATCCCTGTATTCGGCTTCATGTCCATTTCTGATACATGCCACGATAGCAGTGTCATCAGAGTATTTCTGAATATGGCAGGACTCAGTGCTGTATTTGAAATCTGATGTATACAGTGTGAACAGGAATGGAGTCAGGACTGTTCTTTGTGGAACCCCCTCATTAATGTCCCAGAAACACAGTTCCCCATCCTGACAAACTGTGGCCTTCCTGTCAGGAAATCTATGATCCAAGAAACACAGGAAGGATTCACTCCCATCTCCGTGAGCTTGTTTTTAAGTATGGTGGGTTGGATGGAGTTGAATGCATTTGAAAAATCAAAGAACATGATTCTCACATTAACTCCAGGTTCCTCCAGATGAGACGGGGCACAGTGAAGCATGAAGAGAATGGTATCATCCACTCCAATGTGTTCTTTGTATGCAAACTGCAGGGAATCGAGTTTGTCTTTTACCTCAAGGGCAATAGGTCTGTAGTCATTTAGTTAAGGTGGACATTTGATTTTTGGTACCGGTACAATACAGGATGTTTTCCATAGAGCAGGCACCCGCCCCAGCTGTAGACTCAGGTTGAAGGTCCTGTGGAGAGGTTGACACAGTTGTGCAGCACAGTCTTTAAGCAGCGTTGGACACACACCATCTGCGCCAGCTGCCTTCCCAGAGCAAAAACTCTCAAGCTCCAACATCACCCCGGTCTCCGTGACAGAGAAGGGTACAGGTGCTAAAAGGGAAGTGGCTACAGCTGTGGAGACGTGTAGGAACCGGAGAAGGAGAAGGAGGAGCTATAGTGGGGATTTCCATATGCTGAGGAGAAGAAGGAGGAGCAGCAGTGGAAGCAGGTGTATCCACAGTGTCAAATCTGTTGAAAAACAGGCTGACTTCATCGGCTCTTTCCACATCACCCGCTATTGGATCCCTTTTCTTTTTATTGTTATGTCCAGAAATGGTACTGATTCCTCTCCACACATTATGGATGTTGCTGTGTTGAAAATTCCTATCTTCATTTTGTATTCCAGCTTTGTCATCTTCAGTCTCCTCTTCAACTCATGTTGTACTTCTTTGAGCCATTCTTTGTCACCGTCTCTGAAAGGTTTTTTTTTTTCTGATTGAGGATTTCCTTTATGTCGCTTGTGATCCAGGGTTTGTTATTGGGGAAACGGCGAACAGTCTTTGCAGGTAAGACTGTGTCTCTACAGAAGTTGATGTAATTGGTAAAACAATCAACCTGTCTGTTAATGTTCATACGGTCCTCATCTGTTTCCAGAAGCACATTCCTGTCTGTTGATTCAAAGCAGTCCCTTAGACCTTCACTAGCTTGAGGAGTCCATCTTCTGATTTTGACTTTAGTTGCAGGCTGTCTCAGCACACAATGTTTGTAACAGGTCTGCAGATAAACCAAGTTACGATCTTCATGCTTCTTTGACATTGGCATACAGCAGGTCTAGGGTTTTATTTTCTCTGGTAGGGCAGTTAAACTGTAAATCCAGTCAGGTGAGAGGAGAGGCTGACATGGTTGAAATCTCCTGATACTTGTCTGTATCCTAGCAACAGTATCAAGCAAAACATCACACAGAACCAAATCAGTTGCCTCAGGTGGAATGTATACAAGTATTGTTATGATATGACTGAACTCCCTTGGAAGATAATATGGCCGAAGGGCAACTGCCAACAGTTCAATATCTGGACAACACAACTTCTCCTTAACAGTTATGTATGAGGAGTTACACCATCTCTGGTTAACAAAGCCAGACTCCCTCCTTTCTTCTTGCCACTAGCTTTAGCATCTCTGTCTGACCTTATGAGAGTGAAGCCAGGTAGATCCATAGTTGAGTCTGAGTTGTTTTGATTCAACCAGATTTCAATAAAACACGGGAGACTGCATTCATGGTATGTTTTGTCAGTCTTCACCAATGTCTCCAGCTCGTCACTTTTGTTTGGCAGAGAGTTGACATTTCCAATGATGACTGATGGAAGAAAGGGCTTACCGGTATATCTCCATTTCTAGTGTAGCAGGAGAGTTCTGCTCTTAAATCACTGTGGGTTGTCAGCCAATCATGTCTGGCTGACATAGTACAAAAACTGGGTGGTATCTCTCTTCTCTCTCTCTCGGAGGCAGCGGCGGAGGTGCCTTCCGATCGCTTCACTTCCGGTCGTTTTGCTGCGTCGGCTGCTGGTGTTATAGTATTTTCCTACTTCCCGGCAAAATCTGACTACCCCTTCGCGCGAACGCCCGCGACCTACATTTCACTCTGTGGCCACTTAACGGCTTTTCTGTTGTATGTTTACTGTTTTTTGTTGTTGTTTTCTACTGGTTTTCAGGTTAAAAGTGATTAAGTGCCGAACTGTGGACATGTTTTCCTTTTAAATATGATTAGGTGACAGGTCTCTCCTCCTCTTCTCATCCGTATGTCCGCACCAGCAGTGTCTAAATGCCATCGGAGGAGATCCTACGCTACTCTCAACTTCACTCGTATGAGGATGTCAGGACAGGGTGTAATCGCCAAAGATTTTTCATATTCAGTGTTGTACACGTGTCAATAAAATAATTGTTCACTGAGAGAACTCTCTATCTCCTTATTTAAAATCGGACTCCCCTAAGAATGCAAGACGTGACACCAAAATATGTCTGGTGTTTATGTATAAAGTGTTTCGTCTAAGTATAGTACTTAAGTAAATATAAAGTCATTTATTATTGTTGTTGTTTTATTGGACCAGTTAACAATAGAATAGAAATTCTTTATTTATCCCACACCTGGGAAATTATTTGCTACAACAGCTAAAACACCAAACTACAACAAATTTAAAAAAAAAACATAGCAAATTACAGTCTGTAAAAACAGAATAATAAAATAAGGGGCTAAAGTGATCACAGTGTGGCAGATTAAGAACAGAATGACTATTTCAAAAGTAGGACTTTAACAGAAATATGCAGGTTGAGTTAACTCAGTGTTTCTCAAATAGTGGGGCGCGCCCCCCTGGGGGGGCGCAGAGGCATGTCAGGGGGGGCGCGGGCGACTGGGAGGAAAAGGTCCTTCAACCCGGAACTAATTAGCTGAACTATTGTTTTAACGTCGGCCTGTTTTTCGCGGCGTACAACAATACTGAAATTGTGCTGACCCCATAGACTGTATATGCCATAGATATTAATAATAATAATAATGATCTTCTGTATATACCTATGGTATATGCACTGGCCGTTCAGACTCCGAAGTACAGACTCCTGAGAACGGGAGAACGCATCGTTAATGTGCAGTCGGAACTCCAGCGTACTTGATCACGTCACGTACTCCTCTCATCTCCTCCGATTATTTTTACCAGCGATGTCAAACATACGGCCTGTGGGCCAAAACCGGCTCACCAGACGGTCCATTTCGGCCCGCGGGACGACTTTACAAATGATAAAAATCACAACAACATTAACTGTAAATTGTAAATTTGTAAAACTGTAAATTTAAAATAATTTCTAGAACTTGACAAGTTGTTCTGATCATGAAGTAAAATAATAGATTGTTCAGTTCCAGATACCTGTGACTGAATGTTTTGTGTTTTTGTAGATAAACTGTTATCTGGCAGTTACAATGCATGTGTAAATGATAAACTGAGGCATAATAGGCTACTGTTGAAATTGAACTTGTTTTCCTTAAGAAATTTCAGATTCATAATATTTTGTAAAAAGATAGTTCATTAAATGTGAACATTTTCAGAATGTACTTTTTTTTAAACTAAAACAAAGGGGAAAAGTTGGAGTTTTGGTTATTTATAGGTTATTATGCTGTGATTTTACTCTCGGGGCCCACTGGAGATCAGATTGGGTTTATGTGGTCTCTGGACTAAAATGAGTTTGACACCCCTGATCCTTACTGTGAAAAACAACAAAATGGAATCAGATAAAATAACACAGCCCTGCATATTCATGTTTTCACAGTTTATATATATATATATATATATATATATATATATATATATATATATATATATATATATATATATATTTATATATATATATATATATACGCACAAAGTTATTGGGGGGGCACGAAAGTTTTTTGTCCTCTGAAGGGGGGCCCGACAGAAAAAATTTGAGAATCACTGAGTTAACTGCAGGTTGTATGATAGGAAATAACAAAATCTGCAGTCAGATTTTGTAGGGTCAGCTAAAATCTGACTCTGTTTTTTTGGTAATGCAAGAAGTGACAAACTCCAAATTTTCTCAGCTGGAACATCTGCACCTCTGGTGCTGTTTATAAAAACATAGTCAATGGATCAAATGCAACTTGAGTCCTGTAATGACTCATGGACTCATGAGTCCACCTCATGAGTCCACCTCATGAGTGAAATTGTTGCAAATTTGCAGTTCAGAGTGTGGGGCGCTGGGATATGTAGTGTTTGTCAGATCTTTAGACACTGGTGGTGCGGACATATGAGAAGAGGAGGAGAGACCTGTCACCTAATCATATTCAACAGGAGAACATGTCCACAGTTTGGTACTTAATCACTTTTAACCTGAAAACCAGTAGAAAACAACATCAAAAAACAGTAAACGTACAACAGAAAAGCCGTTAAGTGGCCATAGAGTGAAACGTAAGTCGCGCGCGTTCACGCGAAGTGGGAGTCAGATTTTGCCGGGGAGTAGGAAAATACACCTGCCCCAACCATTGCAGTTTTCTCACTGGTCTGTTCAGTACAGTGTGTGAGCTGCTGCGGGTAGGTCACTGTTCACTGTGTTACGCATGGTTAATTTAGGATAGGATCCTGTATGCACGTATAAAATGCCTGGTTTAATCGTAGGAAGCTACGGCGGCTAACCTGCGTCTGGCTCCCTCTTCCTTGTGTGTGTGGGTGCTGCACAGCCTTCTGGAGGTACGTGGTCTGTTCTTCTGGGGTAAGGCATCACCTCACAAACTTACTGTATTAACCTGTGTCTTCTGTGTCCCCTGGATGTGTCAAATGTGCCATTTGGCCTTGTTATCCCGCTGCTGCTTTGCCGTGACAACGGTTCGCCTTGGTTGTCGCAGGCTGAGTTGCTTCGCTGCTAACCGCAGCCTGGCTGCGCGGCTATCTCTGTCTGTCCTGCCTCCTCACTGATCAGAGCAGCTTGGTTTTATTTTCTTGCTGCTGTTTATTCGCACAGCAGTACTTTTATATTGTTTTAAACTGTGTATACAGTGGGAACACTTTCCCACCCTTATTTGATAGGTTTTGTTTTTTTCCTCTTGTCATTTGGCCTTGTGGCCTATATTGGTTTAATTAATTTGTTTAGTTTTCTTTTTTCTGTGATTTAGTAATTATTTTGTGTTCTGTATATTTTTGATTACAATATATCTTTCTTTGACTTTGTTATTAGGTATATTTGTAGTTTAATCTTCTTTTTTTGTTGAGTGTTCCCACTAATTGTGTTTCTTTGATGGCAGAGGCTGAGCACCTGTGGTGGTGTGGTGTCTTCGGTGGCGGTACCCCTTCCTCGTGTGGCCTGTGAACCTTGGGTTTTTTTTGGTTTGTCCTTCACGTGTATGCAATTTGTTTATTCACCTGGTGCCCTCCCCCTGGGATCTGCTCCTTCCCCCCATTGACACTCTTCCTCCCAGTAAGCCAGCCTCTACCCTGTCGCACTCCCCTCCCTTTTTTTTAGTATATTTGTTTTAATTAGGGTTTTAATTGATTGTTAATAAATTCATTGAATTGTGATTGAACAATGTCTCCTGCCTCAATGGTGTAGTGAACTTGTGTGCCTCTAAGGTGACCATTAGAGGTAGACTAATTCCTTGGGTGCAATTCCCAAGGTGGCATTGTCAGCGACCATTTAGAGCTGTTTGGTGAATTCACGCCCACCTCCTGATATTCTTGTCTAGCCACTCCACTCGCCACACTAGCCTTCACCTTTGCACCAGCATGGCAACCATGAAAACACCTGAAGAAGTCCACTGGAATTGGATGTTCAGATGTCCAGATTTGTTCTGTCTCAATAAAAAAGCTCCTCTCTTGAATAAACGCTTCTCCCAGCAGACACTGATGAGCAGCCAACAAAACACAACAAAATATGAAAAAATACAGCAAAAATTTAAAACAGTTCAGAGACATCAAACTTTGCCACCACTTTCAGAGGTGCAGGTTCCAGGGGTGGAACAGTGCCATGAGGGTGGGCCAGTGACCATCTAGGGTTGTTTCAGTATGGGTGGAACAGGGCAAATGCAGTTGTGTGAAGAGCCAATGAATGAGGTCATGTACAGGGCTACTCTTGAAAACAGTCTTCTTTGATCAGCTGGCAAACTCTTTCCTCCCTTGAATGACTGGATTTTCCAACAAGACAACGCCCCTTGCCACACAGCAAGGTCAGTTAAAGCCTGGATAGAGAACCAGAACATTCCAAAAAAATGCTTTGGCCTGCTCAATCACCAGATCTAAATCCATGTTACGCTCTTGGGTAGCTGAATGCGACAAAAATAACCAGAATGTTATTGGCTCAGGTAAATGAATTTATTGCTTAGTAGCAAATGGAACATGAAAGTGATAACAAAGAACACAAAACTGGTGGATGTTGCCAAATCAAAGAACAGAATATAACAAAACGAGGGCTAACAGAGTTTCTACACACCCACCACAAGTAACAAAAACTAATACAAAGAGTGCAAAAATCCGAACTAAACAAAACTGGTGCCTCTGAACACACATAACGAACACACCGTTCACAAAGACTCTAAATACTAAGTAGCTTCTTCCCTAAGTTGGCAGACTGCTGATTGGAGCCACAGTCTCCACTGAGACTTTGGACTCCACATGAAATCAGCCGCTGCCAACAGTAGCTCGAAGTTGTCCATAGCACCCACCACAAGTGCTTACGGACTGAAGGACCACATAACAACAAAATAGAGGCACCAGGGTGGACTGGTCGCAAATACCAGCCACCCCGACTAAGAGCTTGTTTGCAGTTTTATAGACATGTGCAGTGATTGTGGGAGGAGGAGTCGCGGTGGTGGACCAATCCAAAGGTGGGAAGGACCAGGGCTGTGAGGAGGTCTGGAGCTCCTGGTCAATCACTCGTCATGAGTTGTCAGCTGGGAATCTGGAGCTCAGTCGCTGACTAGGTGTAATCAATCCATGCCACAGAGGGTGTACAAATGTCCTTTTCCCACACACGGCCACCACAGGCCGTAACAATCCAATTGAAAACTTGTCAAAAATCATCAAATGCAAAATGGAGACCCACAAGCCCAAAAACAAAGCAAATTAGTTTTAATTAGTGCAACAGGAATGAGCTGCTGTGACAGCAGAACAATGTCAGAAGCCGGTGGAGAGCATGCTAAGAAGCATGGCTTCAGCCATCAAAAACAATGGTTATGCAATCAATAACTCCTGTGTGTGTCATGTGACTAAAACAGAAAAGAAAACATGGAATTCCTAAAAGCACTGTCTGTCAAAGTTACAGATGTAAGAACATAAATGATTTTGGTTATTATCAAGAAAACCATGCAAAATGGCTAGATATCAGCTCTTAAATTAAACTCTTATGAGCTATTTTTGTTGTTGTCATTATATTTGTCCAAACAAATGTACCTTTAGTTGTACCAGGCATTAAAATGTCCAGGCTGTAATTCAGAAAATTTAATGTTCATGAAACTTCAAGTTTCATGGCTGTGACTCTGGGGCAATTCTGTTGAATTCACAAACTTTAACATCCAGACATGGCCTAGGAATCTGTGCAATAAATTCAAATTACTTAAGAATTCTGATATCACAGAAAGACTCTGATATCCTGGTTCTCACAGAGACTTGGCTTAAACAGAATGTATATTACTCAGGTTTTGCTACATAACTATCCCTACACAGAACAGACAGAGGTAACAGTGTGGCTATTTATATCAAGTATAACTGTTGCTGTTTTATATGCCATCAGTGTACCTCAGTCCTTCAAATTTATTTCTCATTAAAGTTAAAAAACTGTGTTTTATGGGATATTTGCCTAAATTGGTGGATTCTCTTTCTTAAAGAAACTCTGTCTAGTTGGCCCATCAGTTAACCGAACTGGACTTAATCTGAAAGATCCCTCAACATTAATAGACCTGATTTTGTGCAACAAGAATGACAATACTAGTAATGCTGGTGTTTTCACTAGGTTTAGTGATCACTGTTCAGTAGCCTGCGTTAGAGGTACCAAGCAGAAGAAAACCGAGCCATGTGATTCCACTCTAAAGAAAGGTAAAAGAGAGTCAACTTGCTCTCAGTGACATATTCCAAATTTCCAACATGTAGAATTGGCTTTGAAACATTTCACTAATCAATTTCTCATTATCCTTGACAAATATGCACCCTTCATACTTAGGATAAAAAACAGGAGGTTCTCCACTGAAATGTCTATTTTGTTCAAAGAAAGAGACAAAGCCTGGGCACTAGCAAGGTGTGCAGGTGAAGCAGCCTACTGGGTAGCTGTTAGGCAGCTCAGAAATAAATGCACATCCTCTTTAAGAAAAGACAAAAGCATTCTACCACATTGAACTAATCTCCAGTTACTATACAAACCTGTCAGCTTCTCAGTCAAAAAATATTTGTGATCTGTTGAAACCCTGCAAGAAGCTTTTCACCAACTGCAAGATGCACTTCAGTTAAAACTTGTCCTTAATGCAAACAAGACAGTGTACACAAGTACATGCTCTTCTCAAGAGCCAGAGAAATCCCTGAAGGAAGTTTACCTATCACCACTCTGACTGCTCAGAACATTAAGAGAGTTTCTGAATACAAATATTTAGGCATCTATTTGATCAAAAACCTACATTAAAATTTCATATTGTTATATTAATTTGCAAACTATGGGAAGTTATTGGGCTTTTTACAGAAACAGAGCCATGTTTCCTATGTTGTACAAAAAGCAAATAATTGATGCTGTCTTCCTGCTTGAAATGCCTCTAGCTCACTTAGGAAGCCCTGAGATTCATTACCTGTGATTCCACTAATCACTGTTCATTATACACAAAAGTTGACTAGCCATCCCTAGCAGGAAGGCCAAACAGACATTGGCTTCTGTTTATTTATAAAGCACTTAATGGCAAAATGCAGAAATACATTACTTGCTTGTTAAATCGATCCCACAATCATTCGGTAAGTTGTGAGTAAAACTGCTTTTAGCTTTTCTGCTGCACACACTTGAAACATTTTGCAGCAAACACTGAAGACTGGTACCACTGTATGTGTTGGTCAATTTTAATCCATGATCACACACTGCATAGCAATGTAGCAATGTAGTGTAGTTAACTGTTTTTATTTGTGTTGTCTTGTTGAATGTTGCATTTCTATTCTGTTAGCTGTACTTTCAACATCAGTGTAAATGAAAGTATCCTTCAATGATTCCTTGAGATTAAAACAAAGGTTGAATGAATAATTGAATAATTACAGTACATATCCTAGTATAATTGCAGTTGGATTCTCTGGGCACTACAGCTATCCATTGAGGTCAAGGAAAAGTGTCTAGGACAAAGCATAAGATAGACTTATTTGATTGATATAGTTTACACATAAGATTGCACAACAACCCAGGTACATATAGGGGAGGTGAGTGGGTAACTGGGCGCAAATGAGGTGAGTGTAGTAGACAGGTGACTGGGTAGAGACTGACAGACTGAGAACCTTGATTGAGTGGAACATGTGATAAATGAAAAAAACTGAAGACAGGGCGAAATTGCCATAACATACTGTGCACTGTATATCAAATAATACATGTTGCAATGTTGTCAGTTCACACCTGGCACAGTGTCAAGTTTAAAGAGATCGTCCATGGAGATACACTCACAATGACATTCTTATGGAACTGAGATGTCTTTGGCTTGTCACTAATGTTGGTAAGTGTAATTTGATGTTGATGGATAGTAAATAAACCTTTTCATTCACTTTCATTAAGAACTACCCCATGCCAGATAAGATGCTTTTAGTGTGATGAATGAATACAATAGCTGGTCCATTGTTGCAAGTATTTTATTTTCTACAGCACCATTCATATCACGTTAACATGTTACAAAATGTTTATTTACTGTTATGTGGATTAGTCTCAAAAAACATGAAATCAATGAGGAAGCAGACTCCTACCATCACTGCCTTCATCTTAACTTCCAGGTCCACAGGAAATGAGATTCCAAAGTTATCTGCATCTGTGAAGCCTTCCTGCATGAACCTACCCCACTGTTTACTGATCTGCCCTACCACCACTGACTCGTCCAAAGATGTCACCTCAAAGATCACATCAGACATGCATCTACAGTCACAGCAAGGCCCCTTGATCTTCAACTGGGGTCTCCTCATGTCATTTAAGATGGTAAAGTTTGGCAGAAAAGGGTGCCAGTTCTGCTCCACATAACCTATGGGATTTCCAGGAGGGCTCTGAACTTCCAGCTCTTGCAGGCAGCAGGGAAAGCAGCAAGAACCACACCTTAGGGGGCGGATTAGCGTCAACACTTCCTGTCCCATGTTGTCATGAAGATGAATCGTGAAAGGTCTAGCGGGGCCACATACTTGCATGGTGAAGATGTCATTTTCCTCTGCAGCCACAAACACCTGCTGCCCCATGCTATTCTTTACTGTGTAAACATTGTTCATCTCCCAGCCAATAACCATTTCAGCCAGGTCAACTCGCTGGTGGATCAAGACCTGGTCAGTCTGAATCAGGTACTCCAGTCCAGGTGGGCAGCCTGCAGGTCGACCAGGTGAAGGCATCAATATAGGAACAGGAGGCAGTGTAGGACCTGTTGCTCCATGGTTCACTGGAGCTGAATAAACTGAATTGTTACCAGGCTGCATCCCAACACAGTACACTGGTATCTGAGGCAGTGGTCCTGTGCTTCCCTGGTATGCCATAACAGATGTGTACCTGGTAAAGACGGCAAGCAAACAGTACATGATAAAAAGGACAGAGTTTCTTTTTATCTAAATGTGTTCAGTGTTGCTTATCCCCTGAAGGAACAGACAACCTCAACTGATCTGTCGACATGTCATTAAAAAAATATAATTCTTATTTTGGATGTTCAACCATAATTTGTATTCTCAGTGAAAATATCTCATTGTGTCAGCAAAGTGAGTTGCCTACACTGGAGAACATGGGAGGCATAACAAAAAGTCAAAACGCACCATGATCCACACAATCAGAAAGTACTGATTGCCAGTACTGCCTGGCAATTGTCATGCTTGTGTCAAGGTAGGGCCGCACTACCTCCCTATAAAAAGGATTGATGCTGAGTCACCAGTCATTCAAGATAAGCTCACCTCTTCCTTGCTTTAAATAAGAAGAGTGATCTGGTGAGACATCTCTTTCATGTCATCAAAGAACCATGGTTACAAGATAAGTAAACTTATGTTCTCTTTCCAACAATAATTTTGAGCTCTGCGTATGGGGATATACAGACTCTCATGTTGTCAGATAAGTTCATCTCAATGACTGACTCTTAGTTTAGGAGGTCCCGTGCGGGCCCACACTTTGGACAGTATGAGCCAGTGAGGGTGTAGTGACCTATAGAGCGTTGCAAGGGTCAGAGATGAAGCCCAGCTTACTGAAAAACCTTAAGGAGAAAAATGTTGTATGTGACTAGGCAGTTTGGAGCATCTTCCTCATCAGTGTCCCCCGTCCCCCTGTCCAGGTCTATAATGTAAGTCTGCCTAATGTGAAATCACAAATATGTGCAAACTATGAGTACAATGTGTATTATTAACCTCAGATTGACTGAGTTCAATACGATTAGCAATGAGTTCATTACTATGAGCTGTTTCATCTATTTTTATCCCCTTAAATAGCGCCCAGGAGGTTGGCATACCTCTGGTTCAATTTGCACGGGGTCCTGCATGGGTTTTGCAGTCCCTTGCTGGTGTAGGCCATCTTGATTGCATCTACGATATAATGGGATAGGCACCGTTTACTGATGGGCTTGCTCATGTTGATTTAGCCCATTAAACAAACAGCTGATAACACCTTCTAAATGTTTTAGTTCTTTCAGTATAAGCATACAAGGCTCTTACCAGACAGAGAGCACGCAGGTGTTTGTGTTCAGGGGAGGGAAAGATGGGTGAATAAAATGGCCCCCTCTCCAAAGGAACACACCCCAGTGATGAATTCTTGGGCACGATGGCAGGGTTTAGCTAAAGTATGACCTTAATATTACCCTGCATGAACTGAGTGCATTGTGCATACACTGACAACGCATGAATGCCACTGACACATTTTGCTGATGCAAGAGCCAGTAATAATGCTCTTTCAAGGTACAGTATCTCCACCTGATGTAGCGATTCAAAAGTGTCTAATATCAGAGCTAAATCCCCGAAAAGCATCAATGGTTTGGAAACTGGGTGGAGCTGTTGTGTTCCTTTTATAAAATGACAGACCAGAGAGTGCTGGCCTAATGTACGATCTGCAAAGCCCACATAGCAGGCTGATATGGCTGCCAAATATACTTCAACGGTAGGAAAGGCCTTGTCTTTGTCCAGTAGTTATTGAAGGAAGGTGAGCCACTGCTGCCACAGACCATTGAAAGGAAATTATCTAAGATTTCAACACCGTCCATTTGTTTTCATACAATGCGCTTGTGGAAAGGACTCTTGTGCACTGAATAGAATGACGGTCTGGTAAGAAAGTCCCACTGCACCTAGATTTGACCTGTCATGATCAGGTCCAGAGGACAAGGTGCTCTGGATGAGGTTGGAAGATTTACCCCTGGCCCTGGACACTATATCCCAATGCAGTAGGAGTGACCAAGGCTCACTCCACAGGAATGGCATAATTTCTGTTATCCAATGGTACCTCATCCACTTGGGCATGATTGATATCATTGTTAGACCCCTCTTCCTCATTCTGGTCAGCATGGGGGTAATCAGGGAAAGTGGAGAAAATGCATACAGCAGCACCTGTGTGTCCATTCCCAATGGGGTTATCCAATCCTTCAGGGAAAAATTACTGAGACATGTAATGTTCTCTCTCAAGGTGAACAGGTACACCTGTGGATGGCCAAAGTGGGCCCACATTTGGACCACTTCCTGGGTGTGGTGGGTCCATTCTCCATACATTGGATTTCCTCTGAACAGCAGATCCTGTCTCAAGTTTTAAACTCATGGGATGTAGTTGGCTGTCAATGGTAAACAGTGAATGACGCTACATAGTTTCAGTTTGCTTGCAGAGATTGTAGTGGGTGGGAGTGTAGCTTGCTCTGTCTTTTTATGTACACTACCACTAATGTGTTGCCTGTTCTGATCAAAATGTAGTGGTTTCTCAACAATGGGAGAATGTGCTTTAAAGCCAGAAAGGCTGCTAGCACTTTCAGCCAGTTTATGTGAGCACCTTTGTGGTGCAGAACCCACAAGCCTCCTTCCTGGAGGTAACAACTCCCTGTGTCATGCCCTGTGAGAGAAATTCATGATTTCTCTGCTTATGCAATGAAGCAGAACAATCAGCAGTCACTTTGACACAACAATGGATATGGCATGCTTGACACAATTTAAGGGATTCCACCCATTACTAATATTCTGTCATGTGCTTTCTGCCTAGAGGAATCACCACCAGTGCAGATCCAGATCCTCACATTTGCAGGGACCATCTGAATGGGATGTAATTCCCTTTTCGAAACACACTCATGACAGCATTTTCTATTTTGTTTGTAGAAAGGTGTGCTTTGAATGAGGTGGAATTAAGAGTTATTCCTATGAAAGAAATGACCTGGGATGGCTCTACGACACTCTTCTCATAGTTTATGACAACTGCCAGAGCAGCCAGGTGATCTATTGTGTCATTCTGGTGTGCTCTTGTGCCAGCATCTCTGACTCTGACAGCATTAGCCAGTCGTCTATGTGCATTGCTATGCGGATGCCCTGTTCCTTTAACCTCTGTGCATCTGACAAACACCCATGCAGAGTGGCATTTTTCAGCATTAGAAATTTGTATGACTTTTGATGACCTTGATTCAGTGCACACAGGTCTAGTATAGGATGTACCCCCCCCCTCTGCAGAATCCTTGCTCATTTTCCATCTGTGAGGGAAAAATGATTTTCTGGAATTCAGGAGGGTTGATTGTTGATCGTAAGCAACAGCCTCTTCCTAATGTCCTCATTACCCACTCTGGTGTAGTTAAAGAGATCCATCTATCTATTTTTACAGAAAGAGAGAGAGCTTAAAGGTGGTGTTGTTGTCACGACATGAGTGGCCTGCGTTCGTACAGCACTTATTTAGCCTGTCACACCCGAGGCGTTAGCTTCCGGTGTTGTATGTGAATGTAATGATATTTTGATTTTTAGCTTCATTTTTCTTTTTTTCACACATTTTCCCCAGGCCCTCAGGAACATGCTTGGGTGTGCCAGGTGTTTTTTTTTTTTTTTTTAATGGAGTATGTGTTTTTATGAAACTGTGACACTCCTGACTGAACTGAACAGTGTCTCACTGTCTTTTCAATAGAATGCGCTCAGCAGGATCCAGTTTGTGCCTGAGTGAGGGAGGCCAAACCTGCTTCTCTAAATGGCCTTTGGAATTAAAACTGTAAAATGAGGTTGGAGCTCAGGCAGGTGTGGCTCCAGTTTTCTCTGGGGATACTAAACAGTCTGCTACTTCTTGTTGTGACTACTTGGTAGTAGGTGGGGCTGGTGGACCACGCTGAGCGGCAGCAAGTGGAATGCTTTTCCTATTTTTCTGGCTACCTGGCTTCCGTGATCCCGTCTTTGAAGCAGCTGGACAGTGAGGGATTCTGAAAGTCAGCTCCTACCATGCATCTGCAGTCTTTCTTGGCTAATAAGACGTACAAATCAATCACTACAACTGTGCAGGTCCTGACACTTCATTACTCCTGCTAGCCAGTGAGCACTGGCTAGCAGGAGTAATGAAGTGTCAGGACCTGCACAGTTGTAGTGATTGATTTGTACGTCTTATTAGCCAAGAAAGACTGCAGATGCTTGGCCTTGGAGGGCAGAAATGTACCAGAATCAGATGTCCAAATCACTTCATCTGGCTCCTTTCGATGTGACTGACAGCGGCTCTACTCCAAGCCCCCTCCAAATGTCCGAGCTTCTCACCCTATCTGTAAGGCTGTGCCCAGTCACTCTGTGGAGGAAGCTCATTTCGGCTGCTTTTACCCACAATCTTGTTCTTTCGGTCACTACCCAGAACTCTTGACCATAGGTGAGGGTTGGAACGTACATGGCTGGTAAATTGAGAGCTTTGCCTTGCAGCTCAATTCCCTCTTCACTACAAGGGTTCAATACAATGCCCACATTACCGCTGCCACTGCACCAGTCCACCTGTCCATCTCTCGTTCCATTTTCCCCATCGCTTGTGAACAAGATCTTGAGATACTTATACTCCCTCACTTGGGGAAGCAACTCCCCCCAACCTGGAGAGAGCAATGGTTTCTGGCAGAGAACCATGGTCTCAGACTTGGAGGTGCTGACCCACATCCCAGCTGCTTCACACTAGGCTGCAAACCGCTCCAGTCCATGCTGAAGCTCAGGGTCTGGTAAAGCCAACAGAACCACATCATCTGCAAAAAGCAGAGACATGATCCTGAGGTCCCCAAACCAGACACCCTCCTCACCCTGCGCCTTGAGATCCTATCCATGAACACCACAAACAGGATCAGAGACAAGGGGCAGCCCTGGCGAAATCCAACACCCACAGGAAATGTGTCTGACTGGGTCGAACACGTGTTGACAGGCTGGTCAAACTTCCACGAACTCCTCAGCAGTTCCACAAGAGTTCAGAGCTGATCCACAACCAGGACAGAATCTGCATTGCTCCTCCTGAATCCGAGGTTCAACAGTCGGTCAGAGCGTCCCTTACAGCACCCTAGAGAAAACTTTCCTTGGGATCCTGAGAACTGTGATACCCCAGTATTTGGAACACACTCTCTAGTCCCCCTTTTTGAAAATGGGGCCCACCACTGCGTTCTGCCACTCCACAGGCACCATACTACCCAATGCCCACACGACATTTTAGAAATAGTGTCAGCCAAGATAGTCCAACAATGTCCAGAGCCTTCAGTATCTCGGGGCAGATCTTGTCCACACCTGGCGCCTTACCACCGAGGAGCTTCTTTTCTACCTCCGCAATGTCTGCCACGGATATGGACAAAGATTCCCCCGAGTCTTAAGGCTCTGACTCCTATGCAGAGGACATGTTTTCTGGGTTCAGGAGTTCCTCAAAGTGCTCTTTCCACTGCCCAACAATGTCCCCAGTACTGGTCAGCAGTTCTCCCCCTTGACTGAGGCATCAGGTCAATGGCAAGTACTTTTCCATATTCCTCCCACACCCGAGTTTTTGCTTCAGTGACTGTCGCAGCTGCAGCCCTTTTGGGTGATGGGTACTCACTTCTTCAGGAGACCCAGAGCGAGCCAGGCCCAAAAGACATCCTTCTTCGGCCTGACAGCTTCCTTCAATGCTGGTGTCCACCAGCAGACTTTTGGGTTGCTGACGCAACAGGCACCAGTTACCTTCTGGCCATAGCTCCTAACAGCCACCTCTACATTGGAGGCTTTGAACATGGCCCACTCAGATTCCATGTCCCCAGCGTCCCTGGGATGCAGAAAAAACTCTTCCAGAGGCGGGGGGGAGGTTGAAAACCCCATGGATGCCTCTGCCAGACAGTCCCAATTCACCCTCACTACACGTTTGGGTTTACCAGGTCTGTCTGGCAGCCTACCCTGCCACTGGATCCAACTCACCACCAGGTGGTAATCAGTTGACAGCTCTGCTACTCTCTTCACCCAAGTGTCCAAGACATATTGCTGCATGACACGACTACGAAGTCAATCATCGACTTTTGGCCTAAGGTGCTCTGGTACCAGGTACACTTATGAGCAACCTTTTGCTCGAACATGGTGTTTGTTATGGCCAGCCTATGGCTAGCAAAGAGTCCAATGACAAAACACCACTTGGGTTCAGATCGGGCAGGCTGTTCCTCCCAATCACCCCTCTCCAGGTTTCTCTGTCATTGCCCATGTGAACATTGTAGTCCCCCAGGAGAACTATGGAGTCCCCAGGTGGCACCCCTTCCAGGACACCACCCAGAGATTCCAAGACGGCCGCATACTCTGAACTGCTGTTTGGCATATAAGCACAGACAACAGTCACAGTTTTCCCCTCTACAACACGAGGTCGCAATGAGCTGACCCTCTTGTTCCCCAAGGAGAACTCCAACAAGCGGCACTCATCTGGGGGCTTGTGAATATCCTCACACCTGCCCAGCACCTCTCACCCTGGGTAAGCCCAGAAAAGGAGAAAGTCCAACCCCTCTCCAGGATTTTGGTTCTGGAACCTTTGCTGTATGTGGAGGTGAGCCCAACCATATCTAGCCTGTAATGCTCCACTTCCTGCACCAGGTCAGGTCCCTTCAGCGGCAGTGAGGTGACATTCCACATCCCCACAACTAGTCTATGCCGCCAGACGGGGGTGCGCCTAGGTGCCCGCTCCTGTCTACTGCCTGATAAGCATAGCATCCAACCTTGAGGTCGGATGCTAGGTATTAACAACTTTTTGGCTGCACATTTTGCAACACTGAGCAGTGGATGCCACTTGACTGTGATAGCTTTTTCTCTGTCAGCCCCATGTATCTCCACTGGGGAGACTCAATCAGAGTGGGCAAAGGAGATGTTGTTTTCCTCATCCAAGACAAGGTGTCCTGATGCTTCTTTAGAGGACTCAATGAGGAGCTCCTGATCAGTTTCAAGAGGGTGCAACCCGCCAGCTTCGCAGCTGGATTTGTCATCCTCTAATAGGCAGGAGAATGGCATCCACATCATTGCCCCAGCTGGACAGTGGTTTGGCCAACTGCATAAATTCCATGGATGTTTCAGCACAAGCCATCATAAGTTCTTTGCTCAACAGGGTAGGCTGACGTGCAGACTTTAAAAGGTAAAGTGGGCACAATGTTCACATGTGGCCGGTGTGGTATATCACACACACCTCATAAATACCCAGTTCTGATATTTTTCAACCGCCTTGACATATTCTGAGTGGCAGTTGGCTGTCTGCCATTTCAAACTTAGTCTTGAGTACCTAGTTCTGTCATGCGAGATAGCTTGCGCAATTAATATGGGTTTGGGCAGTTATGTGGGCTACAGTGACCTAGTTAGTGTGGTGACTAGCATTTGTGCTACTGGGCTTGGTAGCCATGTATAGTTAGTGCAGCTATAGAAGCTTAGTCAGGTTATTGCTGTGCAAGGTGCATGTTGGCAATTAGCACGCTCTCCAACCTGACTCCATGGTGAAGAGTCAGCAGCAGCTGAGAACTACAAGCTGTGTTAGCGTCCAATGACCAAGGTGCTAGCTTGCTCAATTGAACTGTGAAGTCACTCACACTGGCAGTCAGAAGAGAAAGCTTTCTGAGAAGGTGAAAAGAGGAAATTGAATGATGAGTGTTCTGTCCTGCAAATAATGCTGTGCAGTAGAATTTTGTGTACTGCAGTGCAATCAGTAGGTATACTGATTGTTTTGTGTGAAGTACTGTTGAAGCAGGAGAGTTCCGTATTCCGCCTTCAGATTTCTTTAGGCCATGTGCAGAGCTGGGTGCTGCTGCTTCTCCTGCTGTAGCTTTTACTTCCATGTTGTTACCTTGGACAGTACCTGTCTGTACATATATTATTTGTTTGATGTTGTTATTAAAGTTTATGCTCTGCTTGTTTTGACAAAGGACTTATTAAGCCCTAGAATTTAGTTAATTGATAGCTAAGTATAGTTGTGACTTACCTTTTTCTGTTTAATGTGCTCTTATACTGTTCCTACTTTATGAATTGGTTATCTTTTGATTTCCGTTTCCAATTTGTGTTTTTGTTGCAGTTATACAAAATAAATCGAGTCTTCATTGAACACAAGAGAAGTTCTGCCTTGGATTTTGATGACATAACACGGCTGTCTACCTGTGAAATGCGCTAAACTCAGGAGGACAGTGTAACAGGTGACACCACTTCAATCCATTTTACAGTGAGGAAGCATGCAAGCGTCACAAATGCTGGCCAGTCCTGGCTTTAGTAATGTTACAGCTTCTAAGGATAACACTGAGAGAGCGTTCCCCATAGTGAGACAATGAAATGAACTGTGTAGAAAATACGTTTGTTGGGGGGGAAAGAAAAGAAAAAAGAATCTGCACCAGAGTTGAGGGAGTTTAGGGGAGCAATTCTCATTTACATATTGACACTGATTTGGTCGACGTACAACCAACTGTGTTGGTCGTTTGACTGCCGTGGATGTTGACAATAGGGAGCTTGGGTAAGAGTTTTCACACTTACTTATTCCTCTTCTCTTCTAAATACATGTGGTCCACCTAGAGGTTTGTTTAATCTAGCTGCCCATGTTTTCAGTTCTGTCTGACTGTTCTTGTGATGTCGCAACAATCTCAGATCCTATAAGGTTTCCTGATTTTGTGTTTTGACAAAATAGTAACATTTTGTGAAATACACTCATTCAATTTCCTTCCAAGTGTGAGGTGAAAAGACATGTCTGTTTGAATAATATAGTTATTCTTGCTTAGCATAAAGACTAGAAGCAGGAGGGGTTAAGATTATAACTTCACAATTTTTCAACTTTGCCCCAGAATAACACTCATGCACCATGTACAAAATGAATTATGGTTTTACTGGGAATTACATGTTGTAACTAATATGGCGGCCAACAGAGAGATTTTTTTTCTTTTGACTTGTAATTGATTTTAAAAAAAATAGTTTTAGAATCAACATACACGTTAATCAACATACAAAACATCAACATCCAATCACCCACATCCCACCCACCTACAACCAAGAAGGGGTCCATCACTCTCAGAGGTCATTTGCATCTCAGCCTAGTATGGAAGGCAGTACTGACTGTGAACAAGCTGGCTGAATAATGAAGTAAATCAAACAAAATGAAACACATCTGGTACTAGCTCATCGACATCATTGTGCATTCACCCAATCTTTACTGTGACATCTGGATATTGTTGAGGTACATGCCCCACTTTAGATAATATTTTTCTGTTCTGTCCAGTATCCTGTATGACATTCTTTTATAAGCAGCAGCTCTGCCCAATTCAGTTGACCAGTCCTGAAAAGAACATTCTTCAGGTTTCTTCCAGTTTCTGAGGATGATCTGTCAACCAATCATGATAACAGTTCGTGTCCAATGTTTCAGTGGTTGTGGAAAACAAGACATCACTGTACAGTCCCCCAAAACATAAAGTTTTGGACAGAGCACAAATTGCCTTTTGATAACATTAGTAATGTAAATATCAATCTTCTTCAAATACTGACTGATCTTGGGGCATGACCCTAACCCATGTGTCAGTGTACCTTCATCCCTAGGCAGCTGTATCCTTTAGACCAAGTCTAAAAAGCCTACTTGGTGCCCAATAAAATTGATGTACTATTTTAAATCGAATGAGCCTCACCCTCAGATATCTTGACATCTTTTGGGAGTTGCCACATATCTTAGCCCAGTTCTCTTCATTAAAAGATACCCCCAGGCCATTCTAAGTGAGGAGATACCTCCATCTCTTCCATATGCCATCAAAATCTTATATTATTTAGCTGTTTCATGACCTTTTCTGATTATCTTAAGGACTTTATTCAATTCTTCTGCTGACCTTGGAGAGTGTAGCCCAAAAGTCTGTTGTATTGAAATTCCTCTGCATTTAATAATATTTTAATGATGCAGTATGCTTTTTCCATAGCAGAGCTTCTCCCACATCCAGTCGTTCTTCAGCCTAATCTATAAGACTGAAGTTAGTCCACATTAAACTGAACCTTACTGAATCACTCTTAGGATTCCGATTACTCGTTATGTATACAGTTTTACCTATTTACAGTTCATTTCTTTCCTGACAGAAATAGTCACCATTGTAAGAAATGTATTAGTAAGTATTGGTGTGTTCAGTCCAAAATTACTGCATTGTTCACTTTGCAACAACTTTGAAAACAACATAATACAGATTAATATATAAAATGGAATAACACCAAATTCAGCAACTTTATTAAATAAAATTAATTTCATATACACTATGTATTACAGAAGAAGATAAATTATTTATAAGAATGCCTACCTACAATATATGTGTTTTCATATGCCGATGTCTCCGAAGCAGCGTGCCAAAGAACAGATGTCTGTGAGTGATACATGAGATGCGTTGTTGTGACGCTTACGCTCCTTAGCAACTGTTTTTTTTAGAGGTAGAGTGGAGTCAGGTTGCCAGTTTTGTTGATCCTCTCTCACTTGAATGACACAGCACACTTTTTCTCTGAAGAAATCTGAATTTTGTCATGTGATAGTAGGAGAAGCACAAGTGTAAATAAGTTCACTGATGGCAGTTGTGAACTAGGCCTGTTGTACCAACTAAAAAACTCCACTCAGCATTTTGTAGGAGAATTAAAATATCAAAATGTCAGTCATGAGCACATTTAGACTGTGTACTTACTTTTTTCATCAAAGAATGACTGAAATCTGACTTAAAAATGCCAATTTGCCCTGTAGTGTTGCTCAGGTATAGCCCCTGTGTCTGTAGACATGAGAACACTAATCTCATTTCATTATTTTGAGCTTCTTTTCTCCTTTGTTCCATGTTGTCCTACCTGCAAGCTGGGCATTGATCTCAGCACACCATCTTGAATGATGTCTCAAGTGCATCTTGAGGATAGAAAAGCGAAGAGAAGAAGGGGTATAAGGATAACTATGAGTGAGGATGCATGGGTGTATACTTGCTGTATCCTTTTTGGAAGTCTTTTCAGTACCAGTGATGAATAGAAGAGGAGTGACATGTGAAATGTAAAAGTCCATGTTGTGAATTAAATTCTAAGTAATGAGTTATGTGAGTTATGAGTTATGATAAACTTGCAACACAAAGCTGTAATAAAACAATGGACAGATAATGCAGTTGTGGCTCCCAAGCAAAGATGACTGCATTTTTCATTACACCAAAGCTTTCGACACAGTAAAACATCAAGAGATAATCCAGATGCTAAAGAACATAAACAGAGATGGAAAGGATTTGCAAATGAAAAAAATCTCTATTGGCATCCAAGGCAGCAGTGAGATTAAATAACGAAATTGGTGACAAACAACTAATAAAACAAGGGCTCAGATAGGGATGTGTGGTGTCACCTGAACTGTTCTCCTTGTACAGTGAAAACATCATGAGGAAAATACGAGGTTTACCGGGAGGATCCACCAGAGGTTCTAACATAAACAACATACGCTGTGCAGACGACACAGTGCTGATGGCGAACAGTGAAGAAAACTTGCAAACCATAGTATCCATAGATAATACTGAGAGCCAAAAACTTGGTCTGTATTTAAACAAAAAGAAAACAGAAGTAATGGTAATTTTAAAGAAAAATATCATCCCAACCTGTAGCATAGAATTAGACCAAGAAACACAAAAGCAGGTTCATCATTTCAAACATCTTGGTTCATGGATGACATCAGATAGGAGGTGTGAAACAGATATCAGATGTAGAGTAGCAATGGCAAGAACAGCATTTATGAAAATGAAAAATATACTGACAAATGAGAACATAGTAATTGGCATCTGTATGAGGACTCTCAGCTGTTACATCCTACCAGTTCTGATATACGGATGTGAATCTTGAAACATAAATAATAAAATGTCAAACAGAACCACTGCAGCAGAGATGTGACTTTACAGATGCATGCTATATATAACTTATACAGACAGAATAAGCAATGAAGATGTTTTAAAATATATAAATACAAATTATATGCTATTGAACAAAATTAGGAATTGGCAAGCAACATTTTTTGGACACATTATAAGGAAAGAGACCCTGGAATATATTGTCACAACTGGAAAAATTAATGGGAAGAGAGGAAGAGGCAGAGAATGAAAATGATGGACGGACTGACATCATGTGGCTACACATGGAACGGGCAACAGTCACAATTCAGAAAGCAAACGATCGGATTAGATGGAGAGAAATGATCGCGATTACATTTCATATCAAAAACATCAAAGGGCATGGACAGCATAGATGACAACTGTAGCTTGACTGATTGGATCAGTTCTACAACCGTGAGGTGGTTATTGTACTATTCCTATCTGTTCTTGCATCATATGTGCTATTACATGCATGATTTCAATCCAATTTTTTTCTCTTCTTTACCTTTGTGAGAATGGTATCATTGAGTTTCTCCCTATCTGTGGGTGTGCAGCCTGTCTTCCTCTTTGTCACTGAATTACAAAAGGAAGTTTTGTGCCCTAGGTTCTCCAGCTTTTCTGGCACCTGGAAGTCATTTCTCATCTTCTTACTGATCAGCCAGTTGTTGTGTGTTATTAATAATAACACTTTTTTATCACTCTTTTTCACTTAGAATTTTCACTGCAGTTTGGAGCAGATTTCCCTCTCTCCTTTTCCTGATTGTTTTCCTACTATTACCCGTTAAACTGTTTTGCATGTGAAGTTCTTTTTTTGAAATTTATTTTTTTTGTTTTTTTTTTTTGGCTGGTAGTGCCATGTTGAGGAAATAATAGAGTCACCTGAGACAAATTAGAGTTTTGTATTTGACTTGAGTTTCTGTGTGACATGGACATGTTCTTCCTTTTGCTGTTTTGGCCTTCTCTGGATGTTTTTTTCAACCTGTACGATGAAGATGTACAGGTTGAACAACTTTGAAAATCTGTCCAGTTTGTCAAAGTGTTCGTCAGGGTCTGAGTTATAACATCTGCACTTAAACGTTGTTTAATTAGATTTTAGTGCAAAGCAATAGCATTCTTATACTGTATTAAACCAAAACAAATCTACAATGTAAACTTTGCACTTGCCAAGTCCAATTCAATACAACAGAGCAGTACAGTACTTTGGTTTCCTCCAGGAAAGCTCCATTGACCTCATCTGTTACAGAAATATGACAAAGAAAAAATAGATAATGAGAAGGTTTTTTTAAATGCCCCACTAAAGATTTTTATTGTATTTTTTTTTTATCAGAATCAACTACAAACAACTTATGCACTGAGAAAATAGTGTAATGTTAATCCATCTGTGCCTCTTGTGAAGACAGTGGTAGTCCTGGCCATTCACTGTGGGAATCCTGACCAGCTCAACACCAAACATGCTGGACCCTGTCTGAACCTAGCAAATTTACCTTGACCTTCATCTCACTGAAGAAGGTGCTCCCATAATTCATCAGGCTTCATTTCAAGCATTTTAGTAAAGTTAAATCTTAAGTGCCAAAGAGAGAGAGTTTTTTCCCCTTGAATATGGTCCATAAATGTTCATGCTTCTATGCTACACGGTTCAGTGTAAGAGCGGTGCAGCAGTTGGGCTGTAGCTCCTCCGAGCGGCCAGTAGGGGTCACTGGCTGAGCGCCTGTCATTATGTCCTGACGCCTGAGAGCTGGACTTGGAGCAGCGTTAGCTAAAAGCCAGTCTGCGGCTTCTGATCCCTGTGAGTTGAGCTGAGCCCACTATCCAGGCACCAGCGGTGCTCCGTTTCGGTGTTGAAAACCGGTGAGTATCTGTTCCTGTGTGCTTATAGTGAGAGGACACATCTAGTTTGAAGGTAGAAACGTTAAAGCAGACACGCTGACTTTGTTATGTTGACAGACTCCAGTGTGTTGATCGAGGCTTTGCTTCACCAAAAATGAGGGCAAAGCATAAAGCTGTGACTTCAGCCAATTAGGCTAGTTAGCTGGCTATTCTGCTCATTGAAAAGTTAAACAAGAACACAGTGAATTGCTGTTGGCTTATGCTGTTAGAGATGTTTTAATTTGGAGTGGAATAAAACTGAAATGTTTGCTATTAGGTAACGTTACCTCCACCTACAAAACAGTAGCACAGCAAGCTAATGTAGCCGAGAAGCTACACCTATTTTAGCCCTCTCGTGCTTTTTGTCCTCTGACTTTCCACTCACTACGGAGTGAGCTGACAAATGCGGCTTTGTTTATGTTAGTGACCAGGTGTTAGTGTCGTTTTAACCTCAGCAGCCAAGGAGATTAACAGAAGATAACTTAAATCAGTGGACACCGTTGAGACCATTAGCGTTTTAACCCTTTGTAACCCTGACAGAACGTAGCGCTAATGTTGATGGAAAAGACATCCATTCACTGCGGCTCTGCCTGGTGTTAAAGACGGGATCAGGCGTTTTAAGAAGTGTTTGTGTCGGTTGGTTGATAATCTGCTGGCCAGCACTACCTGTAAAATGTCAGCTTCCTTAAATTGCTAATATCAGATCACTGTGGCCGTAATTTCTTCTTGTAATTATCAGTGTAACGTCTTTTAACGTGACCATTCATGTATCACAGACTTGACAGCTCAGATGCTTGTCCAGCGCCAATGAGATTTTTATAACGGCTGAATGATATTTCACGCTGGAGGTCCACAGTAGTCCTGACAGAACAGATCCATGCCTGGTGCTGTGTCTGTGTGCCACCCAGTAGCTAGTCGGAACCAGGCCGGATGATGTGCTGCTTGCTTATGTGAGCACAACAGTCTCACCCAGATTTTTGAGGGTTTGGGGAGACCCAGTGAAAAACCGAAGCCAGGAATGTCTTTTAGCCTGGCCAAGTTTCTCCAGTGGGACTGTGTAATGTGGGAATGTTGGAGGTCTTTAGTGATAGTCTTATTTTTCACCAGACTATCTACACGTGTCTCAGGCAGAAAGCATCAGGTCCCAGGTTGAAAACAACATGTTCTTGCTTAATTTCAGTCTTGACTTTCTGATGAACTCTACAAAATATGCAATACCCGGAAGCTTGTACACAGGGATTTAACTTGCCAGAGCCATACATAATAATGATGTCATATTATGTAATTTGTAACAAATTTTTATTTCTAAGTGATCAGGTAAAGATTAATATAATAAACATATAAAATTGTGAAACAACAGCAAAAACAAATCCAGTGTCCCAACAGCTTATCATGAGGACTTAATATTGCTTTGCCTGAAAAAAGCAACATATTCAGATTGATTAAATAGAGAAAATGTTGCCTCACATAAGGTATTTAGTTTGTTAGATTAACCTTACACAGACTTTATGTAATTGGTTTGCTCATCTAATTGACATATGGTAATATTACAGTATACAATCAGTTAACTATGATAGGTATGTTTTATTCATATAGCTCACCATTAGCTTGATAGGTCATTGTTGTTGATAAATTTTGTGTAAACGGTTTTTGTGTAAATTGAATAATTGTTTCAGCACTAACGATATGAGAATAGACATCTGGAATGTGGTCTATGTATCATTGTGATATACTGTATATCTTAATGTTGCCTCCTTGTTTCTGACAATACAAAAGAAGCTATTTTCCACACCTGTCCGACTGTTCCAGCTGAGTTAAATGATCAAAGAATCACCATTTTTTAATTGTTAACACTCTAAGAACAATATTAATTTCTCTAAATATCTTTTAAAATCCCCCAAATTTAGCCCCGGAATATTGGCTCATTGATACTATGAAGTTATTTGATTGAAAATATGATCTTATGGACTTTAATCTTTAAATTTGTTTATCAGTATTGACATAAGCATTATACAGTTGATTTTTGATCTTGTCTGGCTTAACATTTACATCAAGGACATTTCTTCCTTTGTATGTAGTATTTTTGAGTTTAACAAGTTGTTGTTTCTCTCTCTTTCTCTAGGGGATTTGCTCCTGTTAATGACAACAAACACTACAACCCAAAAACTGAACAGCCAATCCAACTGGGTAGGGAAAATAGAAGCACATTTAGTTTATCATCATGTTTAATCTGATGAAGAAGGATAAGGAGAGAGAGGGGAGCAGGAAGGAGAAGAAAGACAAAAAAGAGAGGATGTCTGCAGCAGAGCTACGCAGCTTGGAGGAGATGAGCATGCGGCGTGGTTTCTTCAACCTGAAGAGGGAGGCCAAACGTGAGTCCAAGAACAAACTGGAGATCTCCAACCCCATTCCCATCAAAGTGGCCAGCAGCAATGAGCTCACTCTCACTGACATTGAATCAGATTGCTTGAGCAACCGCAGCAGCATGGTCTTGGATGACCAGCTGAGTGCTGCCAGCTCCACTGATGACCTAAAGGGTGAGGGTGGAGGAGGACAGGATGGACACCGCAGCTCAGTGCGTGATCGTGTGGCACACTTTGGTTCTCTTGCCAAGCAAAACTCCTCGCAGATGGGTCAGATGATGAAACGCTTCTCCTTTTCCCAGAGGAGCAAAGAGGAGAGCCCTTCAGAGAGCTCCACCCCTTCAGGCCAGAACTCTGCTGCCCCATCCCCACAGGTGGAGAGCAAAGTTTTTAGCATGCTCCGCAAGCACAGTCTCATGCAGCAGCCTGAAGCAGCACCCTCCAAAAAAGTCTGCATCCCTGAAGTGGTCAACAAGACCTTTCCTGCAGACTTGCAGTTGCCCACTGTGGTTGCACCGAGTGCCCCAGAAACACGAGAGCTTGAACTCCAACGCCGCAATACTGGCGACTTTGGATTTTCTTTGCGTCGCACGACTATGCTAGACCGCAGCCCTGATGGAGGAGTGTACAGACGTGTGGTTCATTTTGCTGAGCCTGGTGCTGGCACCAAGGATCTGGCACTAGGGCTGGTGCCAGGCGATAGGCTGGTGGAGATAAATGGCCGGAATGTGGAGAATAAAAGCCGGGATGAGATAGTAGAGATGATCCGTCAGTCGGGAGACACTGTAAGGCTGAAGGTGCAACCCATCCTGGAGCTGAGTGAGCTGAGCCGCTGCTGGCTGAGGAACACCGAGGGGCTGCGCAGGGAGGCCAGACATGTAAGCAGTTTTCACTTCCTATGTACAGATGAAGTTCACTCTGATTTCATATCTTGGTTAGCATTCTTTGAGTCTAAAAAGGCTAAAAAAGACAAAAACAGCTGTTGACCTGTCTGTGGATGGTCTGTCTTCCGCTTCACCATGCTGCGAGCAGAACAGGCCTTTCGGCTGTAACTAGTCAGTGTCATGACTATGTCTTTAGTGTTGATGCTGTGTTGTCTGAATCTGGCCTTGTTCTCTGTAAATGTTGCAGCATGTGATGGAGGACGTGATGCGTGCTAGATGCTAGTAAAATCATGTGTGTCCTGCCAACTTCATTTGAATATTTTATCCTTTGAAAAGAAGTTTTGAGGACTTGATTATTGAAAGAATAGCATGATTTTTTTTTAATGAATTTCTCATCTTACCTTGGCTTTACAAAGATTACAACTTCTTAAACTGCACAAATCAAATTTGTAGCCTAGAAAACTTAAGGTTTGTAGACAAACAATCTAATGTCATTATGTGTTGATGTCTTGGTTGACTGTCTGTCTAACCACAACAGAAATGTTGATAAAATATTTTCTCTCAACAGGGCTTTAAATCTTTCACTGTAACCTGTCCATGTTTTCAAACAATTTTGCAAGTACCCAGTTTGGTTCTTAACAGGCACTTTTATTGCATATTAAGACAGAAATATCCTACATTCTCCGGAGTATGTTGGTCCTTCTTTTTAGTCTGTAAATGAGCATTCTTTCACTTTGTGATTTACAAGACATCATATGGAAGCACGTGATCAAGATATGGTACACGGTGCTTCCTGTGATTAATTAGCGTCAAGCTAAATTTAATTTATACCATTTTATTGGCTGTTTTATTTGTTTGAAGAGTGGGATTTTGGAGACCATTTCCACACTCTTTCACAGAGTCCATATACTGTTATTCCATATGCTTTGTCAGTGATCAGTGGCACAGGGCTGTGAATCACCCACACATATTTTGAGATCAAAAAAGAGTGTTAATCTGCACTCTAACATTTCTACACAGTACTGCAAACTGTTCAATCTGCAGAGTCCCCCTCAGTCTTTAAGAAAAGGCTAAAAACCAGCTCGTCACTGAACACCTTTGCACTTGACAGACTGCAAAAAAGAAATAAAAACGCCCATTACCTCTTGCATTGCTTGTAGACACCAAGGTCCTATTATCACACAAGTTGTTTTGTGGCTCTTATCCAGGTTGTTTTCTCCTGACTAGATCCTTGCTTGTGTTGTATCTACTCTCAGATGCACGTCGCTTTGGATAAAAGTGTCATCTAAATGAAACTGTAGACTTGTTTGCTTCTCTCTGTGCTCACATATACCATTTTTTTGTACAGCTGAATTCATAATCAAGTTGTTATCATTTACATTGATTCTTTTTTGGCTCAGTTGTCAGACAATGAAATGAGTATGAAGCTGTGACTTAAACACTGCACATTACCCTTCATGTGCTAACAGCTGTCACTTCCAAGTTGCTGTTCTGTGCCATGAATTTAGCTGTATTTTCAGTAGAATTTCAAACTACTACAAAAGTCACATAACAATTATACAATACAACAAGGAGAAAATAAGTTTTTTCACCTTCAGCCTCCTGCTAAATAACCACCGTATCTGTACTGCACTTTGCTTAATATTCAGACTGAATTTTTAAAATTTTGTTCACAGATTTAATGGAAATTTCAATTTCTTTTGATGTGTTATGGACTTAAATTTTTCTTCTCATTAATTTTTATTTTGTTGGAATTTCCAGTTTAATTGTACAGTTTTGAACTTCATTATGTAAACCATTGTTTCCATTTCCCGTACTACAGTATATAATGGCGTCACATTTGTCAAAATAAAATGAACTTAATATGGCCATTTTGTTTTGTTGGAGAAAAATGCAGACATTCATTGATTGATTGATCAGTAAACTGATAAAATAGTTGATAGAATCATCAATTAAAAATAGTGTTCAGTGGTAGCCCTAGTGTCTGTGTGGGTTTTTTCTCAAAACGGTAAAGACAGCTAGGTCAGGTGTCCCTTTAATGCTAAGTTATCAGTATGCGTGAAAGGTTGTTTGTTCTGGGTATACCATACCGGCTACCTGCAACCCTGCCGAGATTGAGGCCAGAGACATACTGAACGGAACTCAAACAGGGAGCATTCAGAAGGGTGTTTATTCTACATTTTAATTTTACTTATTTTGCATCAGAATGGCCAAAATAACTTTTGCCTCACTCCTTCTCACTGTCTATTAAAGGCTCATCCTGTGTAGTCTCTGTCTGGCCACACCAAAATGATTCCGTTGACTGCTATCTGCTTGCAGGAGACAATGCCTGTTGTGAGCTCACTGATGATTGTATGACTATGTGAGTGACGTGATTGTAGGTTTCAGCTGATAGATGGCACTCTCTCAGTGTCTGTGAAACCCAGGCCTTCACTTCTCATTCTCTGTTAAAACTGAGGTACGCAGAAATCTGTAAATGGGAAAAAGAAAGATTTTGATAATACAACCCTCTTTGTGCCCCCCCCCCCCAAATAGTCATACTAAAAGTTACCATTTTCTTGTGACTTCAGCCAGGGTTGGAATCCTGCTCTTGTGAAAGCCCCCCATTTATCCAATTGTACCAACATGTTTCATTTGCAGTGTGGACTTTGCTGTTCTTTAAACGCTATCATTTGATCAGAGTGAAGTTTGCCTTCATGAACTAGATTTTCTAAAAGCCTGAGCCAAGTGTTCAGTTTGTTCTCTGACCTCTTAAATTCCAACATGCTGAGAGGTTAGTCTGGAATGTATGGATTTTTTGCCCAGTGGCTCAAAACAAAAACTACTGTCTACCCCAGCTTTAATGTAAATTCAACACTCCACAAGTTCACCCGTAGCACTGATAAATTCAGCATCGTGTACATGCCCATGACTCTAATTCCTTTAATACAAAGGTTGTTCCATATCTTCTGTACTGACATCCACTTCCTCCACAGATTTTTTTACCATCTCAACATAGCTTAGCACTTTCTGCATTTTCTGGCAGGTCGAGTTATATTCAAGCAGTGGAGCTGGCATGAGCGTGTCCTTTCTTGAAAGGCTTTTACAAATATGCAGGAACTGTATGTTGCTACAGCACTTGTTTTAGCTGTGATATAATAATGTGCAGAGACATTTTCTTGATAAATCTTAAAAAGTAGTCCTACAGTCATAAGGTGAATTGTAATAATGATCTAAGGATTTGCTGCTTTCCTCCATTTTCTGTCACTGTGCTCTGACTGTATTTGGATATTGGACTGCTGATGAGACTTTACAAGTAACTTCTACCACTGGATGTTTTAAGTGAAATTTGAAAAGTCATGAAACTTGGACTGTTTGTGCAGCTACCGTGATTTAGCATTAGCTGACCATCCTCCAGCAGGCTCAATGTCCTGGTCAGGGCCTGCTTAGCAGCATCAGAAGGCTTTGTTTGTTTGCCTCCACTGGCTTTGGTTCAAGGGTTCTTGTGACACAGTCAGCCTGAAAGAGACTCTGATCCCCCTTCTCACCACAATTGAATTCCTCTGCTGAGAGACAGGCAGTGACTCTGTGCAGCTCATGTTGTCCTTTTCCTGATGGGAGACAGAAGCGGTGACTGACTGGGGAGCTTGTTCTCCACAGTGACTGTTCATCAGGACAATCCCACTCTGCCTCTGACAGGATAAGAGTCTTGCTTTGTGTTGTGTGAGGAGCTGCTGTAATGATTTCCATAGAGCAAACAGGAAGTGCACACCGGAGGGAGCTTTGTTTTAAATGCAGAGGCGGTGTTCATGTGTGTTGAAAACAAACACACACACTTCCTTTCCTTTAACTTCATGAGATGATCTCTGCAGCTGATTTGTGTGTGTGCTAAACAGCAGGCCTATCTGTGTTTCTTTGTCCACTTTAATGGATATCACCAGCTCAACTGCTGGTTTACATAAAGGCAAGCTGACATAGGGCCAGTGATTCAGTCCTGCCACAGACAAATGGTTTTAAAAGGACACCACATCTGCCAGGTCACACTCACAATACCAAAAAAAAAAAAAAAAAAAAAAAGATTTACACAATGTGAAATAGTGAAAATGCCTGTCATCATTTGTTGGAGTCCAAGGTGATGTCTTCAAAGTAGTAATAAACCTGTAAAAGAGGAAGTATTATTTTTGCAGCTGAAGTTATTTAGCACTCTGTCAGTCTACCTAGAGATGGTGCCAGGAGTCCACCACACAAACATGAACACATTAAACAGGGAGTACGTGATTCTAGTCCAACACACTTTTTGTCTAATTTATTGAATATCTTATAACAATCCTCTAGCTGTCCATTCTATCTGCACTGAAATAAAATTGGTGTTTGTATGCAGCTCTGGGCCTGTAAATGGAAAGCAAACAAATTGGTTTGGACTGACCCACACAGCCCTATTCCAGCTGCTGTGCACATGTTTGCTTCTTCAACGTAGGCTGAAAAAGGGAGCAATAGGGAGATGGGGGACAGGGGCCAGAGAGAGCAGGAAGGACAGTAAATCTGAAACATAACATATAGCTATTTTAAAATGTTTACCAGTTACACATCATTTTCTCCAGAATCACAGACTGCACCTATAAGATCTGATCAAGATTTGGAAGCAGACAGACAGGTGTAGATAGGTTATTCTTAAAAAAAAAAAAAACAAAAACAAAAAACCCAAAAAAAACAGCATAGGGACGTGTTGGAAAGGAGACATTTTACCCTGAAGCAGCAAATAAGACAGTCTGTGCCTCACCCTTAGCTTAGCCAGATCCACTAGTTGGGATGACAGATTTAAAAGTTTCTATACCACAGGTTGCCTTATGCTAGAAAGTTGTACTACCCAAAATGCTGAGCATTCCCTGAGCAGAGACCTGGTCCAGGTCAGTATGTTCCTCCACTAAACCTGATGTATGGCATTCAGTGCTGGAAATGCAGCCAGAGGCCAGAGCTGACTGGGTCTTAATTTCACTTGTGCTTGCTGCCTGTCTGATTCAACAGCACTGTTTGGTTTCTGTCCTTTCCTAATGGCTTTAATGGAGCTTTCACACCAGCCACCCATTACTCCAGAAATATCCATTCACAAACAAAAAAGCACACAGAGAGTGCAGTACTCCACCAAGGCTGCTCAGTCGTGTGATTTCCAACACCTGAAATCTTGACCAAAGTCGTGGCAGAAATCACGACACCATAGAATGTGTCCATTTAATATAGATGTACCCACAAACACAATGACCTTGTGCTGAGCACAGGCGTGTGTTATGCATGTGTACATTATGTACGGATACCGAATCGTGTGATCGTGTGTAGCGGGCGGCAGGAATTGATGGGACTCAGAAACACCCCCACAATTTAATCAATTGTTCCTTGTATCATTTCCAATGGATAAGTCCTGATAAGTTCACAGTGGTGGATTTGTAGTAGGATCACAATCATGTGATCGTCAGCAGGCAGCTTATGTAGTGTTCACTTATCATAGTTACAGTAACGCTGTGCCGCTATCTTGCATTGATACAGAAACGTTTGAGAAATCCGTGGATCCAGACTATAAGCCGCATCACTGCCAAAATCTAATCACTTGGTCCTTGTGTTATTTCGGACTTTCCCTGAACATTTCATCCAAATCTGTTTGTCCGTTTTTGAGTAATGTTGCCAACAAGCAAGCAGGCAGACAGACAGATGCTGATCGTCATATAACTGAGTAAAAACTTTTATTGCTTAAGTGTCTGTGTCTGATGGACACACTCCGTTTCCAGCAACCTTTCTGCTCGGTTGATTTCTTCTTGAAAGTATTTATCACCATGAGGACCCCACCCATAGCCTCTACGCTCTTGATGTGTTAGTTCTAGGCTAGCTGTTATATGTAGCTCAAGCAACCTCAGTGCACCTGGTTCCCTCTGTGCGTTTTACTTGCTTCTTTCTTTGATGTGATTTAGGGCTGGGCGATATGGCCTAAAAAAAAAAAATCTCAAATTTTTTTCACAAAAAATCCCGATTCACGATTTATCCGATTTTTTTTTTTTACCCCCTACCTAATCTCTGCAGGCCGGAGTCCAGTTAGTGGGCGTTAGTGGCGGATGTTGATGAGAAAATCGATTTTCATTAAAACAAATCGACATAAAGTACAAACTCGAATTAATCGATAAAATCGATTTATCGCCCAGCCCTAATGTGATTCATCCTTTTTTTTTTTGGTTGTGTAAATTTGTATGGTTTTCATTGCTGCATCATTACTAAACATACATGATACAATTATTAATAACTATTTATATGTATTAAAATGATTGTTCTTTTTATTGTTATACATATTTCAGTTTTGTTGCCTAACCATACAATAGCAGATTCACTGATCGATCCTTTGACCCATATTTAGATTGCTGAAGTCGTACTGGCAGTAGCAGTAGTCCTGTAGTAGCCGAATACATACATATTCTCCCCCTGTACTCACTGTCTATTTCATGATTTTGTTGTTCAGACACCTTCAACAAAGTGATACCTTTTTTTTGTAGCTGCTCTTTAGTGTCACATTAGTTTGGTTGCACTGTCCTAGTTCATACAAATCAATTAAGTTTGAGATTTTAATAGTTTTGAATAGGGCTTTGATCAGGTTGCTTATAACATATATTGCCATTGCCATTGTTAATGCATACCTGTTATTTTATTGTTCAGTTTACATTTTTCTAATTTTTTTTGGCTCTTTTGGGCTTTATTTGACAGGTTAGTAGAGAGGCAGACAGGAAAGCAGGGGAGAAGAATGGGGGGAAGACCTGCAGCAAAGGGCTGTAAGCTGGATTTAAACCCAGCCTGCACGTCGGGGAATCTAGCCCCTGTTTATGGGTTGCCCGCTCGACCAGTTGAGCTATTTGGGCACCCGTTCAGTTTACATTTTTGATAAAAATGTCGATGTAAGTATTGATTGGAGTCGAGGCTGAAAATATAAAATCGGACACTTAAATACATCTTAATTACATTGTTTACAATATTAAAATGAAGGAATTTGTGAAATTCTCATGCTTCCCATCCTAAAAACACATGTGGGGCGTGAATATAGACTGAGGAGACTCGGTGAGAAGGGGGTCCTAGAGCGTGAGAGAGAGTGGAGGTTAAAGTAGCAAAAAGCCATTTTCACTTGTCTGACAGGCTGACGGGAAACAACGGGAAGCAAGCCTCTCTTTAGGTCTGACTCTGGTATTTGTGGAATCTGCTTTGGAACAAATCGACCACTTCCTGACCCGATCCCCCTGAGCTTCTCTTATAGAGGAAGAGGAATGAGGTTCTGAGGATGAAGGTTGATAGAAGAGGGAAAGAACCATGAATGTATTTGATGAAGTGATTTGTTTTCTAAAGCTTTTCTACATGCCAGATTTTTTCATATATGTGTGTGTGTGGTCTCAAAGTCTTACTTAGTTTATTTGACTAAAGCTGTTAGGACTTGCACTGCAGAAGCTTTAATCAGTTGCGAGGGGCACAAGTGTTTACAAGAATACTCCCCTATCGTCATGTTGATGACTGTGTGAGAAGAGAAGACCATTATTCAAACTGGACATCGAAGAGTGGAGACAAATGGCTGATGTTGTTGTCTTCTCGGAAGTTAACCAGTTAACCAGCAGTTCTTCAGGGTTGCTCAAAAATACCTGCTCAACAGTAGTTACTTTTTTCTCCTCTGAAAACATGCAAAAAAACCTGCCCTTGGGCATTATAGGACCTTCCAGCAGAACAGTGTTAAAACATACAGCCTAGTCGTCAAGAAATTCTGAACAGCAAACAATATGAACACTTTTGAGTGGCCTTGCCAGAGTGCAGACCTCAATCCCATCAAGAATTTGTGGAGGGAGCTGAAGACCAGAGCGATGGCAAAGAAACCTTCCAACCTCAAAGACCCGGAGATTGTTGCAAAATCTAATAGAGACATGCACAAGACTTGTTTGCATTTATAATAACCATTTCATTGGTGTGGTGACAAATTAAGGCTTTGCCACTGATTACTGATGAAGGGTATGAGTAATATTAGACATGGCATAAAAAAACCCCAAAACATAAACAGTCCTGGTTTTGCTCAAGTGGTAGCAGCTTGTTCACTAATCACAATATTGACAGTTCAATTCCTTGCCCCTTCACATGCCAAAGTGCCCTTGGGGCCCTTGAGGCAAGACACTGAACCTGAAGTTTCTTGTTGTCGGTGTGAATAGATAAATGGGAAACATTGTAAAGAGCTCTGAGTGCCGTTTTGGTAGAAAACTGCTCTGAGAGAGCAGACCATTGATCATTCACAGTGTTTTACCATCTTCTGTCCACTTTCACTATGCAAAGTTAACATGTTAGCTTGCTGACATGCCAGTTAGCATTAAACACAAAGTAAGGCTGAGGTTGATGAGAATGTCTAAATGTCTGCAGAAAATATTCTACCAGGCCAGCTGTGGGGTGATATTTAGCAGTTGGCCAACCAGTTGAACAAAGCCGTATGGTAGCATGGCTCAACACAGATCAGGGAGAAGTTACCACAGCACTGTCACTGCATTCCCTCAACCGTCAGCTAATTGAGTTCTCTTTACACCTATAATCAACTTTTGTCTGTAATACTGCATGTGACATAGACTTATTTTAGCAGTAAATGTACATGAATCTGTATTTTTTTTTGGTTCAACATGTCTGTTTTTGGAAAAACACGTCAGCACACGAGCCATTCATCTTTTTCAGTTTGGGACTTGGTCCCATAAATGACTCTTGACTGTGTGTTAGACTTCAAATCCTTGAGTTGTAACCTTCAGTAGTGTCACAGTTCATAAATATAACATCCCTGCAGACAGACACATTCGTAAATGTTTCTCTTTCTATAAGAGGATTGTTTGGTCACGACCCAAGGGAAATGCTATGTAAGTTTAGATGTAGGTTTTTCAGATTCAGTCCAAGTGTGGGGGTATTGGGCAAGTACTGCAGGCTTTAAATGTTGCAGGGCACTTGTCCACCTCGCTGTGACCTCCTAACAGTTTTCCAGTCTCTGCTACTGTGGCAAGGTGAGGTGTTTCCCCTCTTTTTTTTCTGCAAGCTGAATTATTGATGGAGGAGCTGCAGGATCTATGAATAACAGAGAAGAGTGCTGAATGAAGGACTTGTCAGTGTGAATAAGGGATGCCATGCCTGGAGAGTTTTATCTGCTGTTCTATAACAAAATTACCTTGAGGTATCTGATTTCAGTGTCAGATTACTTGAAGGAAAAGTAACTGCTACATGAATAGGGATTAATTAAATTCAGTGTAAAAGATAACTCTCGTGATTTATTTTTCCTGTTGCACGACTTTTGAGTGCCGACCTAAACCAGGAATGAATGTGTCTTGCGAACAAGTATTTTTACTTAATATCACAAAGACTGTTTTGCAGGTTGAAATATGTTACCTTGTTTCAGATCTCTGATTTGCTGTTTGATATGTTTAGAGCAGGGGTGTCAAACTCATTTTGGTCCGAGGGCCGCATACGGCCTAGTTTGATCTCAAGGGGGCCGGACCAGTAAACTTATAGCGTAGTTACAGAGAAGTAACAGTAAGTCTAAGTTTTTCAGATGTTTTAGTGCAAAGAAGAACAAGTATATTATAAAAATCTGTATATGTAATGAACTGTCCTTTTAAAAAATATATTATGAACCCGAGATTAAAGTAAGTGCAATTTCAACAACACTATGCCTCAGTTTAACATTTATTTGTGTGCGTTGTGCATTACAACTGATCACAGTGATTGTACAATGGCACAACATTAGTCACAAGTATGTGGAACTTAAAAACATAGTCCTGGAATTTTAAAAAAAATCAAACTCATCAAAATATAGAAATTTTTTGAAGTCCATTTTCCACATCTGGAAAGTAATTCTGAACACCTAAATTAACTCTGCACACCTTTAAATCTTAAGTAGCAGCTATTTTTTTATTTTTTATTTTTATTAATTTTCTTCATATACAAACGTACAGAAGACAGGACCAGACAAAGAAAAACAAAACAAAGCAAAGCAAAAATACCATACAACAACAAAAACAACAACAACAAGAAGCTGGGAATAGCGACGCAAAAATCAATACAAATCAGTTCCGGGTGAATGTGACAGGTACATCATGCAAAATAGAGTGCAATACAGTGAAAACTACACAAGGAGAAAGCAATGAATACTGTTATTTATACAAATGCTCTCGTCAGAATAGCAGAAACATTTTCATTAATGTAGTCAAGAAATGGTTTCCATGTTTGTTCGAAAACATCGGTTTTGGAGTCCAGAGGTATGTATTCCATTATTGTCCTGTGCCATCCCGACAGTGAGGGGATCTTATCTATGATCCAGTGCATAAGAATGTTTTTCCGGGCACAAAAAGTCAGGACATTATACAGTCTTTTCTGATATTTGTCATTAACACGATCATTTGAAAGACCCAGGAGGAGGGAAACCGGGTTGAAGTCAAACTGCTTTTTCAAAATCTTCTGTATTTCAGACAAGATATCATTCCAATATTTCTGTATTTTAACACAAGACCAATAGCAGTGAGTGAGATCACCAATTTCTGTCTTACATTTAAGACAAACCGGAGAGATATCCTTCCTATATTTAGAGAGACGGTTGGGGGCAACATGTGCTCTATGCAGAATCTTTAATTGCATCGCTCTTGTCCGGTTACAGACAGTTATTTTCTTTGAATTATCCCAAATGTCGTCCCACATTTCCTCTGTTATCACAACACCCAGCTCCCTCTCCCAGGCCTCCCTCAACGACCGATCGCCCAAACCTGTGCAATCTCCCAGACAGGCATAGAAGGTTCTAATGGCAGCCTTTCCCTGCGAGAGAAGTACTTGTTTCTCTATTTGTGTGACCTTCATATCAGCAGGCAAAGATGTATCTTTAATAATAAAATCTCTGACCTGAAAGTAACGAAAGAGATCATTTCTTGATATGTCGTATTTTTCCATAACCTGACTGAAAGTCATGAGGGTAGGGCCGACAAAGAGATCACCCAGGGAAACAATTCCCTTAGCAGTCCAGTGTTTGAATGCACCATCTAAGGTCCCCGGGAGAAAATCAGGATTATCAGTGATTGGGGTGAAGACTGATGTAAGCCTTGACCTGCCTTCCATATGCTGTGTGATCCTCCATGCTCTAACAGTATTAATTGTAACTGGGTTGCTGCAAAGTTTTTTAATACATTTCAGTTTATCAATAAAGAGTAGATTCTTTAAAGGGCAGTTGGATAAGTACTTCTTGATATCAAGCCAGGTTGAGGAGGCATCATCTTTGACCCAATCAGCTATATATCTTAAGTGGGCACTCAGTTGATATCTCTTGATGTCTGGGAGGTCCAGCCCGCCCCTAGCACTGGATGACTGTAATACTGATATTCTAATCCGTGGTCTTCGTTTACCCCAAATAAATGAGCTAAACCAACCATTGAGTTTTTTCACTGTCTTATGATTGAATAAAATGGGAATCATTTGTATTGGATAGAGCAGGCGCGGGAGAACATTCATTTTCAGAAGCGAGGTTCGTCCCAGCCATGAAATGGGAAGATCATTCCATCTCTCCAAATCTTGTTTTATCTTATTAAATAGAGGAATAAAGTTTGCTTGAAACAACTGATTAAATTTAGGTGTAATATATATACCTAAGTATATAAACCCAAAGGGGGACCATTTGAATGGAAGAGAGTTCTGAATAACTGGCGGATGTTTTAAATTACCTAGAGGCATTGCCTCTGATTTGGAAAAATTAACTCTATATCCAGAAAAGGCAGCATACTGATCAACAACCTGGATAAGACGAGGGACTGATACAGAAGGGTTTAACATAAATAACAGCACATCATCTGCATATAATGAAATTTTATGAGCTTTTTCTCCCACATCCAGTCCAGTTATTAAAGGGTCTCGTCTGATAGCTTCCGCTAAAGGCTCAATAGCCATTGCGAATAAAAGTGGTGACAGAGGACAGCCCTGTCTGCTGCCTCTCTGGATTGCAAAATTTGTGGACCTAAGTCCATTGGTTAGAACTGCAGCCATTGGCTCCATATATAGGACCTTCACCCATCTGACAAAGTCATCACCCAAGCCAAACCGATCAAGTGTAAAAAACAAATAAGACCATTCAACACGGTCGAAGGCCTTTTCCGCATCTAGGGAAATCACAAGACCGTTTATTTCCTGCTGTTCAGATAACTGAATAATATTTAGCAATCTTCTAACATTATTGTAAGAATTACGGCCCTTAATAAAGCCAGTTTGATCCTCCTTCACTATGATTTGTAAGAGGCCCTCCAAGCGTCTTGCCAAGACTTTAGACAGGATCTTTAAGTCCACATTCAGCAGCGAGATTGGCCTATATGAGGCACAATTCTCAGGACATTTCCCTTTTTTAAGAATCAGTGAAATACTGGCTTCTCTTAGTGATGGTGGGAGAGTGCCACATTCAAAAGAATGATTAAACATATTCATCATAGGTTCTAATAAAATATTTTGAAATTCTTTATAGAATTCGCTGCCGAGACCGTCACTGCCTGGTGCTTTGCCTGAGTGAAGAGTTTGAATGGCCTCACGCAGTTCAGACACTGTGATTGGGGCATTTAATTTGGATTTCTGACCTTCTGATATAACTGGGAGATCAAGTTCAGAGAAGAAAGTTTCCATTAGAGTCCTAACATTATTAGCTTGTTCTGACTGATATAATTTAGAATAGAAATTTCGAAAAGTGTCATTAATTATTTTAGAATCA
The DNA here is from genome assembly GCF_022539595.1 of Amphiprion ocellaris. Classification (NCBI taxonomy): domain Eukaryota; kingdom Metazoa; phylum Chordata; class Actinopteri; family Pomacentridae; genus Amphiprion; species Amphiprion ocellaris. The sequence continues at coordinate 25,956,934 of NC_072772.1, read as the reverse complement.
GAGGAGCAAGTCCCTGACTCATCTAGAATTGACTCAATAATTTGAGAGGCCCTACGCTTTTTTGCTAAATTGGCTAAATATCTTCCTGATTTGTCCCCGTGTTCAAATAGTTTTTGTTTTGCATATCCTAATTTCTCCCCTGCCTTTTTTGTTAGTAAGGAGTCTAATGTGGAGCGAATTGCGGTAACTTCCTTCAGTTTAGCTGCTGTAGGTCTCTTTATATATTCCTTCTCTGATATATTTAACCTTTTTTCCAATAAAACTTGTTGCTCCAAAATTTTACGCCTTTTGGTAGCAGTATAGGATATGATCAACCCCCTGGCATAAGCCTTGGAGGTCTCCCAGAGCAGTGATGAATCGGCAACAGAGGGAGCATTGATGGCAAGAAACTGCCTGAATTCTTTAGAGAAGTATGATATAAATTTGTGATCTTTTAAGATTGATGTATCCATTCTCCAACCCATAGGCTTCTTGGAAAGTTTTTTAAATGTAACATTCATATACACTGCAGCGTGATCTGATATTATGATGTTTCCAATTGAACAGGAGACGACAGATTCTATAAGCTGTTTTGGAGCAAAAAAATAATCTATTCTTGTGTAACACTTATGAGGGTTTGAGAAAAAGGTAAATTCCTTATCCGCAGGGTGAAGTGTCCTGTAAACATCCACATAGCCAGAATCCTCACAAAGACCAGCGATTTGTTGTGATTATTTTGAAAGAGCTAAAGCACCTAGGGGAAACCTGTCCATCAAAGGATTCAGAAGGCAATTAAAATCACCTCCTACAATAGTATTTTCCACTGCAAAATCAGATAAATTAGCAAAAGCCTCCGTCAAAAAGTTAAGTGGATGACCTGGCGGGCAATATACGTTTAAGAAAGCAAATTCCTCCCCATGTAATGAGGCTGAAATCAGTACAAACCGTCCATATTTATCATTAATACATTTTGACACCTTAACTGGTAAATTTTTCCTAATGAGTATTGCCACGCCTCTGCTTTTGGAGGTGAATGACGAAAAATAGACTTGGTCAAAACCACACTGTTGCAGCTTTAAATGTTTCTCGTTATTGAGGTGTGTTTCTTGCAACATAGCAATATCAACCTTTTCTTTCTTTAAAGATAATATTTTTTTCCTTTTGATGGGGGAGTGGCTTCCCTTAATATTCCAAGTACACAGCCTCAAAGTGTTACAGGTCATGACATTTTTTACTGAAAATATTTAAGCTTCCAAATGCACTGCACTCTCCATGTAGATCCTGCACCCGACTATAACCCAGCTGAGAGACAAAAAACAAAACCCACAAATTACAAACAACAGATGTGCAAACAGCACTGTGGGAGGAACCTTCCCCACATGATAACCAGGGGATTACCTTAACCTTCTCCTCTTCCAATACTCAACTCTAACTTGGTTCACTTCTCCAAACTCAAATAACACCACCTAAATGATAAATGATAATATCCACCCTCAGATAAAAATGAGAATGGGCAGTTCCCCTCTTGTTTTGAAAGAGGAAAAAAAAAGAAGAAACAAATTAGCATAGCACACTCTCTGAGATATTGGTTTACACGTCACATTACCAGTCACCCAAGATTACCGTAAACATAGGATGGTAGGGCAAAGAATATCACTTGAAATTGCTCAATTTTGACTTTATGAGCCATCATCATTAATCACATAAGGTAAATGTATAGACTACCCCCAAATAAATTCAGAACAAAACAACTTACTCTCATTATTAAGATCATTAACCTGCCCATAAACATAAACGGATCGGTTGGTGACTCACGTGCAGTTCACTTGAGAGAGTCCACAAAAGTCACTGCTTTGGCGGGGGAGTCGAAGCTTTTCGCCTCCCCACCGTGGATTATTTTCAGTGTAGCCGGTTAGAGCATCATGTATTTGACACCCATATCCCGCAGATGTTTCTTCACATCATCAAAAGCTTTTCGTTTGCGTAGCACCGCGGCTGACAGATCCTGGAAAAACATGATGGGGAATTCCCGGTACTTCACGGTCCCGCTGCGTCTTGCGGCGTCCAACACCCTCTGTTTGTCAGCGAAGTTGTGAAATCTGATCACGATGGGTCGTGGTCGCTGGTTCGGTCCCGGCTTCGGCGCTAGGGTACGGTGAGCTCTTTCAATTTTGACGCGGCCTGCTTTCGTCTCCATCCCGAGCGCGTTGGGTATCCAGCTCTCAAAAAACTTTGTTGAGTTGCTTCCCTCCGTGTCTTCTGGTAAACCAATAACCCGGACATTTTTCCTCCTACCTCTATTCTCGAGGTCATCGATATGCTCAGCCATGCTTTGTATCTTCTTTTCAAGCTCGTGAACCCATGTATCCACATCCTCGCAGGTGTGTTCAGCCGCAGCGATCCTGTTCTCGGCCTCAGTGGTTCGTTCCTCGATCTTTTTCAGTTGCTCAGCGTGCACCAGTATCGTTTGAGATAACGGCCCAAGCTTTTCATCAATCACCTTAGTTATGTTTGCCGTTATTTCTTGAATAGTTTGGCGAAAAGAGGCATCAAGGACAACTTCGGTGTTAGCTTGTACCTGTTGCTGCTCTTCCTCTAGGGGAGAGTTAGGCATGCTAGCAGAAGCTTCTGGCTCGCTCGTCTTGACCGGATTACGATCCTCTTTTGATGGTATCTTGTCCCAGGATCTCAAAAAATAGTCATCAATATTCATGTTGAAGTATACGACGTGAAAGTTAATGCAAATATTGAGCAGGGCGGAGTTTCGTATGAAATATCAATGCGGTGGTGCAGAGCTCAGAAAAAGTCAACCACTCTCTACGCCGCCATCTTGAGTCCCTCAGTAGCAGCTATTTTATACAGACAGTTAAGAAAATAAAGTTGTCACCTGCTTTGTTTATGTATAAAATGTATACATTAAAAAACTATATACATAATATGGATGGCATGCATTAGAAATACTATTCCACTCAACCAAACACTTTTATAGTGAATCTGTTGACTAACACTGAATTTCACAGTATTTACTAGAGCAAGTTTTCATTTAGTAACATTTTTTTTCATCGTGCAAACAATGTTTAAAGCAGCATTTTACAGGATTTACTCCTGCTTTGTATTTGCTCCTGAAACTTGACATCTTTTAGCCTGCACAAGTGCATCAATATCAGGCATCATGTCCTGAGTAGCAGCCAATTTCAGAATGTCAGTTAAGTGCTTATGTGTGGGCTTTGTGCGCAGCTTTGTTTTATTAATGTTCATTACTGAGAAAACTTGCTCGCAAAGATAGGTCGTCCCAAACATGCACAACACTTTTGCAGCCAGTGCTGTTAATTTAGGGTAGCCTGGAAGGAAATGCTGATAAAATGTTTCCAAGCCCAAAGAGGCAAATTTGTCCTTCAATTCTACATCACACTGCAAATCAATTATTTCAAGTTGCATGTCGGAGGGCACACCAGAAGCTTTTACTGTGAATGGTGAGCGAAAAACTGTGAATTCTGTCTCGAGTTCGCTAAAGACCTGAAATCGTTTCTGAAACTCCCACAGCAATCCCGTAATCTTGTCTTTGTACTGTCTCATGTCAGCATTGATGCTGGCTGCACATACATCTCTTAGACAGAGGAAATGAGCAGTGTCAGCACTTGCAAGCTGCGTCTCCCACAATGTGAGCTTCAACTTGAATGCACGGATGCTGTCATAATACTGGGTGACAATTTTTTTGCGCCCTTGTAACATTTTGTTCAGATTATTTAAGTGCTCTGTAATATCAACCATAAATGCAAGGTCCTGCAGTCATTGTGGGCTTTGTAATTCCACAACAGGTTTATCTTTTTTCTTCATGAACTGTCCGATTTCCTCACGAAGATGGAAGAAGCGCTTTAGCCCAGCACCTTGGCTTAGCCATCTTACTTCAGTGTGGTATGGCAGGCCATGGGTAATGTTACTGTCACTGAGAAGGCAGTCAAACTGACGATGATTCACACCTCTGGCTCGGATGAAATTAACAGTTCAATCACCTCAATCACCTCCATGACGTGATACATTTTTAACGACTTACAGCACAATGCCTCTTGATGCAAAATACAGTGGAAATTACCAGAAACAACTCCCTCCATTTGCGGCTTGTACTTTGTCTTTAAACTTTGCCACAACACCCGCCTTTTTCCCGATCATTGATGGCGCACCATCTGTAGCCAGACTGACAGTACGGGACCAGTCCACTCCAACCCTGTCCAGCTCACCAACGAGAGCGCGGAAAATGTCCTCGGCTGTTGTGGTGTCTAACATAGGCACCAACTCAAGAAACTCCTCTGTGACAGTCAAAGTCTCATCAACTCCACGAATAAATATGGCCAGTTGACCGACATCCGTAATATCAGTGCTCTCATCAATTGCAACAGAAAATGTCACAAATGACTCCACTTTGCGTTTCAGTTGGTTGTCCAAATCCGTCGATAGTTCTGAAATCCTGTCTGCCACGGTATTCCTCGTCAGGCTAATGTTGGCAAAAGCTTGTCGCCTCTCAGGACACACGATTTCTGCAGCCTTCAGCATACAACTTTTAACAAACTCCCCGTCAGAGACTCTGATGCTAATGCTATTTTGCTAGCAACTATGTAGCTGGCTTTCACTGCAGCATCACTGACCTCACGGTTCCGGGTGAAAACAGACTACTGTTTCCTCAAACCTGCCAACAATTCATTTATCGTCTGTCTTCTCAGTTCTCCTTGCAAGTTATTGTAATTTTCGCCATGCCGAGTCTCATAGTGGTGCCGAAGATTAAATTCCTTGAGCACCGAAACTTGCTGCATACACACCAGGCACACAGGTTTCTCATTCACCTCTGAACAAATAGGAGTTGGTCCATTTTTCTTGGAAAATCCTACACTCGATGTCCACTTTTCTCCTTTTTGACAAAGACATCTTGCTGATGACTGTGTCAGGCCCAGCAGAAAAGCAGGTAAAATTCCAATAGACAAAATGCTGCTTACAGACCCGGATTCCGTATTGCTGCCATCTGCTGTAAGTTCTGAGTCACAGTGTTGTGTCATGCTGTCTACTCTGAATAAAACAGAGCGCCCCTAGCTGACAATATGGGAACTGCAATTTTATCAAAAAACGTACTTCATAATTTTTAGGTATTTTTTTCATACTGTAGATTTATTCCACGGGCCGGATTGGACCCCCTGGCGGGCCGGTACCGGCCCGCGGGCCGTATGTTTGACACCCCTGGTTTAGAGGTTCAAGTAGGATTGTGGTGTGCCTCTTGATAGGAATTTTCATTAGAAATATGGCAACATGTGTGAGGATGAAATGGACACATTGTAGAGATTGCGAGTCACCTTACAGAAACAAGAAGTTATACATTAACTCATTTCTTTCAAGGAGAATTCCACCTATGTCAGCTTGAATTATTTCCCATTAGTGTGGTAATTGTGGATGAATGGGTCATGTTATCTTGGCACATTTCATCTCTGTTGGAAGGATTAAAGGAAATGAGAACATTAACTTACATAGTATTAAAGGTGTTTATTGGGACCTCCTAGTAGAAGTTTCCTTGCCGCTTTCTGAAGAAAGAAATTTTTACATGAATTATTTAAGATGGTTGGTATGTGATGAAAGTAAACACAGAAATTAGCCACATAGAACAGCCATTTTGCTAAGCGCATTACAGATCTGCATCAAAAATACATACTCGCTGATCTAATCACTCACGTGTTCATCGTGTCATACTCATCTGCGCTCGCTGGCTTGTTTACAAGTGAGAAGCTGACTATGGTTGTGCGATCAAGTTGTCTTTGTGTCATTCAACTTCCTCTCCATAGAGTCTCTCGTTCTGCAGATGGATCTCAGTTCCGCTGCAGCTGGCGACGGCAGACAGCTATCTAATCAGGAATGTTCTTTACATATCATATCTTTGCCAGTAAAGCGGTTTGATTGCAGTGCATCTGTACTATGTTAAGTGCTATGAGATAACATACAGCAATCAGCCACAGCATCATAACCACTGACAGGTGAAGTGAATAACATTGATAATTTTGTTATAATTAGTGCTGTCAAAGATTCAAATGATTAATCAGATTAATCACAGTGTTGCTGTGGATTAATTTCGATTAATTGACGGCCGGCCGGAGGGATGGATGGAGGACCGAAGCGAATATTCGGTTCGGTCCGTGAGGTCAGAGTTGGTGAGCTAACAGAGGAAGGAGCCGAGTTTTCAGTTCGGTTCGTTAGTATAGGATCAGTTCCTATAGTAACGTCCGACGGGGGACACGGGCAAATTCATGAGACGAATACCGATCGCTAATATCTGGATACCACCGTCGGGACCGAATAATCGGATATTTGGGTCCAGCCCTAATGTGTGTGCGTGTGTGTGTGTATATATATATATATATATATATATATGTATATATATGTATATATATGTATATATATGTATATATACGTATATATATATATATATACATATATATACATATATATACATATATATATATATATATATATATATATATATATATATATATATATATATATATATATATACATATATATATATATATATATATATATATATATATATATATATATATATATGAAACCAAAGTTGAACTTTTTGGCCATAATTCCAAAAAGGTATATTTGGCATAAAAACGACACTGCTCATCACCAAAAGATCACCATACCTACAGTGAAGCATGGTGGTGGCAGCATCATGTATTGGGGGCTGTTTTTCTTCAGCTGGAACTGAGGTCTTAGTCAGGGTGGAGGGAATTATGAACAGTTCCAAATACCAGTCAGTGTTGGCACAAAACCTTCAGACATCTGTTAGAAAGCTGAAGATGAAGAGGAATTTCATCTTTCAGCACGACAATGACCCAACGCACACATCCAAATCAACAAAAGAATGGCTTCTCCAGAATAAGATTGAGGTTTTGGAATGGCCCAGCCAGAGTCCAGACCTGAATCCGATCGAACATCTGTGGGGTGATCTGAAGAGGGCTGTGCATAGAAGATGCCCTCGCAATCTGTCAGATTTGGAGCGGTTTTGCAAAGAAGAGTGTGCAAATATTGCCACATCAAGATGTGCCATGCTGATAGACTCCTGTCCAAAAAGACTGAGTGCTGTAATAAAAGCCAAACGTGCTGCAACAAAGTATTAGTTTAAGGGTGTGCATATTTATGCAGCCAGGCTATTTTATTTTTTATTTTTCCCCTTTAAAGGTTTCAGTTTGTTTTTCAATTGCGTTGTACAGGTTATAGGTCACATTAAAGGTGGAAAAAGTTGTGAAATTATTTAGCTTGGTATAATTTTTTTACGTCACAAAAACCTGGCATTTGAACAGGGGTGTGTAGACTTTTTATATCCACTATATATATATATATATATATATATATATATATATATATATATATATATATATATACATATTCTGTAGCCGACACAAAAACAATCAGAAACATCAGGGATAGTTTTGTAACTTTTAGGGAGTGATGTGTGAAAAACAAACAGCTGTGAGACTCCCCGCTGGAAGTACCTGGGACAAAGACGCTCAACGCTAGCTTGCAGCGGCTGGGGAATGGGAGCGGCCGCACAGACACGATCCCAGTGAGCGTGTCTGTGTTACCTGTAAGAGAGTGGAATATTTTAGAAATACACAGAGGAGAGATAGCCAAAGTGCGGATTTGGAACTTTCTATCATTTATTTAGTCAGGGTCTAGTTATAACTCTTTGGGAGAGCAGCTCTCAGCTCCACTCAACCCTCTTTTCGACCGGGGTGGAGCCCGTTCGGAGTTGGAGCCGGCGCCCGACTTGGCGCCGGTTTTTTGTGTTTCGACCACCGGAGCTGCGGCTCCGGGCTCCAAAAACTGGGGCCGTTTCGGGCACCAACTCGTTGCTGGGCCAGACTTGGCCAGAGTTGAGAGCCGAGCATGTCACGGGCAGGGGGCGGGGTGACATCTAAAAACATCTAAAAAGATAAACATAGATATGATCATCAACTTATTGCGCGTGTTTAACCGCTAAGTAATCAATGCGTAGTTGAAGCTAAGTAGCTAAGCTAACACTAGCACGTTTACTGTTAAGTATCCAAACGTCTTTGATAATTACCTTTCTTCTCAAACGTGATCGCAGGGCATTGGAACGGCGACGCCGATGGGTAACCCCTAACAGAAGGTTTTGCTGTTCAGCGATGGCGAGACACACTAGCAAAGCCATGTACACCACTCCATTGAAGTCCTCCATTGTTGTTGTGTGGGTTTCCGTACGGCGCGAACGCTGTTGAACGGCTACGTACGCAGTACGTACACACGTTTTGTGGTGGCGCAGTGACGCAGCTCCAACTTTGCTCCTTCCGAATGGAAACACAAACCCGTTCTGGGGCGGCACGAGATTTGAACCAAAAAAGCACTGGCTCTCAACTTTGAACCAACCTAGCACCTGGTGCTCTTTGGTCGAAAGCCCCTATCAGAGAGCAGCACGTCCTTCACTGGCTTTGGCCACAGATCATTCTGCCAGACACAGAGAAGACACAAGATGCACAGAAAATGAAGACTTTGCTTCAGATGTAAAAAAAAAAAAAAAAAAAAAAAAAAAAAAAAAAAAATAATAATAATAATAAACAAACGTATTCTAGCAATGGAGAACACCAGGACTCCAGATTCTCCCCATGGTCCTAAAGCCCGTTTCTTTTGTTTTCGCCATTGTACAGACTGGTGGACAGAAAGTTTTTTGGAGTGGCACGAATTCATTTTATAAAATTTTATTGTGACTCCTGATAATTTTGTAAATAGTTGTGCAAAAGCGTCTAAAAACTTCCTGCATTTTAGTACAAATAGTGATATATAACTGTTGACTGCTAAATTTGCACATTATTTTGTGACAAACAATTTATATTTGCATTCTAAGTTCTGAAAAGGATTCTTTACATGTGTTTATGGTGTCCACAGTAAAACAAATCTAACTTTTTCTACTCGGACTTTGTATTTTTTCTGCAATTTTGGGTCAAGGGTGTTCATACATTATATCAAAAATGTATAAATAATTGTAGAATCACACAGATGAGGTTGTGCTTAAAAAAAGACACCAAGCAAAGCAAGATCAACAGTTTTTAAGGTGAAATATAGAGGTAAGATCAGAATTATTCAAAAATTGACCTCAGTCAGATTGTCCCCCCAGATTCCTAAAGGTTAAAACAAAGATAAGTCATTATAGTTATATTTAAATTTTACTTTATTTACTGTGGAAAAAATTCAGGAAGCTATTTATTTAAGGTTTTATTCAACTTAATAAGAGATGCTTCTGAGTCTAGGAAATCCATGCACTTCTGGAGCTATTATTTTCTATTTGTTTGATTAAATAAATATGCTTTGGGCATTTGAATGAAGTTCAGTGTTTGCATTATTCTAATTTTTTTATGCCAATTTTTACACTGTTACTGCAAGTGAATATCGGCTCCAAATATCGGTTATTGCCTCCTCTAGCGACTAGTAATCGGTATCGGTCCTGAAAAACCTATATCGGTCGATCTCTAATATATATATATATGTATGTATGTATGTATGTATGTATGTATGTATGTATGTATGTATGTATGTATGTATGTATGTATGTATGTATGTGTATATATATACACACACACACACACACACACACACACACACACACACACACACACACACACATATGCATAGTGGATGCTAATGCTTGTGCTCAAATCATTTTCACATCCACCATAAACCCAGTTACTTCCTTTGCCTTTCCACCTTTAAGAAGGGTAGAAATGTGTCTGAGTTAGAGAGCAGTGGTGCAGTAGTACAATGTCGGTGTCTCTGTCTTGGTCAGATGCCACAGCTTGTTTGGCCTTTTTCAGTGCTGACTGCTACTGCCTAAAAACCACAATGTCAGCATTCTCCTTTCTCTCAATGCTGAGCCCAATGACACAGCAGTACAGTTAAAGGCCACTGCTTTGACTGAAAAACACCTGGCTGTTTCCATGGTGACAGACTGTCCTTTGATCTGTTTGTAGTGTGATTTGGAGAGACTGACAAAATTTGAACCGTTTGTTCATAATACTGTGTGGTGTTAAGATACAGTGAACTCAAATGTGTGCTGGGTGTTCTGAAATTGATGCCATATGCTATGGATACTGGACGGCTTCTGTATTTTTATGGAAGTTTTCTGGGAAGAGGGAGTTGCTCTTTCTTTAGCAATAATTACAGGCCTGTTGTCAGCCTGCAAATATTAACAAATGTAAATACTAAGATAGAGGGGACACTGATTCAGTGACTAATTTTATCTCATCAGTTCGTGGTCTCCTGCTCAGAGACATTTTGATGAGTAGTGTAAAAAACATTTTCCAGTTTTATCTTAACAACTGACAGGTCAAGCCAGCCAAAATATGATAACGTTGTGTGTTTTGCTGTTTGCATTGTCAACCAGACATTGTGCCTGGATAAGCTGTAGTGAAGTCCTGAACTGATATTGGTTCCCCAAAATTATGTGAATGATGGCCTGCTTTCTTAACAGACCAAAGTATCCTTTTTGTAAGCAAAAATATCTCCTGAAATGTCCCAGAATGATAAATGCGTTTTTTTTCCCAAGTTTTTTTTTTTTTTTTGCCTTTTCAGCTTTATTGGATAGGCGCACAGGAAACAGGGGAGAAGAGTAGGGGTAGACATGCAGCAAAGGGCCGCAAGCGGGAATCGAACCCAGGCTGCTGCGTCGAGGACCAGCACCTGTGGGTCACCTGCTTAACCCGTTGCCCTATATGGCCGCCCATAAATGCATTTTAACAGCTGCATTGTAAATCTGACGAGGTTATTAGGCCTATCTGATCTCTGAATATTTCAATAATCACTACTATGAAACCTCATGAACATGAGCAGATAATATTGCCCAAAACACTTCAGAATTCATCCTGCTGATTTTGTTAGCAGTCACATCATTAACAAATGGAGGAGAACCAGTCCTATTGGCAGCCATACATGGCCACATCATGATACTACCACCACCATGCTTCACTGATGAGGTGGTATTCTTTGGATCTTGAGCAGTTCCTTCCCTTCTCCAAACTCTTGTCTTTCCATCATTCTGATACAAGTTGATCTTTGTCTCATCTGTCCATAGGATGTTGTTCCAGAACTGAACTAGCTCTTTTAGATAATTTTGGCTCATTTTAATGTGGCCTTCCTGTTTTTGAGGCTCACCAATAATTTACAGCTTGTGCTGAACCCTCTGTATTCACTCTGGTGAAGTCTCCTCTTAGTTATTGGCTTTTACCTCCTGGAGAGGGTTCTTGATCTGGCCAACTGTTGTGATGGAGTTTTTCTTGACCAATGGAAGGATTCTTCTGTCATCCACCGCACTTGTTTTCCGTGGTCTTCTGGGTCTTTTGGCATTGCTGTTCTCACCAGTGTATTCTTTCTTTTTAAGAAAGTACCAAACAGTTGATTTGGCCACACCTAATGTTTTTGCTATCTCTCTGATGGGTTTGTTTGGATTTTTCAGCCTAATGATGACTTCCTTCACTGATAGTGACAGCTCTTTGGACTTCATGTTGAGAGCTGACCTCAACAGATTCCAAAGGCAAATACCACACTTGAAATGAACTCCAAACCATTCATCTGCTCTTTGTAAATGAAATAATGAGGGAGTAACACATACCTGGCCATGGAACAGCTGAGCAGCCAGTTGTCCAATTACTTTTGGTCCTTAAAAAGGTGGAGGGCACATATGAAATGTGTCGTAATTCCTCCACTACTCACCTGATATGGATGTAAATACCCTCAAATTAAAGCTGAAAGTCTGCACTTAAAGCACACCTTGATTGTTTCATTTCAATGCATTGCAGTGGTATACAGAGCCAAAATGCAGAAAATTGTGTCAATGTCCAAATATTTATGGATCTGACTGTAGAAAGAATTATCAGTTGAAGAACATGTCCCTCAAACTCACATACAACATTGCTGTCAATTTGTGAGCTACTTTTCAATAAAATCTTTAAGAAGGGAGACGCTTGGACAGATAAACTGCTCAATACTACAACGCCCAGTGGCCAGTGGTTATTCCCAAACTATTAATGTTCGTTATCATAGTTTTGATCAAATCTGAGATATGGGGCTCTATTTTTGTAAAGCCACTGGTGTGTCAAAGATTGCACTTTTGTGTGCACCACCCAGTCTGGTAAAGGTTTGCCAAATGCACTTTTTCATGGTTAGGCTGGGCTGCTACGGTCGTGGTACACGTCAGTATACAGTGAGATCAGATGTTATTTCATCAACTTTAAACATATGGCCATGTTTACAAGAAACTTACTGTTGTGAGGGACGTGCAGAGTTGCATGTATAAATATAGAAACCCCAATATATTACAAAGATCAGATCTCTTTTTCATCATAGTGATTCACACAATAACATTTGCTCCTTTTTTACCTCAGTAGTGCCATGAATATATTCAAAGTAGTACTGAACAGAAAATGCGATGTATTGTTTAACATGGTATGTTTATTGGTGACATCAGGGATGAGAATTTTCCGCGGATCCACGGCATTCCGAGTTTTTTTCCGCCGAAAGTATAATTTTTGTGAATCGTGTAAATCCGTTGAGAAAATTGTAGGGGGGTAGGGGTAGGGGTAGGCAAGCGGCCGGCCGGCCGACGCGGCACGAGCCGAGGCTTGTGATGGCCGCCCGCCGTGATGGCCATCCCGCCGCCGACATCTTTCCGCAACGCGCATTGCAAAATCAGATACAGCTGTGAGAATGGAAATCGGCATTGCTATCTGTAAACATCACTCGCTATTTATGTTAATGACAACATCCGCCTATTTTCGGCAGCAATTTGGCGCCAGTTTCATCTGATTGTTTCCTTCCACATGTTAAATTTCACGGATATGCAAGCACACGATATTGTTGAGTTTTGATCATTTCTGGTGCGTGGATACGTATAGATCTATGGTTGTTTTGGTTACCTAAAAAACCTTTTTCGCCAGCATGGCGAAAAAGGTTTTTTTAGGTAACCAAAACTCTGGAAAAAAAAAAAACTCTGAAAAAAACTCTGAAAAAAAAACTGAAAAAAAAAACTCTGAAAATGTCTGCCTTCAGAGAGTTTTTTTTTCCATTTGTCATTCTCATCCCTGTGACATTTAAAATGTAAAAAAGTTAAGTTAGATTTTACTATTTTACATGTAGTCTCAAGTGCAAAGATTGGTCACACGCTAAATAGATGGTCCCATTTATTTTGGATAATTTTTATTACTATTGTACTAAATTTTCTGTCACCTTTAATATTATAATAATAAATATATTTTATTCTTTCTTTTAGTTCCAGTCTGTGGTCATTTTTTGTTGATTGAATTTACTCTTCAGCTGTGACCTAGTCATGATCCACAAGTTTGGATTTTTTAAATACACATGATAAAATACAGTACAACCTGAGCAATTAACAGCAAACAATATTAAATGCTGTTGTTTACATTGTGCCTAAAACTGCAGGACTCAAAGCCTTCTTAGAAAATGTATGTTACTCACTGTTAAGAATTGAGTCACTAGGGAATGTCCAACAGGAATGGACTCTTGTGAGGCTGTTCTTAACATAGAGATTTTAATCCAGCTATGATTTTTCATTGAACTCTGTTTTCCATGATACACACTGCAGTTGAAACGGTATAAAAATCATCAAGTTAGATGTGGACCTTAGTGTGCAGGTTTCAGTCTGGCATGTGTTGTAGGTAATAGATTTGACTTTCACGCTTTTGTTAAAATCATTTTGAAGGGCATTGTATCGTCAATATATCAGCACTAGTCAGGATTTTTGGTGCCGCCTGAAAAATGTTACAGTCGGTGCCAAAGGAAACTGACCAGTGGCAAAATGACAAGAATTGCAAAAACGGAAAAATAAACAAAAAAATCTAACCAGTTTTGTTAATTAGGATGTTATTCACATTTGACAAATAGGGTTTTACTGTATACAGACTGTCGCTGATTCCCACTGTTGTAATCAAGTAATCACCCCCAAAACCTCATTCTGAGACAGGAAAACCGTGAAAACTTTAAAATAATACCAGCCCTCCAAGTTTGACGTGTAAGCAGACATGCAAATCAAGGGAATAAAACAGAAAAATACAGCAAATCTCAACACTGCAAAAAAAGAGAGATATTTTAGATGAATTTCCTACTCATAGTGGTCTGCTGATGGGTGAAGAATTTAGCCTTGTCAGCAAGCTGGCGATGCCCATTGTCAATGACCTGCTTTGTTTTCTCCACAAATGGAATCTTTGCTGAATTGAACGTTGAACCTCCAAATATATTGACTTAAGTTCATGTGCTAGTCTTACTCAGTAGCTCACTTGATGCATTTACACACTTAACTTAAAAGCCAAACTTCAGCACATGTCCAGCTTATCTGCTGTTAAGTTTCAGTTTCAGAACAAAACAGAACAAGCAAAGGCCAAAATATCTTTATTTCAATCCCTAGTATGAATTAAGGTATAATGCTGTTGGACCCCACACTTCCAATAATACAATTCAATAATATCTCTTGTCAGTCTAAGCTGACTATGTCTGATATCACCTTTAAGACCTTTTGCTCAGACTTGACTAAACTACAAGAATCCCCTTTAACAGCCCTTTCATGGAATATTTTCATGCTTATCTCTGATGCATTATTGAGATACTGTGCACAGGATTCAGAAACATGTTACAGGTACAGTTTCATGTAAACATGTGAAGGTGAACCGAAGCTGCACTCTGAAGCTGTAAATATCAGCACAGTCAATGGAACCACACCAGCTTTCAGCAGCTCTTGTTGAAGGTTTTAGTCAGTGACTTGTTGCCCAGTTCTTGCTGCCTATTTGTGTATTATAGTCATCGCTGTCCTGTACAGGGCTGACCTGACTTCTTGCACTTTGACTCAGCATGTGAGGTGGAGGAGCTGGATTCTTAAGAGTTGTGTAAAAAACATTGTCCGATGTTTTGTCCTGCCCACGCATTCCACAGAGATTACTGCAGCCAGACAGAATTAGTGAAACAAGAAGTGACTGTGAAACTGATAGCTGTTTAGTCTGTTGATCATGTGAGATGAGAGTGTTTCTTGTTGACTTTTCTTATCTATTGGATTAGAATACCTACCATGTTCTTCAACATAGGTACTGGTCCCAGCTGTACTGATTGCCACTAGGAAGGCTCATTTTTGTCACTTTATATTGACATCATAGTAAAAAACGAACTGAACCAATTCTGATACAATCTTACCACCCAGCTTCTTGGATGGATCACATCATTTTGAGGAATTTTGGACGATGTTCGAAATCCATGCTGTAGAAGCTAAAGAAGTTGTACATAGGCTGTGGCATTCCACAAAGTAGCACCACCCATCATCCACAAACATGCTTGGACAGATTCCAGTGTTGTTGGCATTTAGTAAACATGTCATAGTTGTCACACAAGAGTTTTACAGTCACGTCCATATGGGCTGTGGGTAATTCTCACAGGTCGGGTTAGAATTTAATGATAAAAAATGACCAGATACTGATAAGCTGGTCATGAGAAGAGACAAAACATGTGTTTCACTTTTTTTTGAGAACTGTTCATCCGTTTCACTTCAGTACAACTGGATGATCGAATAAAGTGTTGAAATATTAATGAATGCGATTTTTAATGTGGGGTAAATGAATTGTTATATTAATCGAGTCAAAAAAATTGAACAATCCTTTATTCAATTGAAAAAAAAATTAGGCGCAACATTACACTACATTATATTCAAGGTTAAGCATCTCTTTCAAATACCCAATAGTGCATCAGGTAATTTGGTTTTTAATGTTAATGTTGTAGTTGGCCGATGAGTATGCTTTTGTTGGAATGCTAAAACATTAAAAAAAAATGTCCTCTCTGTATTTCAGTGATGAAGTTAGGCAGCTTTTGTGTGTGTGTGCGTGCGCGCATGCGTGTGCGTGTATTTTGATGTCTCAAACTAAGGGTGTTTGGTGTGTAAACACTAATGGATTTAAGCCTGTCATTTGCTTGCAGAGAGTCTAGTAGTGGACACCACAAAGAAAGATGTACTAGTTGTACATCTTTCTTTGTGGTGTCCACTTTGAGGTTTAGACTGTGGGAGGTGAGAGCATTTTGACTTGTCCTCACCTTCACAGAGCTGTTTTAGGGTTCAGGTTATACAAGGTTTAGATTGGGGGAAGGAGCTTGGCAATATATTATGTCAGCACTACATGTGCACAAATACAAAGACATTATGCACATGTACTCTGACTTACATGTGCCGCCTTGATGTAGAACTTTAAGGAGCACGCTCAAGCAGAACACATACACAGTTTATTTTGATATTTTTGTGAGGACTTCCCTAATAGAATAAGTCCTCTCAAAGATAACAAAACAACCACACATGCACACACTCATGGCATGTTACATTTTATTTAGTTCAATTCAATTTTCAATTCAATTTTATTTATATAGCGCCAATTACAGTCAAATTGTCTCAAGACGCTTTACACAACCCATATGCCTGACCCCCAGAGCAAGCCAAAAGGCGACAGTTGCAAGAAAAACACCCTTTTAACAGGGAAAAAAACCTTGAGCAGAACCAGACTCTAATGTAGGGGGACCCATCTGTCTGCTGGCCGGGCGGGCTGAGAAGGACAGAAGAGGTAGAGAGGTAGAGATAGAGGGATAGGTTACATTTAGTGTGGTCCATGTGAATTTTCCTAATAGGATGATAAAGCTGCTGTGTATTTCATCAGATTTTTAAATCCGTTTATTCAGCTATAACCTGATGGAAACTGAAATGCAGCTGACAGCAGCTGAAGATGAAAATCAAATGGATAAGACATAGAACCTGTGAATTTAAAGTCTTAGTCTGACACTAATATCACGATTTTGGTGATATGCAGGTGAAAAGACGTCTTTAGGCTGAAAATGACTATTTTAGCTATATTCAAAAATCTTTAGTTTATGTGTAAATATTTTAACATGTAATGCTGTTAGTACACATGAAGACTATACTGTTTGTAGCATATATTCAAAAAGTCACTTTTAAGCTACATTTTTTTTTTTTTTAGTTTTATAGTCATTTCAATAACAAGACTTTAACCCCTCTCTCAGAAATATTCATCATCTCCAACATGATGTTTTTATTATGATAGAATTGTTCCATTAGTTCGTCACAACAATACAAACAGTTGTTCAGCTGGTCAATGTCTAAAGCCTCACACAAACTTGTTTTTTAAGCAGTGATTACTATAGTAATGTACAACTCAACAACTGCCTTAATGTCCATAGTGTTAAGTATCCATTTTATTCTGAACAGAGGATAAATCAGTGTTCATAGTCTTTCGATAACAACCTAATATCTATTACAGGGTTTCTATAGATTAAAACTTTTGCAAACTGCTTTGTTTCAGTATGCGCTTTGATATCAACCGAGGGCATGAAATGGTAAATCTGCAGTTTAGGTTCAGGTTTAGGTTTGAGGTACTCCTTATTGTGGAACAAAAGAAAAAAAAAACAAAAAACAGAGTTTGCTTCATTAAAAGTTTTCACTGCACCTGCTTTGTGGAACTGGACCAAGCCTCTGTGTTCCTCATATTATTAACTACTTTATTATTAGGAGTGCCTGAGCCCCAACCAGTGTAAGGACCCTTTGTAAACTGTTATGATCAGTATTATTAAGGCCTGAACACTGACCAAGCAACGACCCCCCTCAAACTATTATGTTTAGGGCCTGAGCACCGATTGATGCGAGGACGTTCTTGAAACCGCTGTGTTATTGGTTTTAGCAACAGGAATCCTTACTTATTTTTTCGACAGGCTTCATAGTGGATAGCCAGGTTGGAACTGTTAACCTGGGAGTTACAGTAGGCCCACAAATCTGTGACCTTCCTGTCTGCATGAACTTGGACTATTTGACATGCCCTGTGCAAATTCATCTAGTATGGGTTATGTTATGGGCAAAACCCAATGCTGTGGCATGTCTGGTTGTTATGTTGTGAATGGCTGCAGGTGGGCTGACACTGTGACATGGATGGGGTGTGTATATGTAGTGCTGCAGTCAGGGTGTTGCAGTAATTATTCTTATTTAATTTGCTAATGAGCTTAAGACAGTTTTGTTTGTTAGATGGGGCCTGAGAAAAAAGTGAGAAATGAAGTGAAAAAGACAAAACAAAAGCCCTCGTTTAGCTGAGGACAGCTGTGTATCATACTGGGCAATTGCAGTCGGTCAGTTTAGGGACTGGATCAATGTGTCCTTCACAAACCATTTCTATCCTGTCAATTAACACAGAGATAACCCCACCCCACTCACCCAGTAGGAAACACGATTGACTGTGCTGTAATCTCAGTGTGTGCATGGGGCTTTGGCATTAACACTCACCATCTGCTGAGCTCCTGACAGCGGAGAACATTAGAGTACATTTTCCTGGTTGTATTAGTGGAATGTCTCATGCCACTGAGTAAATGTATGTTAGAATTAGGTTAGATTAGTGTATGCAACTTTGTTTTGTGTTGTGTTAATGCTCCTGAGGACAAGAGCAGGATGTCGTCAAAATATTGATCTGCAAAGAGTGAATGCATGCTGGGCAAGATTCAAAAAGAACACCGATCTATTTGTTGTAATGTTAGAAAGCAGGAAGCTAGGCTACTATGGATACCACTGTCTGTCTGTGTGCCAAAGTGAAAAAAGGATTAAAAGTAGAAAATGTATTAAATTGAGATTTGGGAATGAATGTTGCTTGGATGTTTATTTAACCAGGAACTCCGTTGCGATTAAAATGCCTTTTTTGAGATCTGCCTAGAAAGAAAAATTTCTGAATGAAATAAGAAATTCCTCAAACACCTTTGAAATAAGAAAATGTATGTAATTTAAGTAATTTTACATAAAATGTGGGAAAAATTCTAATATTTAAGCTTTAGTGATTGGTCAGGTTCATCAGTGGTGCCAGATAATTATTTTTGTAAAATGCAAGAGCAGCTAAGTACAGCAAATATATATTTGTGAAGTGTCCTGTTTTAAGCCTGCAGTGTGGAACTTTTGTTTCCCCTTCCTGGTTTTGTAAGTTACATTAATAAAGCTGATGCTTTCTCCAGGTTATGTCTGTTGATTCAACGATTCAATATCATCGTGTCTTAAAGTCAGAATATTTTTGGTTGTTACAGAGGCTCTGGCCTCAGCTGATCAGACTTCATGTAGCCCTTGTGCATATGACACACTTCTTTCCTGTTCATGATACTTTGTCATTTTTGGACACAATGTTACATCACTACATTTCTCTCTTAGCCCTTCATACCCCACCCTCTTTAAGCTTCACTCTTTCCCAAGGCAGTCCTGATTGTAGTTCCACCAATCTCCTCCAACCGCACGCATGCACGCCTTTTTCGCTGTCAACTCAACTGTCACACACTTTGTTAGTACTACATATGTATCACTTAACTGGTCCTTCTAAAGAATACAATGGCAGCTGCTGTGAAATAATGGAGGCCTTGTGCAGTTACAGGATTCCAAAAGCGTGCAGAGCTTTTAGTGGTCCTATAGCACCATCTTGTGGTCCATAAGCAGAAGTAGGAGCAAACAAAGTGACATAAAGCAAACACAAATTTTCAATCTTCACTGCCTGAACATATAAAGTGGATAGTCTAATGTACATTTGGAACCTATCAGTTTAGCTTTAGAAGTAATAGACTGACCTGTGTTGTCTGGAATAAACTCAAATTAGTACTTCATTATTACACTGTATTCATTTATGTAACCACACCAAATTCATATACACTCATAACTAATCTGATTATATTATGTTCCTGTCTTATTGAGACTGTGGTCAAACAAAGTCACTTTTGGTGGACTAATATTGTACCTACTCTTCAGCCATTCAGTTGGTAGTGGGCAAAAGAAGTCTGCATGTTAGTTCAATGAATGCTCTGAACCTGCTGGCCTTTAAGCTTGAATGAATTCTACATCAACGCAAAAAGCTAATATTTGATCATTTAAACCTGGTGATGATAAAAACAGACTCGGAGCAGAAACAATGTGCCTCTGTCCTATTCATAGAATTTCTGAAAATAGAACTGTATCCACTGGTGATTCTAGCACAAGAACTGCTGAGGAATATAACACAGACAAGTTAGCCTACCGAGAATTTATGATCTGCCACGTTGGTTGTTAAGCTGTGATGTGAAAACGAGTGTTTGCAAAGTTGACACTCAATTTTTTGGTCTTCCGTTTGAACAAAATGCAGCTATGAATTCTTTGATATGGTGTCATTTAAGTTGGAGCTGAATCTGATAAAGTGTTCAGTAAACATTAAATAAGTTAGACCTTGCAGAGCCTATTTGTTTGAGATTCAAAGTTATGAAAACATAGGGGTGTTCACAGGTCACAGGCCAAAAGTAGCAGATTCATCCTGAAGGACCGCTTTCCTCTCCTATGAAACCAACACCAGCAATTTTCCAACCAGGGAGAATTTGGTCTGATGACAGCATATTGGCTAAACGCTGCACAACACTGCATGTTATGTTTCTGTAAGAGAATTTCTACACATACAAACTATGTGACTTTGACACTTGTGCTTAAATTCAGCGTTGATTGTTTTAATGTTTAATTAAACACTCAAATTTTCTGACCTTAAATAGATGTTTTGCATTCTCTTTACATACCAATAAGACCTTTTAGTGAAAGATTTCTTGCTTTAGATGGTAGGAGTGTGCAGACATGTGGGATGGAATGTCATTTGTTTTGGAAAATTAAGACTTTGTAAATGGCTAAACAAAAACTTCTTATCAAGGTGCCACATACCTGTTATTTTTTTTGGTGTTCTTTTTTTACACAGATCATTCAGCCATGAGATGTATTAATATGAGATGTATTAATATGCTATAATGCAGGAATTACAATATTTCCTTGTGTTTCATTTAGTCCTCTAGCAGTGCTGCAAAACCAGATTCTAAGCATTTACAATTAACATGCAGAGTGCTACAGAACTTTTCATAACATGTGCAACACGCATTTTCCTAAAAAATAGTTGACAGTTACAGCTGGCCCACACAGTAGACTTGCCTCTTCATATGGATTATTATAAAAAGCTGTTATTAAGCATTATGTGTACCATAAAATGTATTAACCAGTGCACAGCAGAGGCTATCATTTAGATGAAAAGCTGTTTACAAACAATTAAGGTCTTATCAAACTTTTGGAAATGCATTTACACTGTGGAAGACACCAGGCACAGCACAGTAATGTGCATTTATTGTAAATATATTGTACCAGTACATTTTGAACACACGCAGACCTCATGTTTGACTGATCAGACCATTAAGCATTGACTTCATAATGTGAGCAGTTATGCACAAGGATATCCCTTTAAGCATTTAAAGAAAAGCCGCTGCATCAAATTTATTCAGTTCATCGCCAGCAGTGAGAGAAGTGTTTGTATTACTGGCAGTAGCATGTTCCACTCTGCTTCTGCTTTGCTTCACACTTCTTCCTCCCTGCTGCAGACAACAGTTTCACAAAGGAAGACAATGCAACTTACAACTCACTCAAACACTGTTCGCGTGTAGAATGTAACAGTCCTGTACATTTATTGAAACACGGCAGTAAAAGCAGAGAAAACGCGCAGAGACGTGGCATTAAACTTGCCAAATGATGATTGGAAAAAGTGTGAAGGTATGTTACCAACAGAGTAGACATGGCATTGTAGCTCTAGTTTCTGCAGATATGCTGGTGAAGCTCAGTGGTTGTTAAAAGCAGCAGCTTAGCTCTCTTCTTGCTGTTAAATGGTGCTACCTGACTGGTGTGCCTTTTGGCATTAGTTATTTAGCTCGCTATCTAGAAGAAAAGAAATCAGATTTTGCTATAATTTTATGGAAAACAACTGCTGTTTAATTTTAGTGTCCTATGTTTTCTTTAGCATAAAAGTACTTTAAGCATGTTATTTTAGGAGTTGTCTATCTCCTACCCTGCTATCCCACTAAAGAGGTGGAAATGCTAACAAGTGCATTTACTCAAGCACTGTTTTGAAGTACAGTTTTGAGGTATTTATAGACAAATATGTACACTACATGCTATTTTGTCATTCTCCATTAGTATGTAGAGATAATTATCATCTTTATTACTTGAAACCACTGGCTGACCACTGGCTGATAATAACTGTATATAAAGCTCCACCTTCACAGGCTTCAGTGTTAAAATCCGCTTTCATTTATTAGTGTGTTAAAAATGGCAAAAATTATTTTTCAGGGCCAGTGCTGATACAGATGTACAGTAGAAATCATGATTGATTATTTGTAATCAGGTGGACCAAATGGAATGGATTTTCCATGCTGATCTTTTGCTTGTAACGGGGTATTTTTTTTAAGTTGTACAACTTGGCATTGGGATCTTAGTAGTTACTTAGTTTTTGAAAATGACACCTGACAGACATCGGCATGCTTATGTGCCACTGTGGCAGCAGAACACTTTTCCTCTTTGTTCCAACAATTTTAAATGACCTGTCCTCAAACAGCACATGCACTAACTGTACTGACTGAGTAGCTGTAGCTGCCTAACAGCCTCTTTTGTTTTTACCGTTTAGTGTAAGTGAAGTCATAACATCTTGTTTAAGCATGCAAGTACAGTTTTGCACAGGTTAAAAACATTCTACATTATACAACAGTAGTGACTACACCCTTCAATACTGTACAATTTCTTCCAAGTTGAACAATAATGTATTTGCTTCTGTGTAGCATAAAATCTAACAGTTAAGATGCGCTACATTAAAAATACAGGCTCCACAGTAGGAACTCAAGGCAACAAAAGACATTACAATTATATTTTTTTCAATACTTCATATTTTCACCTTCAT
This sequence comes from Amphiprion ocellaris, assembly GCF_022539595.1. NCBI lineage: Eukaryota > Metazoa > Chordata > Actinopteri > Pomacentridae > Amphiprion > Amphiprion ocellaris. The sequence continues at coordinate 25,934,117 of NC_072772.1, read as the reverse complement.
TTTTGGTAACAAGAATCAGTACTCCTCCTCGACATACCAGTGTTGCACACATTTCTGGAGAGATGTTCTGCCAATCTTTTTCATATGTGCTTTACTCTAGGAGTTGTGTTCTCTACTTTTCTCTTTAAAATACCCCCAAAATGTTCTGTTTGATTCAAGTCAGTGGACAGGCTTGTCCAGTTTTCGGTTGTTGTTGTTTTTTTTTAAGAAAATTTTGTGTGATTTTGGCAGTGTACTTTGGATCATGCTGGAATATTCCTCTTTTGCCAAGCTTGTGCAGACAGGAAGCTGTCTTGTCAGCCAGTATTTTTCAGAGGTGCTATCTATAAACATCATCCCCCAAAACCAACTAATGCAGCCACATATCACCACACTCTTACCTCTATGCTTTATTCAGAACTGTGCATTGACGAGGGATTATTATCTTGACGACTGACCTTTACGCTGTTTTACACATTTTTTTGTGCCAAGTCTAAAGCAATTACCTGTCTATTTTCATAGCTATAATGTACAAGCACTGCACTGTCTGTTTTAGGATGGCCACTGTAGCCCTGATAAGTGGTACTATGGCGCTTTATGTATGTATGCTGGAGTGAGTGTAGCATCTGTAGCATCAACTCCCTGTCTAGTTGAACATTAAAATACTATAAATGCACCATCATATCTACTTGCAAACTTTGTATTTTAGTATTGCTGACCTGTAAAATAATCAATTTGACACACACGCACACACACACTCATACACATGAGCAGCTGAGATGACAGCAACTGCAGAAGCATGTGTGGTTGAACACTGTGGCTGCTGACTGGACTGTGGCAGTGGTGGGGGGAGTTCATGGCAGATCTCTGCAGCAGGCTGGAGGGCTGAGGCTCCTATTTTTAGGCATCTCAGCACCCTCATATCACAACAGCTGTCCACACATCTCTTGTCTGTCCGCCATCAGGAATAGCTGGCCTATCAGAGTGCCCCCTCTCTCCTGAGCCACGCTGTCTTACTCTTCATGTCTCTCTTGCTCCTCGATCAGATCTCCTCCATGTCAGCCAGTTTTTGTTTTGGACAGTGACATCTGGTTCTACTGGGATACAAGAGTTTTGGGACTGCTTCACTTACAGGTACAACAATTTGAATAGACTTTTAAATTAAAAGTAGGGGACTGGAAAGTTGATGACATGCATGCGGTCTCCAGGCTCCACAGCCGGTGAAACTATTTTTAGGCTAGAGTTAGCTGAGGGGGGCAGCTTGTGTGGTTTTCCAACTGAAAGTGATGTTTTACTCAAGTAGATTTTGTGTCTTTGTGACAGTTCCTCTTTTTCTAACCTGATGTTAATCAGAAACAGCGGTGGAACTTAAAGTAGAGTAGTAAAGTAAAGGTGTGCCAGAATGTGTTCAGCCGCTTTGAAGAGATTGTCTTCATGTTAGTGTCATGGATACAGTGAGAACTCATCTGCTAATGGGAAATGTAGTTAGAATTGAGACTGTGTGCACTTTTATGTGTGCAGCAACCAGTAACGTAAAACTTCCCAATAACATAATATTTTGGCCATTTGAAATGTAATAAAATCAATAATGTAAGAACTCACCAATAATGTAATAAAGTTTTTGAGCCAGTAACGTAATAACTTTTTGTCAATAATGTAATAAGTTATTACGTTAATGGCCTAGCATTAAAAAAAAAAATCATTTGAAATAACTGCAGCCAATAATGTGATAATACATAAATAGGACTACATTTCTGGGAAATAAATAATTTATTTTTTCAGTTTTTCTGCTGCTCATTAAAAATAGGTATAGTGGATGGCATGTTCGTCATATCCATTCATCAAGGATACATCCCACGTAACTCTCATTCTCCTTAACTGTGATTGTAAGAGCCAACTTGAGAATTATTTGTTATACAAAATTTTTATTTAGAATATTGTTTATTTGCTTCGATATGTAAATTGATAATTTCATGTATGGAGGAATATGAGTTCATTCATTCCTGTGAAGTGTATTTCGTAGTTAGATCACTGAGTGGAATGTGCTAGAATTCAGGAAAAGAACAGTGGTCATGTGACCTGCATGTGTTTGCTCAGTGTTAGATGAAAATGTAACAACTGGAGCCGACAATGTAAGCATGATGTATCATTTTTTAAATTTTTATTTTCTGGATAGAAACTGAGGCACACACACCCTCACACACCCCTGTACAGGATGGCTTAGAGGAGCAGTAATGAGGTGACTGAGTTTATTTCCTGAAGAGAGACCATGAAGAAATGTTACATGCAGAGAGTGAACCATGTTCTTTTGCAGCACCTGCTTTTGACCACTAGATGGCAATGGAGGAGCTAATTCATGACAAGCTAGTAAAGTCATGTGACTGACTAGCCTGATTAGACTTCTAGACTTCAAACATGTTGATAGGTAAATAATTCTCTGAGTTACTGCAGTTAACACCTTTCAGTTTGTGGAATCCTTGGTCATACATTCTCATGTAATTGAGAAAGATTAAAGTTCTTAGCTAAACCTAAATAAAAATGAAACTTCGGTCCATAATGCCAAAATAAAAGCTTGGTGAACAATGTGTGCGAACCTACTGAGTCTATCAGCCTGCTTTACTATGAAATTTGAACTTTATCCTCCTAAGACTCGGGCTTTGGTTGGGCTTGCATTTTAGATTTCTTCCAGTTATTTGGGATAAGGAGTAACCAATAAATAAAATAAACAGATAATATCTATCTATTATGTTTATCATATTTATCATATTTATATTATATTATATTTATATTGTTATTATTGTTATTATTATTGTCATTATTATTATTATTAACAATACGCTCTTTGAAAAATAAAACGCCCATATATGTCGATGCCAGGTCTTAGAAAGTTAACAGTACATTGGTCCTGTCTGTTGTATACTTTATTTGATGCCCTCTTTTTATTTAGTAGGTTTGCAGGTCATATTATCCTCTGTTTAGAGTTGAAAAAGGGAATAACTTTAATATCACTGCAGGTATTATACAAGCAGTCTTTATCCTCTGCTGCATCATTTTGGTTTGCAGAGAACATTGACACAGATAAATGTCTACAATATCATTCTCAAGGCACTGAAGAGGTGAATGCGAGAGAGTGATGAGTCTGAAGCTAGAAATTGAAGGTGCAACTACAGAGGAATAAAGTTGATGAGCCATACAATGAAGATATGGGAAAGAGTAGTGGAAGCTAGACTAAGGACAGAAGTGAGCATTTGTGAGCAGCAGTATGGTTTTATGCCAAGAAGGAGTACTACAGATGCAGTATTTGCTTTGAGGATGTTGCCTGAGAAGTACAGAGAAGGTCAGAGGGAGCTCCATTGTGTCTTTGTAGATCTAGAGAAAGCATATGACAGGGTGCTGAGAGAGGAACTGTGGTATAGTATGAGGAAGTCTGGAGTGGCGGAGAAGTATGATAGAGTGGTACAGGACATGTATGAGGGCTGTAAGACAGTGGTGAGGTGTGCTGTAGGTGTTACAGAGGAGTTCAAGGTGGAGGTGGAACTGCATCAAGGATCAGCTCTGAGCCCCTTCTAGTTTACTATGGTGATGGCCAGCCTGACAGATGAGATTAGACAGGAATCTCCATGGACTATGATGTTTGCAGATGACATTGTGGTCTGTAGTGAGAGCAGGGGGCAGCTGGAGGAAAATTGAGAGAGATGGAGGTAAATCCTGGAAAGGAGAGGAATGAAGGTAAGCCACAGCAAGACAGAATACATGTGTGTAAATGAGAGGAACCCAAGTAGAAGGGTGAGATTTCAGGGAGTAGAGATCAAGAAAGTGGAGGATTTTAAGTACTTAGGATCAACATTCCAAAACAATGGAGAGTGTGGAAAATGATGAAGAAGTGTGTGCAAGCAGGTAGGAACAGGTGGAGGAAAGTGCTGATGTGAGTGTGATAAAAGAGTATCAGTAAGAATGAAAGGTTTCCAAAATGGTGGTGAGACCTGCAATGTTGTGTGGTTTAGAAACAGTGGCATGGAGGAAAATACAGGAGACAGAGCTGGAAGTAGCAGAGATTAAAATGTTGAGGTTCTCTTTGGAAGTGACCAGGATGGATAAGATCAGGAATGAGTACATCACATGTTACATGTTTTGGAGATAAAGCCAGAGAGGCCAAACTGTTTGGTGGTTTGGACATGTACAGAGGAGGGAGAGTGAATATATCGGTAGAGGAATACTGACTGTTGAACTGCCTGGCAGGAGGCCTAGAGGAAGACCACAGAAGAGGTTTAGAGATACAGTGAAAGAGGATATGAAGATAGTTCAGTGGTTCTTAACCTGGGTTCGATCGAACCCTAGGGGTTCGGTGAGTCAGTCTCAGGGGTTCGGCGGAGGTCAAGACACACACCCGACATATGATTCGTGATGACATGCCCCACTTGGCCATCACTGGATGCAGCTGATCACGTTACATTGCTTGGCCAATCTGTGCCACAGGGAATTTGGTGCGCTCAGTAGTCGACTTGTGACTGTCATGATGGTACGTCGTGTGATTTCTTTAATATTTTAATCCATACTAAGTATGTCGAGCAAAAAAAGAAAGTGGTCGGACGAATATGTACAGCATGGATTCACATGTATAACGGAGCGTGATGGGAGTCAGCATCCTATCTGCACGATTTGCTATGCCAAGTTAAGCAATTCTAGTCTAGCACCGGCAAAACTAAAGGAACACTTCCTTAAGCTGCATGGAGATGAGGAATACAAGAACACAACGCTTGCTGAATTCAAGGCGAAGAGAGCCAGATTCAATGAAAAGGCTACTCTGCCTGCTCTCGGCTTTGTACCCATCAACAAACCGATCCTCACAGCATCGTACGAAGTTGCTTACCTGATCGCAAAGCAGGGCAAACCACACACCATTGGTGAAACACTCATAAAACCAGCTGTGTTGAAGATGGCGAATCTGATGCTGGGAAAAGCTGCCGAAGTTAAATTATCCCAAATTCCTCTTTCAAATGACACCATCAGCGACAGAATAGAGGACATGAGCAAAGACTTCTTGGCTCAAGTAGTTGCAGATCTGATTTCAAGCCCGGCAAAATTCTGCCTCCAACTCGACGAGATCACAGACGTTTCTAATCTAAGCCAGCTTGCTGTATTTGTGCGCTATGTGAAAGATGACATGATAAAGGAAGATTTTTTATTTTTTAAGCCTCTTACAACAACAACTAAGGCAGCCGATGTGAAGAAACTTGTGGATGACTTCTTCAGAGACAACAGTCTTTCGTGGGATATGGTTTCTGCAGTTTGTACGGACGGAGCTCCAGTCATGCTGGGAAGAAAGTCTGGTTTTGGTGCGCTAGTGAAATCCGATGCACCACGCATCATTGTTACGCATTGTATTCTGCACAGGCATGCGTTGGCAACAAAAACCTTGCCTCCAGAAATGGCAGAAGTATTAAAAATCGTAGTGGAATGTGTGAACTATGTGCGAAATAGTGCTCCGAGGCACCGCATCTTCAGTGAGCTGTGTAAGGAAATTGGCTCTGAATTTGGGTACTTCTGTACCATTCTAACGTTCGGTGGTTATCCTGGGGACAGGTGCTGAATCGTGTTTTTGCCATGCGTGTGGAATTAGCTCTGTTTTTGCAAGAACACCAACATTGTCATGCAGATTGCTTCAAAAATTCTAAGTTCATTCTCATTTTATTGTACATGGCTGATATATTCGCAGCTCAATCATCTCAATCAGCAGATGCAGGGCGGTGGAGTCAACATCATCGAAGTGGAAGAAAACCTGAAGGCTTTTCAAGAAGAGCTACCGTTATGGAAACGACGAACAGAGAACGATAACTTCACAAACTTTCCCCTGCTGGACGACTGTGTAAGTAACATCGAAGGTATGTCTGGAATAGGAGACATTTCTGTACCCACGGAACTGAAGCCAGCAATTGCCACGCACTTAGATGAGTTTGCAAAGTCTCTCGACGGATACTTCCCTACAAGAGAGTCATATCCAGCATGGGTGAGACAGCCGTTCACGTTTGGTGTTGAGACAGCAGATGTCAACGATGAATACCTCGACGAAATCATTGAAATTCAGCAGAGCCAGGTTCAACAGCAACTCTTCAGAACAACAACGCTCTCAATGTTTTGATGTCGACAAATGGTAACTTATCCTGTTATTGCTAAGAAAGCCCTGGAAATTTTTATACCGTTTGTTACAACATATCTTTGCGAACAATCCTTTTCGAGGATGCTGGACATAAAAACGAAGAAAAGGAACAGACTTTGCTGTGAAAATGACGTGAGAGTTGCACTTGCCAAGGTGAAGCCACACATTTCTGAACTGGTCTCTCAAAGGCAACAGCAGAAGTCACACTGATTTGCAGTAAATATTCATTATTATTGTAGCCTGATGGAAATTCGGTGATGGGTGTATGTTGAAATGTTAAAAATAATAAATAGCATAAATACAATAAGTTCATTATTGGAATACATAAGGTTAAAAATTAAAACCATTTCAGTGTGGTAGTATTAAATGTCTTTGTGAAAAGGTATGTAATTTGTTGTGAGTTCATGCATTGTATTGGTTTTGTTCTTTGAACACAGTGATGTTAATGCACGGTTCATTTTGTGCACCAGTAAAACATATACCTATGTCTTGAATTTGACTCTATCTTATTTTTCAGTGAAGAAGGGTTCGGTGAATGCGCATATGAAACTGGTGGGGTTCAGTACCTCCAACAAGGTTAAGAACCACTGAGATAGTTGGTGTGAGAGAAGAGGATGCAGAGGACAGGGTTAGATGGAAGGCGATGATTCGCTGTGACGACCCTTGAAGAGAAAAGCTTGAAAGGAAACAAAGAACAGTACTCGCTCTTGCTCTGGGGGTCAGGCATAAGAGTTCTGTAAAGTGTCTTGAGACAATTTGACTGTAATTGGTGCTATATAAATAAAATTGAATTGAATTGAATACTCTTTATTAATGAAGTAACCTACTGATGAATGACAGGTTCCCTGCTACCACATGGTGTTAATGAATAACTTTTATGCATGTTAGCTGCAGATATCGGATATTGCCCTTTCTTGATTGCACACAAACAGAGCGTGGCACAGTTAGGATTCCACATAATGCCATGCAGTCATCACTGTGACCTGTGTTACAAGCATTTTTCTTACTGCCTGAAGGTGTATATTTGCAATTTCACTGTAGAGCTGCAGAAATAACACTGTATTGAAATCTGTAATGAAATCACACCCAACCTTTGCATTAAAAGATCTCACACTTTAGTGACAAGGGTTACATCGACAGTTACAACCTATAGTCCAAACAGCAGTCTCTGCTGTGAAAGACTCTGCACTCTCTAAGACTGAAGGAGACATGTCATGTCAGGAACGCACCAGAGTTACACTGGTCATTTTCATTTTGTTCATGAACCCACTCTCAGCATGTTGAAAACAAAAATTCTTTGGTTGCACCAACTCAATTGTGTTTCCCCACACACTCTACTCATTAGATTTGGCTCCCTGCAACTTCTTCCTGTTCCCCAAAATGAAATTCAAGGTAAAGAGTTGCCATTTTAGCACACTGAAGGAGATCTACAACATGTGAACGAAGTATGGTACTTGACACACTTGCTGACTTCTGTGGAGCATTTCAAATGTGGCAGGAGCGCTGGGAGCAGTATATTACACCACTAGGTTACAACCTTGAAGGGACTGGTGGTCAAATTGAATCAAGTTTGGCGATGCAGTGGGTAGCACAGCTCGATGGACCTGGGTTCATTCCTGGGGTCTTTCAGTGTGGAGTGCATGTTCTCACTGTGCCTGTGTGGATTCCCCCTGGATGCTTTGGCTTCCTCCTACAGTCCAAAGACATGGTAACCTTTTCAGGGTGAACCCTGGCTTCTCCCTAAGTCAGCTGGGATATAGACTCCAGCAACTCCTGCCACCTCCTCCCCACCCCAACACATGGCAACCCTATAGATTATAAAGCGGTGTGTAGAAAATGGAAAATGAATTATTTTTAAAAATGCTTTTTATAGGCTTCGACTATAAAAGTAAAATAATTTTTTGGTTGTGCCTAGTAAAGCAGGATCCTGGTATGTGACAGAAGTTTCCAATGCTAACTGTAGACGACAATGTGAAGCCTTTTAGTGGCTTTTCGTCTTTGTGTGTGTGCTGTATGCACATGCAATATCACAACTAAGTGTCATTGCCAACTGTCTACTCTGTCACGGATAAGCACACATTTGTTAATTGGACAGTAAAAGTAGTGCTGTAATGTTTGTTCTTACAGCCTTTATATTGAATAAACATTATTCACATCAGACTTTGAAAGCTGTTTGAACACTTTTTCTTGAAAACTTTCTAAAGACTCCAGTAGTCAATCCAGAAGGGATTTTTTGACAAAGCTATCTGATCCTCACTGCCCCATAGCAGGCACACTGAGTCACAACAAGAGCTCTGTTTTACTGGTGTCCTCCCTTCACACAGTAACAACCCAAATGAGTGACTGTAGTGCAGTCACTCCTAAAACAGTCTGCAGTGTCATGTTCCTGTTTTTTTAGTTTGGTTGGATATCCTTTCCTTTCAGAAATGCAGTATGGTATCTTCACATTCAATTGAGTTTAAGTGGATCAACAAAGAGAAACAAGCAAATTACTATCTAGAAAGAGTCGTGTTAATTTCGAAAATATTACAATATAAAATTTTACTGTGTTTGGTGTGATAGTTGGTGTCAAATTGTGTCGTACTGTATTTTATCAAATCATACACCTCAGTATTTAAAAAAAGATATTTGTAATATGTGGCTTCAGAACCCGCTTTTGTGAGTTTTAATAGATGTTTTGGTCTCACCCACAGCTCTACTGTCTAGTCCAAAAATAAGCCTGTTAGTCAGTTTACAAATTTAGTAACCACTGATAAGAACGACTAATTCCGAGCTAGACCTGAACACTGCCCTTACGTAGTAAAAGTTATTTTGGAGGCTCCTTATAGTTGGTTGGTGCTCATTTTTATCAAACTAAAGATGTCAGGTCCAATTGATTTGGAGATTAACTTTATTCTGTTGTTGTGTACAAATTAATTAGACATGTTCAAGGCTTTTGAATTACCTCTCGGATTTACAGTGTAAAGTTAAGAAATGACTTTTTAAATAATTTTTATTTGTAACATACGAGAGGTGTTGTCGAACAATGCAGCTACTAAAACTGACGTAGCCTGTTTTGTGTTTATTTCCTGAAAACTGGAAGGTATTGATCTACAGTTAAATCATATATCTATATCTACAGTTGTGGTCAAAAGTTTACATACACTTGTAAAGAATATAATGTCATGGCTCTTTTGAGTTTCCAGTTATTTCTACAACTGATTTTTCTCTAATAGCGTGATTGGAACAGATACTTCTTTGTCACAAAAAACATTCATGAAGTTTGGTTCTTTTATGACTTTATTATGGGTTAACAGAAAAAGTGACCAAATCTGCTCGTTCAAAAATATACATACAGCAATGCTAATATTTGGTTACATGTCCCTTGGCCATTTTCACTTTAATTAGGCGCTTTTGGTAGCCATCCACAAGCTTCTGGCTGAATCTTTGACCACTCCTCTTGACAGAATTGGTGCAGTTCAGTTAAATTTGTTGGCTTTCTGACATGGACTTGTTTCTTCAGCATTGTCCACATGTTCTCAATGGGGTTTAAGTCAGGACTTTGGGAAGGCCATTCTAAAACCTTAATTCTAGCCTGATTTAGCCATTCCATTACCACTTTTGACGTGTGTTTGGGGTCATTGTCCTGTTGGAACACCCAACTGCACCCAAGACCCAACCTTCGGGCTGATGATTTTAGGTTATCTTGACGAATTTGAAGGTAATCCTCCTCCTTCATTATCCCATTTACTCTCTGTAAAGCACCAGTTCCATTGGCAGCAAAACAGCCCCACAGCATAATACTACCACCACGTGCTTGACAGTAGGCATGGTGTTCCTGGGGTTAAAGGCCTCACGTTTTGTCCTCCAAACATATTGTTGGGCATTGTGGCCAAACAGCTCGATTTTTGTTTCGTCTGACCACAGAACTTTCCTCCAGATCTTATCTTTGTCCATGTGATCAGCAGCAAACTTCAGTCGAGCCTTAAGGTGCCGCTTTTGGAGCAATGGCTTCCTTCTTGCACGGCAGCCTCTCAGTCCATGGTGATGTAAAACACGCTTGACTGTGGACACTGACACCTGTGTTCCAGCAGCTTCTAATTCTTGGCAGGTCTGCTTTTTGGTGGTTGTTGGTTGACTCTTCACCCTCCTGACCAATTTTCTCTCGGCAGCAGGTGATAGCTTGCATTTTCTTCCTGATCGTGGCAGTGACAAAACAGAGCCATGCACTTTATACTTAGAAACAATTGTTTGCACTGTTGCTCTTGGGACCTGCAGCTGCTTTAAAATGGCTCCAAATGACTTTCCTGACTTGTTCAAGTCAATAATTCGTTTTTTCAGATCCGTACTGAGCTCCTTTGACTTTCCCATTGCAGCGTTTGTGGGCGTTTGTATCCAATGAGCCCTATTTAAATGGCCCCAGAGAAGTCACCAGCTGTAGTCACTCATAATCACTCACAAGAATTTAAGAGGCCATGCTATGAAGCTCATTTCATTTACACAACTTTCTAAGTCACCAAAATTGGTAATTCATGTTGCTCTGTGTATATTTTTGACCCAGCAGTCACTTTTTCTGTTAACCCATTATAAAGTCATAAAAGAACCAAACTTCATGAATGTTTTTTGTGACAAAGAAGTATCTGTTCCAATCACCCTATCAGGGAAAAATCAGAGTTGTAGAAATAACTGGGAACTCAAGAGAGCCATGACATTATGTTCCTTACAAGTGTATGTTAACTTTTGACCACATCTATCTGTCTGTGTGTGTGTGTGTGTGTGTGTGTGTGTGTGTGTGTGTGTGTGTGTGTGTGTGTGTGTGTGTGTGTGTGTGTGTGTGTGTGTGTGTGTGTGTGTGTATGTGTGTGTGTGCGTGTGTGTGTGTGTGTGTGTGTGTGTGTGTGTGTGTGTGTGTGTATTCACTTGAAAATAACTTGCAGTGATTTTATACTTTTTTACACAAAGACCTTTTGAACATGGAACTCTCACCTGCCTTAGAGTTCAAAGAAGCCTTTAAGCTTTTAAGCTTATAGTTTGCTCAGCTTGGACCTGTGTGTGTTGGCTAATAATGCAGTGTGGCTGAGTAGATGTTTTAAGCATGTTTGCCATGATCTATCCATGGGGATACAGAGGAATGAATGAAAAGTTCCTGATTGTTTGGGTAGACAGACAGATAAAGTACTCGACATTATGAACATACAGTTGTCTCTAGCAGTTTAAAGTAATTCTGTACATTATTTTTAGATGATGGTGTTGGTCTACAGCCGTGGCCACAACTACGTCCATATCAAAGGCCAGAGTCTAAGACTTGACCATGTTCAAATGTCTAAAAATTTTCTTTAAAGTTTGCCAAAAAATCCCAAGGAGAAGTTGGCATTCAAGGGCAGGAAGATTTATTGTTGAAAGAAAATCCAGGAGTTGTTCTTAGCAGTAATAGCACCACAAGAAAAGCCAGAGATACTGAACTGTGCATTGTCTTTTATGCTGTGAGAGTTGGTCATTTTTTGCAATCCTACAGGGCGTATTTGTAGAGACAGTTTTGACATTATTATACTTTTCTAAATCTGTTGGTCACATCTTGACATCAGGTTATCATATTTCACCATTAAATCACACCCGACAGAGGACATGCGCATTAGGTTATCATTAAGTCATGTTTTACAGACAACATGCCCAGACATGTTCAGACTTTGCCCTATTATTCTGAGACAGATTTCATGGAAATTATATCTTTATGTATTGTTGTGATTCTGATACACCTCTTTTAAAAGTGATATTTCCTTAAGTTTACACCATTATGTTTTGAGTATTCCATATATCATTTTCTTAAAATCATGTGATCTGTCTGTACTGTCAGTATGAAAGATATGTGACATCTTGTAATGTGTGAGATGGTATTGTGACAAACACAATGCCATCAAAGAATCAGTCGCTACATTCATCATTATGTATTCCACACACGTTTTAACTCTATTCTTCAGTCTAATAGCATGTCATAACTATATCATCCTTTATTTTTAGCAAATCATACCCAAAAATAGTACACTACAGCACCACCCTCACATTTGGCATTTTGTTTTTGCTTTTTGTTAAAAATACCAAGGTCAAAATCAGCTCACTGCTTTGCTTATATACTTGACATCAAGAGTGGGTTGATTATCTGTGATTTGTTTTTACAAGGCCTTTGTCTTTTTGGTAGGTGGTATGCTTTTGTAATTTGCATTTTCATTACTTTAGACCTGCTTCAGTTTCTTATTCATTCTCTATTGTTGAAAATTCAATTGAATATTCAGTGTTTCATGTTACTTGAAGATCATTACTTCTCTTCATCTGTTTATGTGTAATCTCCCCACATTTCCTCTCCTAGCTCCCCTCCACCTCCTCCTCCTCTTGCTGTTATCCCATACATCACAGCCTATGACAGCAGATCAGCCGACATGGCATTCTCATCTCGTTTTTCCTTCTGGGAGCAAAAGGGAAGTCTCATTTGGACATTTCATACAGCACTCTTACAATGCATGGTGTTTCGAAGTGTATTGATGTGCTTTCTTAGTGTGCCTGTGACACTACGACTATTAATGCTTTTCACACAGTATTGCAGTATGGTAGCTACCCATTTGCTCTGACTTTGTGCCACCTTTGCCATTTGCTAGACACTTAAACAGAGCACTTCCAACGCAGTGAGTGCGTCAGGTTTTACTTCTAGTAGGACAGTGTTTGTATCTCAAGATGGAGATGTTGCACTAGAAAAGTTACTTTTATACATATGACTCCAGGGATTTTTGCATGTTTTAAGGCTTGCATGGTATGTAATGGACAACAGCTTCATTTGTTGTCCAGGTTTTGATTTGGCTCCCTGTTTTACCTCAACACATTTAGATCAAAGACGAGAACAAGCCAGGCAGCAAAAGTGTAAGTAAATGATGTCCTTTATGATTGGGATACATAGTTTCTGGTCATCAAAGTATTGTTAGAGCTGTCTTACTAACAAGTCTTGTTGTTTGTAAATATGTATTGAGTGCCCTTTTTTTGCATATTATCTGTATTGTTTTAGATAGAACTTTATATATTTAAGTTGAACAAATATTGGGCCATTTGTACATATTATAAACCTCTCCCTTTTTTTTGAGAATTGCTTGTACGAGTGTTTTGAGATGGATTTAGTCAAAAAATATTTTTATACACATAAATTTATTCTAAACACACACACAGCTTGATGAATGGCAGGCATCAGGACATGTTCATTAGGTTTATTACTAAATGAATGGATGCCATAAATTTTTACTTTTTTTGTTTCATTCACTAAAATTTTACCCAAGAATGAGATGAATTCTTTGAAGTTTTGAAGTTTGCCAGTGAATCAGTGGCAGCACTGGTTGTAGGCCACCTGAAAAAAGTGTGTTCCTTTGACAAGTTATCTTTAACTATGTCACTTAAGAGCAGAGCAGTTCATACCAGGGATCCCGCAATAATCGTGTTGACTTGAGGATAAATTAAAATCCAAGAAGATTTTAATTTATCCTGTGAAAGAAGATGCTAAAGTTTGTTTATTAACCAAGTTCAGTGTCTGGTTTTGCATTAAGGTTAATACGCTTGTCTGTTTGAGTTAGAAATAGTGTTATTTAGTAATTAGTAATTTAGTAATTTTTAGATGTATTACGTGCAGACACGCTCAGTTCTGTGTATCATATCAGCATTGTGATTGTTGTTAGTATAAAGGCATGATATTTGGATTTTCACTCATTATTCCTGTCCTTCTAACTTCTGTCTTTCCTCTCTGTGAGTAGTCAGACAGTGATGGGCTTTCTAGTCGGGCCAAGTCAGTACCAGCACTAGATCCTGGCAGAGGGTTATTCCGGGCAAAAAGTCCTCCATCAGTTTCACCAGCAGAGTTAGCAGCCCGGGCCAGGAGTCCTTCTCCACCACAAGTCAGGACACCTGTTAAAGTGCCAGAGCGTTTCAAAAGTCCTGAGCCACTGCCAAAGACAGCAGCACAATTTAGGAGTCCTAAACCTCCACAAGCTCCTTTGAGTCCAAAGCCAATTCTTAACAGTAAGCAAGAACAAAATGGGACAGTAGCCAAAAGCATGGTCAATGGTACAGCAAATGGTAATATTAACCATCCGGGCACAAGCACCAACCAGGTGGAAAGTACAGATGACCAGGGTCTGACACGTAAGAAGGTAGTAAAGGTGGTTCGTTGTGTTGTCAGGAAGGTCCTACCCACAGAAGAGGAAGAGACCACTGTACCAACACAAAACACAGACAAAGCTCCAGAAGCAACCAAACTTTCTGGCGAACCCGTTAAAGGAGTACCAGTGGCAGCCCCGACCTCAGTGTCCAAGGCTCATGTGATGTCAGGATTCTCTTTTAAACATGATGTCATCAAAACAGAGGAAAGTGATGACATTTCAAGAGGACTGACAAATCTTATGATTAGAAGCAGGGCAAGGGAGCCCCGTCCACGAATACGCAAAGAAGAACGACCAGAAAAACTAGAGCTGGAAAAGAAAAAAGACCAGAAAGAGAATAATTTTGAGCCAGAGGAGACAAAAGAGGAACAGAAAGAGGATAAAACCACCCCAAAATCACAGGACATTAATCACAAACCTGCAAGCTGTGTTCCAGTTATAAAGGAAGTCCTCTATCCTGTGGTTGCTGTAAACACAATGAACATAGCTTCTGTGGGCTCAGCACCAACTTCTTCCAAACCAACTCATTCCAGACCTTTATCTCTCCCACCAGTTGTGGGCTCTATCCCACCTCTCAAACCCACACCATTGGCTCCACCTTCTGGCTTCATACCTGAACTCAATACAACTGCCACTGCGAAACCCACCACAGCAACCCCCGCTTCTACCAGCCCAGCAACCCCCAAATCTTCCTCCCTCTCTTCTCCATCACATTTAATCCCAGCCCCTAAATCCTCTCCAACTGCAAATCCTGTGAACCCTGATCGTCCACGTCTCAATCCTGGTCCACTGTCTCCCCCTTCCGCAGTCAGTCCCATTCAACAACCTGCTATCAGTCAACAAGAGGTACAGTGTCCACACTCTGCATGTCAGGCCAACATCTTGGACTTGGTGTGGAAAATGCTTGACGACTTGAAATGCATGTTTCAAATGAAAGAGCACTGTTGTGGTTTGCTAACAGGCACCACTTACGTGTGTAACCTTGTGCACAGTTCTTGAGTCACTTGACAGCTGTGAAAGATAAAAATGAGAAGCATATATTGTATACCTTTTCCTATTTAACTTATAGTGACAGGGCCAAATGATGGTGAGGTCAGCTGGTTTAATAGTTAATTGGTTTACATTTCTCTACAATTTAGTCTAGACCAGGAAAGCATCTCCTTATTAACGAGTGTAGTGTGTTGAAAATTCACACTCAATGGCCAGCGTGAAGTAGGAAAGACAGCAGCCAGCGCTGTGCGCTAACCTCGTCAGCTAATAGTCAATAATAAATCAAGCAAGCAAACGTATAGACTCAAGTCTGGCTCAGGTCTCATATTTTGCAGCTAGTCATTTTAGATGCTAAATTAAACTAAAGACAGATAGCCATAAAACTTTGAGTCTTTGTGTCATGATTCAATGCAAAATTTATTGTCGATTCAAAACAATTCTTCATTCAATAAAATGAAGGGTTGCCCCAGAATTTTGGATCCTGCTGTTCACTATCTGCCAGACTGGTGATGTCTGTTCTTTCCTTCTGAACATTAAATGAAACATAACGGACAGTTATAAACAAGCTGATTTTGATGATAGTTGTTGTCTGACTAAATGAAAAAATTCCATTATCTCTTATCTGGACTACAAAAATTAATCTTTAACATTTTAATGTTTTGATGTTTTTATTGTGACCTACCAAGGGACTACAGGTGGAAATTAGCTTAAAGCTAACCCTGGTGCAATACATCAAATGGAAGCATTTATGTTTAATATTATACATGGTCCCTTTTTAAATAAACTGATAATAGTAATAATAATAACTTGTGAATTGATTCAGTCATGGAAGATTAGGATTTTCATTTTCAAGTTTTATTCTTAGAATAAATATTTATTGTCCATGTTCAGGTCACAATTTCTACTTGACCAACACTGTTCAACAAGATGTCTTGTAAAGTAAGGGTTTAAATGTTGGTTTAATGGGATAAACACTTTATAATTACCCTGTTGACTTTTGTGGTATTACTCCTCCTAGGACAACTACACAGATATACAAAAACTATGTATTATATGGTGTTTTTTATATAATCTGCCAGTATGTCTTCTTTTTGTTATCTTTAATGTTTGGGCACTGAACAAGTCCTCTATTATTAACTGATTATGATGACTGATTAATGTTATTGCTACTGGGCACACCTACGGTAGGTATGGAGGGAAATGGAAGTAATGTTAATTCCTCACCACAGTTTGTCACCCTGAGTTTTTACTTCACTCATTTCCTCACAAACCTTTGGTTTTGATCTCAAAATCGAATGTTTTTTGATTGTTGTGGAAGCTTCTATGGTTTTGCGGATTTTAGGAACTTGTTATTGTTGAGATTTTTGAGCCTGAAAGTCTTGTGACTGAGTCTAGTGTCAAAACAAGCAGAGATGACAGTTATTAGTTTTTCACCCTTTAGATCTCACATGAATGTAGCTCATAAGCTTTGTTTATAAAGGGAGAATCCAAGCAGAGACTTATTCACATGCTTAGGAGACTCATGTAGAGCCAAGTACTGTAGTACTACTTTCTGAGTAGTACAAATCTCCAGGAACTAAACAGATGGAAAAATGGAACATGACACCAAAAAGCAGTTTTTCCCAGCATTTTTGCTGAGCTGTTCAACTAAGACCTGGGTCTTAGTTTCTTTGAAAACACATTCTAGGGCTGTACAGTAGCTCATGGTTAGCACTGTCGCCTCACAGCTAGAAGATCCCCAATTTGTGTCCTGGCCTGGGCCTGGGATCTTTCTGCATGGAGTTTTCATGTGGGTTTTCTCTGGGCTCTCCGGCTTCCCCCCACTGTCCAAAAACATGCTGAGGTGATTCTAAATTGTCCGTAGGTGTGAGTGTGATTTTTTGTCTTTATATGTAGCCCTTTGATAGACTGGCGACCTGTCCCGGTTGTCCCCTGCCTTCACTCTAAGTCAGCTGGGATAGACTCCAGCCCCCCCATGACCCTAATGAAGATTAAGGGGTGTGTAGATAATGGATGGATGGAAAACACATCCTGCCACTGAGCACTACAGTAACTTTATGAACCAGCTGATGGATTCTTAATGGTTACCACCAACTCAGTTGCATTTTTTGGGGGGTTTTGAACAAAATATATCCATTCTTGTGTTGTCTTTGTGTTGCTAGCATGATGATTACGTGAGTTTTTAAAATCTTTAGCAGAAAGGCTTACAACAGCAATGTTTGTTGACCATTTTTATAGAATATTGCTTAAGCTCAATGAAATGTATGGTGGCTCTCGTTTTGTTTTTTTCACATGCTCGAATTGATTTTTAAACTTGTGCTTGTGCGTGGATACATTGGTTTTGTGATTAGCATGCTGTTTTGACCACTCTTTATTTCATAGTACTACTAACAATCTTTAATCAGATTTCACAGTAGTAATTTAAACTTGCTATTGTGATGTTGATGATGCTGCGTGCGTGCGTGCGTGCGTGAGTCAAGACAGTTGTTGCTTACGGACACATTTTTTTTTTTTTTCCCCCAGGCATAAATCGCATATCCATATGTTTAGTAGCTTTATGTTTATGTGTGGTCATGGGCTTTGCTTCATGTCTGTCAGTGGGCCCAGAGTCAATTTGTTGCTGCTTTACCTTGTAGGAGGCATCGCTCAGTCCCACTGAGGAGGCTCAGCGACGCCTGATGAGGATCTTCAGTGCCCCTGTAAATCACCCTGCCGTGCTGACCATCTGCATATCGAGTCTTGAACTGCGTTTGTCTGTCCATGTTAACTCTTATGCTAACCCGTGAACCATTGCGCATTTGCAGAGACAAAATTAATAATACGGGCCTACTGCATGTAATTCTCCTGCTTTCTCTCTCCATGCTTCCTGTCTCTCTTTATTGTCATAACCTAAAATACCCCCCAAAAAGTCAAAATTACTTATTAAAAAACTCCCATCTCCTAAAGATTACAAGATAGGTCCTGATGATCTCTCCAGTATATCCATTCACCCACTAGCTAGCATCAGGGTTGCAGGGGGTCTGAATTCTCTCCCAGCTGAAATTGAGGGAGAGGCACAGTACACACTGGACAATTCTGTCTGTCACAGGGCTAACGTATAGAGACAGATAATCATGCATGCTCACACTCACAGCTACTGATAGTTTGAATAAAGCAAAGCTTCTAGCTGTGAGGCGACAGTGTCAACCACTGCCCACCTTTCCACCCCTTCAGTGTGTGTGTGAGCATTAGACAAAGGAGTCTCTCCAATAGATGTTACTGTTATAGCCATCTATCTTAATTATTTTAACTTTATTTCTGAGAAATCTTCTTTTTTTCCATCAGTTTGGTGTCATGTGAGTACCCAAGAGTCTCCACCAACATTGCTATGGAGAAAAATGAAAGGAGGGAAGGAAGCATGTCAGAGATGCAAATCAAGGCTGTACCAAATTCACAACTATGCTGTTGCAATATGGAACAAAACAGTCAAGTCAATGGTATTTACACTACTCACAATAAGTTAGGGATATTGTGAAGTCCTCAGTGGATTTCATACAAAAGGTGCGTGTTTCACTTCAGTGATTTTGGGGATAGGGAGGCAATTGTATCAGGGTGCTAGACACACCTCATTTTGTGTTTTCCACAAAATGGTTTCACTGTGTACGGTGCGCCTTACATATTGGGGCCAATACCAGAAAATACAAAAAGACAACCCTTTTCAATGTGGCATCAATTTGAACATTCTGGGGGTATAACAAGCTGGTATTGTCAGTAAGTCATTCCCAGTTCATCATTTAAGCAGCCATGAACACACGACGTCACTTAAGGGATGAGCAGCGCCACCTGGCCATAGCGCACCTTCAGGTCGGTAGCAGGCAGTCAGATGTTGCTCGTGAACTTGGTGTGTCTCAAAGTGTCATCAGCAGACTTGCAGCAAGACACAGAACTACTGGCAGTGTTTGTGACAGACCCAGGAGTGGAGCCCCACGAGTGATGGACCGCAACGATGACCAGTACCTAAGGACCTATGCACTCAGACACCGTTATGCAACTGCCACACAGCTGCAGGCCGGTTTATGAGAAGTGAGGGGTACTAGGGTTTCCAGACAAACCATTCGCAACCGACTCCACCGCTTTGGCTTGAATGCCAGACGACCGTTGCAGGTGACCCCACTGACACCAAGACACCGCCGTGACCGTTTGCAGTGGGCACAAGAGCATGTGACCTGGACAATGCAGCAGTGGTCTACCGTCCTGTTCACTGATGAGTGTCGGGTCACGCTGCACAGAAATGATGCTCGTCAGCGTTGCTGGAGAAGGCAAGGTGAGCGATACGCCGAGGTCAACATGGTCCCCAGGGTTCGCTTTGGTGGAGGAGGTGCAACAGTCTGGGCAGGCATCACCAGTCAGCGCAAAACAGATTTGGTGATTGTAGATGGCTCAGTCACTGCACGTTCTTACCTCAGAGACATCATAGAACCCATCATCATCCCCCAATTCCGCCAGCACACCCCCAACTTTCTGTTCATGGATGATAATGCTCCACCACATCGTGCCAGAATTGTCACAGCTCGACTTCAGGAAGTCGGAGTGCCTCATATGGTATGGCCAGCAATGTCCCCTGACCTGAACCCCATAGAGCACGTCTGGGACCAGCTGAAGCAGCGACTGGATGCTCGTACCCCACCCCCACATGACCTGGCAGAACTGCGTGTAGCACTTGTGGAGGAGTGGAACGCATTGCCTCAGAACAACATCATGAGGCTAGTTACGAGCATGAGACGTCGCTGTCAAGCTGTCATTGCGGCAAATGGTGGAAACACCCGCTACTGACTTTGTCAGTTTTGGTTATTTGGGGCTATCTTTGTTATTGTGTAAATTGTTGGGGTAATAAATACTGCACTAATGAAAATGGTGCTTCTTCTCATTCATTAATAGTAATATCAAAGGGAACTATGACTTATTTCATTAAAATTCAGACCAAATAGGAAAAGCACTCATGTAAATAACAATATCCCTAACTTATTGTGAGTAGTGTATGTAGCAGACACTAGACCTGACAGAGCTACTGTTGCTGAATTTGTCCAAAATCAACTTCAGAAAGTGTTGATATTTAAGTTACTAAATATATTTACAGGTTTCCAAATCTGTAAGCTCAAGGGTTCATTTAAAGTTACCAGAGCATGCATCTGAAAAATTATATTCTCTATGATGAAGGTTTCTTGCAAAAATGCTCCTTAGGCGTTGGCTTGCCAAAGAACCAGCCTTCACCTTTTAAACTGCGCCTGAACCGCTGCATCATATTTGATCAGATAATATAGTAAAAATCTGACTGGGGTACAACCATTCTGAAAACATCACTTTTCTTCATAAACTTTTTGAACTCGACCAATCAAACTGATTTTCTCAAAAGCTTAGTACTTCTCCTCTGGTGATGATTTATTCTTTGCACTTGACAGCACTCGACTCTGCTCTGCTCTTCAGCTTTGTAGCACATTCCCTTTCAAGTAACATATTACTAATGTTTCCCCTACCAGTTAACAACAGCTGTCTGTTTAAACTGATCTACATTTCTAAAAACACAGTTTTTTGTCACTGGACTCATCTACATCCCATGTTTGGTCAATGTAAAGCCATTTTTACTTGTCCATTCTCTGTTGCTTTTGTGCAGTGCGCTTTCTTCATCTGAAGTTCCATGTTGACCTTGTCTCTTTTTTCTCCTTGTTCTTCCCCTCATTCTCTTTCCTTGACTCCATGTCTTACTCACACTGCTTTTGCTGGCTGTCGTTTCTGTGGCTGCTTTGTGGATAAGCTGGAGCCGGCAGTTAGTGTTTCATCTTCTGTCCAAGCCTCCGTCCCTGCAGCCCTTCAGCCCCAGGGCTCACTTCAGGTACCACAGCCCTCTAGTCTTCCTCTGGGCCTCCAGGAATTTGTACTCGCGTGGCTTGTTGAAGTCTGAGGCTTGGAACCCTTCTAACTTTCCCACTTTTCACCATTTTCCCTGTCTAAAGTTCCCAAAGTCTATATTGCGGTGCAGCTGCATAAAGATGACAGGCTAAAGGCATTAACCCAATCAGCGCCTGACTCACATAGAATTGAGAGAATGTGTTGTGTTTTAGCATTGATCAAAACCTGAAATTTTTTTAGAGTCACACTGTCAGATTCCATTTAAGATCTTTATCAGTTATTGTTAGCCTTACTGTCATCATAATTTTTGTTGTCAAAATATTTTTGAAGACATTTTTTCAAGCTGCAAAGAATGAACTTGAGGGAAATATTTGCTTCTTTGTAGAGCAGTTTTCTTTTGCAGAGATATGTTAGCTAGCAGCTTTTCCCTTTGATTTCTCTCTCTGTGTCTCTGTGCTAAAATAGTCTATGAACAGAGATGAAACTAGCCATTCTTTTCTCTGTAGCTTTTAACAGTAGCTGACTTTTTTGCCTCCCGATTTATTTATTTTTTTTGCATCTTACAGTATGAATTGTTCAAAAGTTTTATGGCATCTTTGTCTTCTTTTGTCATCATGAGCTGCAGTTTGTAACAGGTGGCATGATGTAAATGCTCCTTTTAATGAGACTGATAGAAGCGATCTGCATTAACTATGTATCTTTGTTCTGAGGGAATAGTGCATGCATATATGGTGTTTACTGTCAACATAGTATCTGTGTGAGTTTGTATGGCTTATTCTTATGTTTATATGCTCCTAGCACCACTTATTGAGTTGTGGTGAATCTTGACACTGGTGCTCTTTTGTTGTTATGCAACCATTTGGTTTCATTGACTCATAAACATTTCACCTGCTCTCACAATTTAATCTGCTGTATTAAGTTTGGGATACCGACTGATGAATGGTTTTAAATGGTTCACGCTGTCAGCATGTACAGATAGTCTATTTTCTTGTTCTCTTGGGTCTTAGGCCATAGCCAGGGCTTCTGTGGTCAGTATGCAGGACAGTGGTGACAAATGCCATCAGTGTTATTAATCAATGTTGTCTAAGCAACTGATTTGTTACCATACTATTTGTTAAAACTCTTGCTACTGGGTACCTATATACAATCTATCTATTAAAGAAAGACATTAAATAAATATGGCCTTTCTGTTCTATCAAAGGCCTGTCAAGCATTCAGTGATACAGTGGAGTGATAATACTGCTGTATAGATGCTGTGTGGATTATTTTAGGAACCCTTGTGCACATAAACATTCTGATTATCATGAACTAGACATCGTATAAAAGGATCTAATTTCCCTGCTAAGACTTCTCAAAAGATCTTTGAGACAGATCCAGTTAGACTTATTGGTTTAAATGAGGAACATTCTGTGGAAAGTTTGCCTAGTTTCAGCATTAGCATTATCATTTCCAACCTCAAACAAGGAAAACAGTCCATTCTGATAAAATCTGTCATATATATGCAAGTGTGGAACTAGTAATCTTTCTTAAGATGTTCTATAGAATTGAATAGGTAGGCTGTCATGTCCTGGCACTTTGCCATTGTATATATTGTGGAAAGCCTGCTGCACAGTTCTTCAGCTGTTAAACCACTATTGAACTCCCTTTTTACATGTTCTGTCAGTGTCGGGAACTGAACCCGATTAGGAAATATTTACCGTTCCTCTGAGGCTTGGGGGCATTCTGATCTACATAAATGTTCAAAAATTCTCTAAGACTGTTATTCCTGTTCACTGATGTACACTGTTAGGCCTCCCAAACAAGTCATTATACTCTTACATACATTTACCGTGCCTGACTTTTTTGTGTTTTTGTTCGTAATAACATTGCTTCAGCCACATTAAACTGCAGTGTTATCAGCAGAAAAATACTGTCAGAAGAAGCAAAGAAGCAAATCAGTCAGTTTTCTTGGATCCTTCCTTTTAGTTCGATCTGACTCTAAAGATTGAATTAGTTTTCTCAAAGATTCCACCATTGTTTTTTGTTGTTTGACCTTTGAGCTTGTATTTCTTATGATTTCCTCTCTAATGTATGCCTATCATGCCTTCTGTCTTGTGCTGGTGCTAGTTTGATCTGTATCTAACTCAGAATACCTACATGTTATAGTTTCAATAAGTTTAACAAAGTCTGGGTTCTGTGAACGTTGTACTGAAATCAACTTTTCAGGGGATTCTAAACAAACTTGTTTTTATAAAAGAACTAACAGCATGGTTGCTTGTTACTATGCTATCACTCCATCAACTTTGAAGCTTTGATAAGAGCTCTCTTAGGAACAGCACAAAAATAAGAATTTACATACAGCTGACTGATAAGAAGGCTCTATTTTGACAGATTTCTGTTTGCCCTATACTTCAGACAACTTTATGTCAGCAATTTATTGTTTTAGCAGTTTTGTAGTTTGTGCCTTATAGATATCGCAGCCTGTAGCGGGATCTATTCCTGGATTTAAGAAGCAATTCAAGTCCCCTCCAATTCTAAAAATGGTATCAGCACACTTCCACCACAGTTGTTGTATGTTGCCTTGACAAGCCCACTTATTCCATACCAAATTAATATGAAAGACTGTCAAATAGATTGTATGGAGGAAAATTACTTTTGACTTAAGGTGTTTGATCCTGCTCATGCCCTGTTTCATTTTGCTTAATTTTTGCAGTCATTTCATTTTCCAGCTTGTGAATTTTATATTAAAGATATTCTGAGTGTTCATTTGTTCCCTCAATAGGACAGAGTAGTTATAAAAGGAAAAAGAATAAGAGCTATATCTGCTGAATTGAGTGCTTAACATACAAAAGGAAAAATCACAAACACACACATTTACTGATACAGACATCTGAACCCTTAAAACCCCCTATCTCACTCAGAAAAGAAAACTGTAGTTCTTGTGCGCATCTACTCTTTGTACGAGCAGTTTAACTATGTAAACCCAACTCCACAGGCAACCAGTGGCAACCATTCACCTTAATATATCTTAGATCCTATATCTTACATTATTTACTCAACCAACTCTTTTTTCCTGTTGCAGAGGACTCTCATCTTGTTTGGATGTTCAGATGCTTTGACGCAGTCTACATTTATGCAGATGATACTTGAATTTATTTGTGTGCTTATCTGTTTTATATTAACTCTTTGTTTTTATGTGTGTGTCTGTATGACACGTGATAATCATATATAACATTGACTTTTGACCTCTTCATGCTGGCAAAATCACCAGGGATCCGTGGAAGAGGATCCTTTTACGCTCCTCCA
This sequence comes from Amphiprion ocellaris, assembly GCF_022539595.1. Lineage (NCBI taxonomy): Eukaryota > Metazoa > Chordata > Actinopteri > Pomacentridae > Amphiprion > Amphiprion ocellaris. The sequence continues at coordinate 25,909,652 of NC_072772.1, read as the reverse complement.
AGCTTCTCATGCTGCAGCTAAGCAATCACAGGTGTGGCCTGCACTGTACCTGAGTGTTATTAAACCACCAGCTCGCCCCGTCATCACCCTAAACTGTGGAGTGTGGTGCTCTGTCCTTTTGCTTGCAAAGTAAACTGTGTCTTGTTCATGTTTCTCATTAATATTTTGTTTCTTGCCATCAATAGTTATGACTTGTGTTTTGGGCTTACATTTGTAAAATCTTTTCCACATATTTATAAAATAAGTTGATTTTGTTCGTTTTTTTCTCTTTATTTTTTATTGTGTTCCGTCCTCACGTTTCTTTCCTTTGTGTTCACTTAACCAAGCTATTTCCTGGCATTTTGATCACCATGGTCACCATTGAATCTCCCCTCACACAGCGCTGAGGCTTGTTATATTGACATGTGTCAGTTTCGAACTTTCTCACACACAAACACGAACACACCCATAGCCACACACCACCCTGGAGGAGCATGGAGTGCCCAGTGAACTGCATGGTCTTCATTTTGACAAGCTTTTCCTTTAAAACCTCTCAGCATGTGCTGGTATCAAACTGGCAATAATGATGGTTTCAGACCAATCCAGTGTGACTACAAGTGGCCCATGGTTTGATTCTTATTATTTCCTCATCTTTGCTGCCTAGTCATTTTAACCTTTGTCTTTTCAGGTGAAGACAGAAGAGCAGATTGCAGCAGAGCAGGCCTGGTATGGATCAGAGAAAGTCTGGCTTGTCCACAAAGACGGCTTCTCCCTGGGTAAGATGAAATTATTTGTTTTTTTTTTATACACATGTAGTTAAATCTTTTATATGCTTATCTCTTTCTTTCAAATCTCAATTTTTTTAAGTCTGTTTTTTGTGGCCTCCAAAAATAGTAACTAGCAAATAAAATTGTATTTATCTTTTTTTTAATAATTTCACATTTGAAATACTGTTCAGTGTTTCCTCTAGGATTTTTTTCACCAGTGGCAGCAGGCTCTCAGGGAGCCGTGACGCGTAAACAAATGACACTTGACTGCAGATTTTACTTGTACAACTTACTTATTGAATGGCCGGTTGAAAATAGCTTTTTAAAGTCTGTATGTAAAAAAAAATATTCAAAATATTTGAACAAGCTCATCTGAAAATGCAGTCAGCAGTTACATCATGACGTGTAGATATTAGCTTAATGCTATTAACAGTTTAGTTACGCTAGCAACAGAGTTGGCATCCTGCCCAATTAACTGAAGCTACAGATATGCTACGTAACGTTAGCTGGCCATCAATATTTTGCGAATGTTTATTTAACTTGTAAAATATATTATGAGTTATCTTAAGCTAATAACTTTTCTCCGGTAAGTCGCTGACCTATTTTCCAAGACGATACTCCTCTGATTGTCTGACCTGGTGCCTGGGTGCTTGACATCATGTCACTTTCAAAGCTCTCGCGAGTAATTAAGGTCGTATTAACCCGACGTATCAAAGAGTAGATAGTGAGTAAGATAGTTATCTGTAGTTTACCTTAGTATTCGCGAGTACCCAGCACAGTGCAGCACTCTGCTGTGAAGGCGGAGACCTGCGGCGGTGGAGTATTTGCGACAATAACAAAAAAAATAAATAAAAATTGAAGGAGCGGCGGCTAGGATTTAGGAATGGTGGCCCTCTGCTCCTGAATGAATGTGGTGGAAACACTGCTGTTGTTATAATTTTGTGTCACATCAAAGATAATGCGATTATAATGAATATATGACTGTATTTGTATCTTATACAACTGTGACTTTTTCCTAACTTGTACATGATTAGATTTCAGATTATAAAGCATAAATGCTTTCATGTTCATGGGCATGATTATACGTTCTATATACTGGACATGAGGAGAAAGAGATGGAAGAAATGAAGATAGGAGAAAATAATAAGTATAAGAATTAGAAAATGGGAGAAAATCGAAATTATTGCATGTAGCAAAATGTCAGCACAATTAATATTCATGAAATAGAAATGTTCGGTTTGCTTAATATCATATAGGAGTTATGTGCTAATCTGAGGATTGTTTTCTGATGCAGAATTTTCTTTTGTTACACTTTCTCCTCAATATGACATTAATCTAATTTTAAAATTTTTTTATTTATATAGCGCCATTTCACAACATGTGTAATCTCATACCATTTTACGTTAGTAATGTGATAACTTTACAAATTTTAAACAGGGAACAGAGAACCCAACAATCCAAAGTTGCCTTTGAATTCCCTATGAAGGAACCAAAAAACCCTTAAACAGGAAAAAAAACAAACCTCAGACTGAACCAGGCTCAGGGATGCCGGCTATGTGCCTTGACTGGTTGGGGTGAGATTGGGGATGAAAGTGGTGGGGGATAGCAGGAAGGGTTGGGGTGGGAATACCAGGATAGCAGATGAAGAACAGACAAACAATAAAACCAGAACAATGAATATTTCAGAGGTCGGTGAGGCCAAAAACTGCAGATCAGAGTTATGTAGCTCCAGATCCAGAGACACCTGCAGAGAGAACAAACACAAAACCTCAGAGGAAACACAGAGTTAGTGACATGTAATGGTGGAGTATAACTGTATGGATGAAAGAGAGAGAAGAGGAGAGGAGAAGAGCCCAGTGCATCATTGGAATCCCCTGGCAGTCTAAACCCATAGTAGCATAACTAACTCAGCCCTAACCATAAACTTTATCAAAGAGGAACGTTTTAAGCCTAATCTTAAAAGTTGAGATGGTGTCTGCCTCCTGAACCCAAACTGGGAGCTGATTCCACAACAGAGGAGCTGATAACTGAAGAATCTGCCTCCCATTCTGCTTCTGGAAACTCTGGGAGCCACAAGTAAACCTGCAGTCTGAGAGAGAAGGGCTCTGTTAGAATGATATGGTACAATAAGGTCTTTAAGATATGATGGAGCTTGGACAGGAAGAGTTTTATATGTGATTAGAAGGATTTTAAATTCTATCCCGGATTTTACAGGGAACCAATGAAGACGGTTTCTAATAAATTTGTCCATATTCCTAGATAAGAGAGCTGCACCATCCAAAGTGGGATGTATGGCGTCTCTCCTAATAAGACCGGTTTTTCCCATTGAGAGTCTAATGTGATTATTACTAAGTTCGCACCAATTAGCAATTCATTAGAGGCCCAATTTAATTCAATATTTTTTGAATAATCAGTTAATCAGCTCATCTTTTCATCTCTCCCTGCCTATAACACGTGACTGCTGCCACCTTTTTGTAAACTCAGTACCAAAAGCTAACCGGTCCATGCTTTTTCAGATTTGGTCTTTCTTGTATCTGCAGTCGTGTATGTAATTTTATAGCCCTAAATAGGTGGCAGGCAGGGCTAAGTTACAGAACATACATATGCACACAGTCTGAGGTTTTTTTCCCTCCCCGTTAAAGTTTTTTGTTTTTTATTTTTCTTGGTTCCTTCCCACCATCGCCGACTGCTTCCTCAAAGGGAATCCAAAGGCAACTTTTGTAGAGTTGTGGAATTTGTTTGATTATTGGGATCTATGTTCTTTGTTTAAAGTATTTGAAGGGCTATGAGATGATATATGATGTGAATTGGAACTATATTAATAAAACTGAATTGAACTGAATTGAGAGTCGCACGGTGGCTTGGCCTGGGATCTTTCTGTGCGGAGTTTGCATATTCTCCCTGTGCATTCATGGGTTTTTGCAGATTTTTAAATTGTATATATCTGATTTGTTCTGGTTGTTCTGTAAAGCGTCTCGAGACAATTTGACTGTAATTGGCACTATATAAATAAAATTGAATTGAATTGAATTTGGTATTGCAGATTTTTCGCTATATCGCAGATTTTGTGGTATATAGGTTTTAGATATTTCCATCCAACTATCCATTTTCTTCCACTAATCCGGGGCCAGGTCGTAGAGACAGCAGGCGAAACAGGTCATTCCAGATGGCCCTCCCCCCAGCAATGCTTTCCAGCTCTTCATGGGGGATCCTGAATCGTTCCCAGGCCAGACAAGATATATAATCCCTCCAACGAGTTCTGGGCCTACCCCGGGGTCCCCTTCCAGGTAGACGTGTTTGGAAAACCTCCGAAGGAAGTCTCCCTGGAGGCATCCGAATTAGATGTCGAAACCACCTCAACTGGCTCCTTTTAACGTGAAGGAGCAGCGACTCTACTCCGAGTTCACCCCAGATGTCTGAGCTTCTCACCCTACCTCTAAAGCTGAGCCCAGCCACCCTATGGAGAAAGCTCATTTCGACCGCTTGCACCCATGATCTCATTCTTTCCATCACTACCCAGAGCTCATGACCATAGGTGAGGTTTGGAATGCAGATGGACTGGTAAATTGAGAGCTTTGCCTTGCGGCTCAGTTTCCTCTTTACAGCGATGGCTCGGCACAACGCCCGCATTACTGCTGATGCCGCATCAATCCACCTGTCCATCTCTTGCTCCATTTTCCCATCACTCGAGAACAAGATCCCTAGATACTTGAACTCCTTCACGTGGGAAAGCACCCCCCCCTTCCCAGTACCCCATATTCCCACGGTACCCTCCACAGAGCCACTTGGGGGACACGGTCGTAGGCCTTGTCCAGTTCCACAAAGTACATGTAGACCGGCACGTCGAACTCCCATGCTCCCATCAGCAGCTCCGCAAGGGTAACGAGCTGGTCTACTGTTCCACGACCGGGACGGAATCCGTATTGCTCCTCCTGAATCTGAAATTCGACAGTGGGTTGGAGCCTCCCTTCCAGCACCCTAGAGTAAACTTTCCCGGGGAGGCTTAGAAGTGTGAGTAGTTGGGTAGCTGGCACACTCTGCGGTCCCCCTTTTTTAAAATGGGAACCACCATCCCGGTCTGCCACTCCACAGGCACCATACCTGATGCCCACATGACATTGTGGAGACGGGTCAGCCAAGACAGTCCAACAATGTCCAGAGCCTTCAACATCTCAGGGCATCTCTTGTCCGCACCTGGTGCCTTGCCACCAAGGAGCTTCTTAGCTACTTTTGGTGACCCCTGCCACGGATATGGACGAAGATTCCCCCGAGTCTTCAGGCTGTTCCTCCTCCTTAGAGGACATGTTTACCGGATTCAGGAGTTCCTCAAAGTGCTCTTTCCACCGCTTGACAGTGTCCCCAGTGTGGGTCAACAGTTCTCCACCCTGACTGTACACAGCCTGAACAAAGCTCAGCGACCCTTTCCTGGTTTGCCAGAACTACTTCCAGGCCAATCGAAAGTCCCTCTCCATAGCCTCTCCGAACACCTCCCACAGTTGAAAACCCCACAGACATGGTCCTCCACCAGACCTTCCCTGTTCATCCTCACTACACATTTGGGTTTATGCCAGATCTGTCCGGCAGCCTTCCCTGCCATTGGATCCAACTCACTGCCAGGTGTTGATCAGTTGACAGTTCTGCACCTCTCTTTACCCGAGTGTCCCAAACATACGGCCGCAGGTGTGGCGATACGACTATGAAGTTGATCATCGACCTGTGGCCTAAGGTGCTCTGGCACCAGATACACTTATGAGCAACCTTATGCTCGAACTTGGTGTTTGTTAGATAAGATAAGATAGATAAGTCCTTTATTTCTCCCCACGCCAGGGGAAATTCACATTATGGCCAATCTATGACTAGCACAGAAGCCTGCTCCTGCATACTGCTCGGTGGTCATAGCATCCGACCCCGATTTCTGGCCCTGCAAGTGGTGGGCCTACTGGGCAGTGGCCCCGTGTTACTTCTTCAGGCTATGCCTGACCAAGCCCCATGGGACCCCAAGGCTCAGCCACCAGACACACTCTGACGAGGGGCTGCAGAGACCCCAGTACTGTTGAGTGTAATAGTGCAGCAAAGACACTATTACAGCAAGACGACTATTCTGTCACCCCAAAATCTTAATTAATGCAGCTTTAACACACACACACACACACACACACACACACACACACACACACACACACACACACACACACACACATGAAACAGATTTTTCCTTGCCTTAATATTCAAAAGCTTAACTGGACTTAACTCGAAAAGCTGTATATTGTGAAGTTGTGGTCCAATGTTTCCAAAGGTATGTTGCTTGTCTGCCTTTGGGAACGACTTAACATCACTTTAAACCTCTTAATAGCACATTTTTATGGTTTTAGTAGCAGTGCAGCTGTTTGACAGAAGAGCTGATCTAATTCTTACATTACTTGGCCATGTTTCTATAACCTTTCATTGTAGTAGCAGTCTAAAAACTTTTTGTTTGCTCAATGCCAGTGGTAGAAGGTTATCGGATGATTTCCTGTCAGTGGAAGAAAAGGTTGAGTTGTGGTAGTAGTGGTAGTTAAAGTACGTTGATAACTATGAGCACTTTCAGCAGGCTAAGAGTCTGTTCTGTCTTTTTTCCTTGCCAGCCACCGTGGTGAAGACAGAGGCTGGCTCCTTGCCAGAGGGCAAGTTGAAGATCAAGCTGGAGCATGATGGGACAGTATTGGATGTGGACGAAGACGATGTTGAAAAGGTGAGTTACAGTATTCCAAAGCACATTCCAATACTTCAAAATATATTAAAGTATAAGCATGTAGTTCTATATATTATTATTTAAGCCTGTAAAAAATATGTTGTTTGTATCAAATCAGAAAATTAATTGAAGACTCATTTTTCTTGTCATATTCGACATATTCAAATTTGACTGATTAATGACTCCTTCGTTAAGTCAGTTTTGACAAAGTAGGTTTTTTCTACACTGGTCATTCAGTCTGTCTGAGAGAGGCTCAGAGATGGATTCAGGCTGTCACAGATGGCCACAGAAGATACTGACAGCCCTAGGATTAATGGAATAGGTGGAGAAGAGGTCAAATGACAGTTGGGAAATTTAGCTGAAAACTGCAAACTGTTGAAATTTATTTACTAGGCCACATTTTTAAGATGTATTTTAAAGTTTAAGATGTATTCAATGCTACAAAACAAATGCATTTTCATTTTATCTGTACAATTCTAACAGCAAGAAACCTCAGAAAACCAGAGTTAGACAGTGACAGTTATTTTGGCTGATTATTGGTCTACCCAAAAGTCTGCAGAATTGATATTGGTGTGCAACTGGCATTTAAAGCAATGATAAGAGTCACTGAGGTTTTCCAAGGGCTCTCAGCATTGCTGAATCCCTTTGAACTTTAAGTGCTTGAACTCAGACATGGTTCTGTTCAAGAATCATCTTACAGCATCACTGGACCTCAGACAAGCTTCACTTTCAGCTAACAGTCCAGGGATTGTCTCTGCTCTATTTAAGATTTCTGTATCTGGTAAACTGTCTTTCTGTGGCTAGTTCAATGCCTTCTAAGGCGACAACCAGAGATTGGTTTTATTTTTGAAGGATCTGCATATAATTTTCTTGATTAATTGTTTGGACTATATTAGAAGTGTAACGAGTATTTGATGAATCCACTGAAATCGATGAGAAAATTAGTTGACAACAAACTTCATTGTAGATTACTTGGTGATGTCATCGTGTGTGTTTTTCCTGCTGACTCAGGATGCTCTGACATGTAGGCATTACAGCTTACTGGAATGAAGTGTGGCTCTGCATGATGTTATTTTAGAACAGTGGTTCTTAACCTTGTTGGAGGTACTGAACCCCACCAGTTTCATATGCGCATTCACCGAACCCTTCTTCATTGAAAAATAAGATATGATTTTTTTCAAATTCAAAACATAGGTATATGTTTTACTGGTGCTCAAAATGAACCATGCATTAACATCACTGTGTTCAAAGAACAAAACCAATACAATGCATGAACTCACAACAAATTACATACCTTTTCACAAAGACATGACCTTTTTTAATACTACCACACTGAAATGGTTTTAATTTTTAACGTTATGTATTCCAATAATGAACTTATTGTATTTATGCTATTTATTATTTTTAACATTTCAACACACACCCATCACCTAATTTCCATCAGGCTACAATAATAATGAATTTACTGCAAATCAGTGTGACTTCTGCTGTTGCCTTTGAGAGACCAGTTCAGAAATGTGTGGCTTCACCTTGGCAAGTGCCACTCTCATGTCATTTTCACAGCAAAGTCTGTTCCTTTTCTTTGTTTTTATGTCCAGCATCCTCGAAAAGGATTGTTCACAAAGATATGTTGTAACAAACGGTATAAAAATTTCCAGGGCTTTCTGAGCAATAACAGGATAAGTTACCATTTGTCAACACCAAAACATTGAGAGCGTTGTTGTTCTGAAGAGTTGCTGTTGAACCTGGCTCTGCTGAATTTCAATGATTTCGTCGAGGTATTCATCACTGACATCTGCTGTCTCAACATCAAACGTGAACGGCTGTCTCACCCATGCTGGATATGACTCTCTTGTAGGGAAGTATCCGTCGAGAGACTTTGCAAACTCATCTAAGTGCGTGGCAATTGCTGGCTTCAGTTCTGTGGGTACAGAAATGTCTCCGATTCCAGACACATCTTCGATCTTACTTACACAGTCGTCCAGCAGGGGAAAGTTTGCGAAGTTATCGTTCTCTGTTCGTCGTTTCCATAACGGTAGCTTTTTTTGAAAAGCCTTCAGGTTTTCTTCCACTTCGATGATGTTGACTCCACCGCCCTGCATCTGCTGATTGAGATGATTGAGCTGCGAATATATCAGCCATGTTCGCTAAAATGAGAATAAACTTAGAATTTTTGAAGCAATCTGCATGACAATGTTGGTGTTCTTGGAAAAACAGGGCTAATTCCACATGCATGGCAAAAACAAGATTCAGCACCTGTCCCCAGGATAACCACCGAACGTTAGAATGGTACAGAAGTACCTCAAATTCAGAGCCCATTTCTTTACACAGCTCACTGAAGATGCAGTGCCTCAGAGCACTATTTCGCACATAGTTCACACATTCCACTACGATTTTTAATACTTCTGCCATTTCTGGAGGCAAGGTTTTTGTTGCCACTGCATGCCTGTGTAGAATACAATGCGTAACAATGATGTGTGGTGCATCGGATTTCACTAGCGCACCAAAACCAGACTTTCTTCCCAACATGACTGGAGCTCCGTCCGTACAAACTGCAGAAACCATATCCCACGAAAGACTGTTTTCTCTGAAGAAGTCATCCACAAGTTTCTTCACATCGGCTGCCTTAGTTGTTGTTGTAAGAGGCTTAAAAAATAAAAAATCTTCCTTTATCATGTCATCTTTCACATAGCGCACAAATACAGCAAGCTGGCTTAGATTAGAAACGTCTGTGGTCTCATCGAGTTGGAGGCTGAATTTTGCCAGGCTTGAAATCAGATCTGGAACTACTTGAGCCAAGAAGTCTTTGCTCATGTCCTCTATTCTGTCGCTGATGGTGTCATTTGAAAGAGGAATTTGGGATAATTTAACTTCGGCAGCTTTTCCCAGCATCAGATTCGCCATCTTCAACACAGCTGGTTTTATGAGTGTTTCACCAATGGTGTGTGGTTTGCCCTGCTTTGCGATCAGGTAAGCAACTTCGTACGATGCTGTGAGGATCGGTTTGTTGATGGGTATAAAGCCGAGAGCAGGCAGAGTAGCCTTTTCATCGAATCTGGCTCTCTTCGCCTTGAATTCAGCAAGCGTTGTGTTCTTGTAGTCCCCATCTCCATGCAGCTTAAGGAAGTGTTCCTTTAGTTTTGCCGGTGCTAGCCTGGAATTGCTTAACTTGGCATAGCAAATCATGCATATAGGATGCTGACTCCCGTCACGCTCCGTTATACATGTGAATCCATGTTGTACATATTCGTCCGACCACTTTCTTTTTTTGCTCGACATACTTAGTATGGATTAAAATATTAAAGAAATCACACGGCGTACCATCACGACAGTCACAAGTCGACTACTGAGCGCACCAATTCCCTGCGGCACAGATTGGCCAAGCAATGTAACGTGATCAGCTGCAGCCAGTGATGGCCAAGCGGGGCGTGTCATCACGAATCATATGAGTCGGGTGTATGTCTTGACCTCCGCCGAACCCCTGAGACTGACTCACCGAACCCCTAGGGTTCGATCGAACCCAGGTTAAGAACCACTGTTTTAGAAGCATGCACCATCTCCTCATAGTGTGAGGACATATGGAGCAAGTTTATTGCTGATCTCAGCACAGGACAACTGCACGAAAGCAAATGAATCTAAAATATAACCATGGCTTCTGACAGTGTATTGAAACACCCACAGCCTGCCAAGCCCAAGTTGACCCCTGCCAGGCTTAAGCACCGAGGAAGAACTCTTTTAAACTATAGTTGGAGTGGGGCAGTATAGCTGGAAAATTATATGGTTGGAAATAGGGCTGCAAGTAATGATGAATCGTCTGAGCACAATACGCCATCAAAAGCGGAAGTGAGCGCGCAGTGCAAAAGAAATCACCATCCGAGCGAAGCGCTGAACACGGACGGACATCCGCGCCGCATCGTACGTATATTATACATGCATGATACAGCATGGATGTCTGTGCTGTATCTTTGTTGTTATTTAGCACATACAATTCATAATCCAAACGGTTGATTGTTTGTTTCAATAACAGTTCATTTGGCCATCAAGATAGCCATTAGTTGCAGCCTTAATCTACAGAACATACAAGAATAGTAAAAATATTATCCATCATTCAGCCCAGGATGATGTAACTGAATGTCTCACCACAGTCCACAATCCTCAAATATTGTATGTGCTAAATTATCAAGTTTGAGACTATGAAACTATTCAAGGTTATGTTTTTATCCTAAGGCCAACCCTCCATCATATGACCGATCAGAAGACCTGGCTTCACTGCTCTATCTGAATGAATCCAGTGTGATGCACTGCCTGCGGCAGCGCTATGGTGGCAACCTCATCCACTCCTATGCTGGACCCAACATGGTGGTCATCAACCCCCTTAGCACGCCCTCCATGTACTCTGAGAAAGTAAGAACGTAATTATGCAACTCTTCTAATATTTCTAGGACACCTGCTAACTGTTATTATTCTTTGCTCTTGTGTTTGCCCTTCTTCTGTGCCTCTCCCCTGCTGTGTGTACTGTCCTGTTTCTTACTTCACTATCAGGTGATGCACATGTTCAAAGGTTGTCGGCGTGAGGACACTGCCCCTCATATCTACTCTGTTGCCCAGTCAGCTTACCGCAATCTGCTGACCACTCGACAGGATCAGTCAGTGGTGCTGCTGGGCAAGTCTGGCAGCGGCAAAACCACGAACTGCCAGCACCTGGTCCAGTACTTGGTCTCCATTGCGGGCAGCACGGGCAAAATCTTCTCTGGTGAGCCTAGAGGCAGAATAGAGGAAATTGAGGAGTAGCAAAATGGAAAATGACAAGTAACTTGTTCTTGAACATAATATGTCCCAGACTTTGTGAAATTTCCATAAAAAGAAATCATGCATGCAAGTCAATAGCTTATCTGAATCGGTTTATGTAAAGGCGAAACTGAAGACACCAAAAAATGTCACAGGAATTCCTAACACAATATTTACAGAGCAGTTTAATTTAATCATTTTACTGTTCTTCTTTCTTTTTTAAAACATACATTAGTATTTATAAGAGTCTTGCCACATCAATCAACACTGACATTTTAAAAAAAATAATTTAAACACTAATTTTCATCTGTGGACATTGACAAATGCAATACAAAATTACAGTCAAAATATGATTGAAAAAGTTAGAAAAGGTGTTCTACAACTCAAGTTTAATGTAAAATATTCAGGGTATACTATTCCAATTATTTTTGTTTGATTCTCTCAGAAAAAGCTGATTTTCCAAATTGGCTGCCTTTGTGTGACATGAAGGAGTCTCTATTCTAGGAAGTGCTCACCATCAGTTCAAAATGGCTTAAAGGAGGCTTTTCCCTACAAAATCTTAAATAGAAGACACACAACCACATATTGTCTAAGACTGTCTAAATAAAAAAAGATAAAACATCATATCTTTGAATGATATGACAGTGGTGATAATGACTGGTTTTGTTGCAATGTACCTTGAGTGTACAGTTAGTTATACTTAGTTTGCAAACATTTCACTAACCCCCTAGAACAAATGATGAGACTGTTCAATTTATTTTTGGTGACACAGCTGAGAAATGGCAGGCAGTCTACACCATCCTGGAGGCTTTTGGCAACAGCTCCACTGCTATGAACACCAACGCTAGCCGCTTCTCCCATGTAGTGTCCCTGGACTTTGACCAGGCTGGGCAGGTGGCGTCTGCTTCCATACAGGTACCAAACATGCACATACCTTTTTCATGCCACCTCTTTAACTTCAGACATCTCACTAATAAATGAAGAAGTCTCTGGCCACCTAGCCAGTATATTAGAAGTACAGCAGCAAGTGCAAAGACGTTTGCGTAAGGCATTCTGAGAAGCATAAAAAAATAATCATACAACAGCAGCCACTGACTACATTAGGGCTGGGGTAGTCTCGTATACTTAGACCTATTTTCATTGCACTCTGTCAGCGTTGGATAATATTTTGGCCTCTGTTACAGGAGACAAAATGCTCTGTTTCTTTAAACCAATCACTATGTTCTTGGGCAGTGCTAAGGGCAGTGATGCACCAGGATGCAGTGATGGTACTGCTGCAAAATAGCAAGTAGAACTGTTTTGGTAGAACCTTTGTATGTAAAGAGATGAGCACTGTCATTAAAATGTGAAAGGCACTGCCTTATCGCGCAACACGCATCCTCTGCAAAGCTTTGTTTTCAGCATGTAGATTGTCACTCGGAGGCTGCAGTTGTTGGTTCTTGGACAGAAGGGAATTTTGAACATGGTAAGATGCAGATAGCAGAAGAGGAGGAGAAAGTCACATGAAATGTGACTTGGAAGTAGCCACCTTAAATTTAGAGTCTACACCCTATGAATCCGTCTTGGACGGGGCGACTAAGCGACATAAAGATATCATCAATGATGACAATAGTGTTTTGCAAAGGTCGCTGCGCCTTGTCAAAGCACGGATTCCTCCAGAGAACAAGCTGAAGCTTATGGTTATCAGAAGTGTGGTGAATTTAGACAGAGAGCAACAATGTGGTGCTGTGTAAGCACTGCAGACTGGAAGGGGCTAATCACGCCTGTACAACTGCTGCATGAACTCTTGAAGAGAAAGTACCCCAGAGTGCCTTGTCGAGACTGCAGTGACAGACATCCTGTTTATTTTTTGTTACTACTCAGTGTTCCAAACAGGCACATTTTCAATGGGCACTGCCCCTAGTAATATACTAATCACAGCTGCACCCATCTAACATCTAAATTGTGTCTGTCCAAATATTTATGGACCTTAGTCCATAAATATTTGGACAGACACAATTTTCTGCATTCTGTTCTGTTCTGTACACCACCACAATGGATTTGAAATGAAACAATCATGGTGTGCTTTAAGTGCAGACTTTTAGCTTTAATTTGAGGGTATTTACGTCCAAGTCAGGTGAATGGTGGAAGAATTACAACATATTTTATATGTGCCCTCCACTGTTATAAAGGACCAAAAGTAATTGGAAAATTGGCTGCTCAGCTGTTCCATGGCCAGGTGTGTGTTTTTCCCTCATCATTTCATTTACAAAGACTAGATGAATGGTCTGGAGTTCATTTCAGGTGTGGTATTTACATTTATAATCTTTTGAGGTCAGCTCTCAATATGAAGTCCAAAGAGCTGTCACTATCAGTGAAGGAAGTCATTATTAGGCTGAAAAGTCCAAACAAATCAATCAGAGAGATAGCAAAAACATTAGGTGTGGCCAAATCAAGGGTTTGGTATTTTCTTAAAAAGAAAGAACGCACTGGTGAGCTCAGCAACACCACAAGACCTAGAAAACCATGGAAAACAAATGTGGTAGATGACCAGGGTTTCCTCTACATTCATTCTGCAGCGGCGGCCCGCCGCTGCTAAAATCCCAATGCCAGGGGTGTGAGGGTGAGAGCCTGCCGCCGTTGCAGGAAAAGATCCTAGAGGAAACACTGGATGACAGAAGAATACTTTCATTGGTCAAGAAAAACTCCTTCACAATAGTTGGCCAGATCAAGAACACTCTCCAGGAGGTACAAACCAATAAATAAGAGGAGACTTCACCAGAGTGAATACAGAGGGTTCAGTACAAGCTGTAAACCATTGGTGAGCCTCAAAAACAGGAAGGCTAGATTAAAATTGGCCAAAAACATCTAAAAGAACTAGTTCAGTTCTGGAACAACATCCTATGGACAGATGAGACAAAGATCAACTTGTATTAGAATGATGGGAAGAGAAGAGTTTGGAGAAGGGAAGGGACTGCTTAAGATCCAAAGAATACCACCTCATCAGTGAAGCATGGTGTCAGTACTATCATGGCGTGGTCATGTATGGCTGCCAATGGTTCTGGTTCTTTTATATTTATTGATGATGTGACTGCTGACAAAATCAGCAAGATGAATTCTGAAGTGTTTTGGGCAATATTATCTCATATTCAGCCAAATGCTTCAGAACTCATTGGACGGTGCTTCACGGTGCAGATGGACAGTGACCTGAAGCATACTGCCAAAGCAACCAAAGAGTTTTTTAAGGCAAAGAACTGGAATGTTCTGCATTGGCAAAGTCAATCACTTGACCTGAAATTAATTGAGCTGCATTTTACTTGCTGAAGACTCAGCTGAAGGAAAATACCCCAAGAACAAACAGGAAGTGAAGACAGCAGCAGTAAAGGCCCGGCAGAACATCACCAGGGACCAAACCCAGCATCTGGTGATGTCTATGGGTTCCAGACTTCAGGCTGTTATTGACTGCAAAGGATTTGCCACCAAATATTAAAAGTGACAGTTTCATTTATGATTATGATTAGTTTGTCCAGTTACTGTTGGTCCCTTAAAAACGTGAAGGTCACATATGTATTGTGTACATACATTCCCCTCCAAAAGGAATTGGCCACACTGTTCCAATACTTTTGGAGGGGAGTATAAATTGTTTAATTTCAAATCCAGTGTAGTGTTGTACAGAGCCGAAATGCTGAAAATTGTGTCAGTGTCCAAATATTTATGGACCTGACTGTAAATGACACCACTTAATATAGCTGAAGAGGTTTATCTTCCGTGAGAATCTGCATTGACTTACACTGAGTCTCGTTAGCAAGAAAGTATTTCCACATGCAATGCTCGCAGTTAGCTCAGCTACACGATCCCACAGATCCACTCCGGACACGTCATGATTAAGAAAAAATATAAACTCTCCGGTTTATTTTGTTCTCCAAAATATAATTCCACAGACAGGAAAAATGCGGCTGGCTAAGATACTTGTAATTCTTGCTGGACGCAGGTAAGAAAACTGTATGCTTCTCTATCGAGCACAGACAGAACTGTCGTAAAACGAAACGTAAACAAACATCTGCATCTACGCTTGAGACATTAAAGGGCAACTACGCCTTTTTCATCAACATGTACACACATAATCAAACTTCATCATATAAAAATGAAACTCAAATCATATTAAATTATATTTTCAATAAACTACTCCATTTTTAGCCACTACAATAGCAACTGAAATTTGGATTATTTTCTCCTGCTTAGACCATGCTGCTGGAGAAACTGAGAGTGAGCAGGCGACCTGAGGCGGAGTCCACCTTCAATATCTTTTACTACATGATGGCTGGAGCTGACAGCAGCCTGAGGTGATTCCTCTAGTGATTCTTTTTTCCATTAAATACAGCATTTGAATAGCATAACTGTGAAGTATTTAAATCTGTCTGGGGGGAAGGATCCAAATATTCGGGTCTCAAAATTAATATTTGGACACCACCGTAACGACCAAATATTTGGATATTCGGGTTCAGCCCTAGTGTTCTCAACATTTTAATAGCACCTTAATCTGTTTGTGTAGAACCTTGAGGTTGTTCACCATTATCACAATTGCTATTCAAGATTTTTGAGCACATTGTTGAAAACCTGGTTAAGTCAGCAAACGCACCAACAGCTTCCCAGACTAACAAAAGCACAGTCTTTGTCTGATAATCAAATACACTATTGGTATATACACTATACTAATTACGCAATATTACAACATGTACAACAACTGAAAACAGGCTTCAGGGTCTCACTGACACTGAGGAGCTTACTGATCCTAATATATCGTTTCTTCTCTAGAACTGAGCTGCACCTTAACCACATAGCTGAGAACAGTGCTTTTGGAATCCTCCCTCAGTCTAAGGTAATACGGCGGTAAGATGGCGGTGGAGATCTGTTTGTAGAGTTTGATGTGTTTTTTGACCCATGTAAAATATCAGTACATAAAGTATGTGAAAGTGGCTGTTTGTTGTTGCAACATTTTACCTTCACCTCCAGGATCAGTAAAGTTTGATATGATTTGACCTTCTTAAGCCTGAAGACAAGCAGCGAGCCTTGCAGCAGTTCACTA
The DNA here is from genome assembly GCF_022539595.1 of Amphiprion ocellaris. Lineage (NCBI taxonomy): Eukaryota > Metazoa > Chordata > Actinopteri > Pomacentridae > Amphiprion > Amphiprion ocellaris. The sequence continues at coordinate 25,893,322 of NC_072772.1, read as the reverse complement.
AGCTGCAGGCCGCCATGAAGGTGTTGGGCATCTCTGGTGAAGAGCAGAAGGCACTTTGGCTCATCTTGGGGGCCATTTACCATTTGGGAGCTGCAGGGGCCACTAAAGGTAGGAAGTCCCATCTGGATGACTGCAAATATATCAAATCTTGAGAAGTAGAAGAAGACGGTCACTGTACTTTCAATGATTGTTGCATGATGAGGATGGAAACTGTGCATATGTAGAGACATTTCAGAGGTTAAAAAGGCACATTGACCAAAAATTATACATATTTGCTGAGCAGACTTAGGGACCAGCTCGTCTTCTTAACAGACAATTTGATTGCCTGTTTTGCCTAGTCATCTCAAATAAAGCCAATGACATTAATTCCTGAATTTATTTTGGTGTATCATTTGAGTGTATCAGTAAATAATGTCAGATTAACTAATGAACAGACTGAATAAAAATTTAATAGAGAAATCCAGGCCTCTTACAGTATATATGCATGTCATTTCCTTTGTCTTTTGCTAAAACATATTCCAGCAGCTTAGGCAAACCTCATCACTTACAGTCAGGTCCATAAATATTTGGACATTGATACAAATTTCTGCATTTCAGCTCTGTACACCACTACACTGGATTTGAAATTAAACAATCAAGATGTGCTTGTTGTGCAGACTTTCAGCTTTGATTTGAGGGTATTTAAATGCAAGTCAGGTGAACAGTGGAGGAATTACAACACATTTTATATGTGCCCTTCCCCTTTGTAAAGGGACCAAAAGTAATTGGACAGAATAACATAATCATAAATCACTGCATATATCTCTTTTAACATTTGGTTGTAAATCATTTGCAGTCAATAACAGCCTGAAATCTAGAACCCATAAACATCACCAGATGCTGGGTTTGGTCCCTGATGATGCTCTGCCAGGCCTCTACTGCTGCTGTCTTCACTTCCTGCATATTCTTTGAGTATTTTCCTTCAGATTTGTCTTCAGCAAGTGAAATGCAGCTCAATTAGATACAGGTCAAGTGACTGATTTGGCCATTGCAGAACATTCCAATTCTTTGCCTTAAAAAACTCTTTGGTTGCTTTGGCTGTATACTTCGAGTCATTGTCCCTCTGCACCATGAAGCACCGTCCAATGAGTTCTGAAGCATTTGGAATATGAATTTCAATCTGAATATGAGCAGATAATGTTGCCTGAAACCCTTCAGAATTCATCCTGCTCCTTATGTCAGCAGTCACATAATCAATAATTCTAAGACAACCAGTTCCACTGACAGCCATACATTCATCCATCCATCCATTATCAATACATTGCTTAATTCTCATTAGGGTCCTCGGGGGGCTGGAGTCTATCCCAGCTGATTTAAGGTGAAAGCAGAGGACACCTGGACCCTGGTCGCCAGTCTATTGCACGGCTATACAGAGAGACAAATACCACACTTGCAGCCAATTTTCCAATTACTTCTGGTCCTTCAAAAGGAGGAGGACACATATAAAATGTGCTGTAATTCCTCCACCGTTCACCATTTGGATGGAAATACCCTCAAATTAAAGCTGAAAGTCTGCGCTTAAAGCATATCTTGTTTGTTTCATTTCAAATCCGCTGTGGTGGTGTACAGAGCTGAAATTTTGAAAATGGTGTCAATGTCCAAAATTTATGGACCTGACTATGTTTTGCTATACTTCTCCATGTTCAGTTTAATTTATAGAATGTAACGTCCCTCACTTGTAAAATATATCATGTATCATTCTGTTTAATAGTCTATGGAGATAGAGGCCATGGAGTTAAATAAAGATGACTGACTGTTCAGTGTTCAACATCTGGACATAAAACTCTACTCAAAGAATTTAGCACCAAATCAGCAGTGTAAAATCTAAGTGCTGCTATTGACATGCTGCACTTCCACATGCAATTCCAGTTAGCACGTTTTTGAGTCACCTGCATTTTGTTGGGCGGAAATTTTTCTTATTCTCATATGTATGTAGCAGAGTAATTGATTTAATTATTTTACCCAACACAATAGCTTCTGTGCCCTTTCAACCATGTATTCATGTCCATCACCTCTTTACTTTGACGTTAATGGCTACATGTCCCTGCTCACATTACCATCAAATGCAAGGAGTTATATGCAAATAGACAAGTAAAAAAAACAGAGTTGACTTTCTGCCAGTTGCCACTAGGTGTCAGGCTTGACATTTGAATGCATTGTTCCCACTAGGCACCATGCTGACTGCCGAAGCAAGTAAGACTATGGGTTTTCTCATTACATTTTACCCCACGCAGATATCTCAGTTGATTTCAACTTAGAGAGTCATCTAAAATCCAGAGGAAAGTTTTCTTACTCTAGTGCACCATACATCAGGGTTCAAGTAATGAGATACCTGGTCAGCCTCTGTGCAGGCCAGTCATGGAGGTACAGCATTAAACTGGGAGAACCATTTTTGTGTTAAGTCTAGTGTAGGCTAATGACTTCAGCTTCAATGTGCCTGTATCAGATAGATATTTGAGAATCTGACATAGAAAACCCTCAAATAGCCACAGAGTCGCAACTGATCTTTCATATTGCTATGAAAAAATGTTTGACTTCCTCTTGATTTATTCTCGTTTTGTGTGTCTCTTACTAAACTGTGTCAGATCTTCAAACACAATCCAACGCAAAACAGAGGCAGCTCGATTAAGCACAAAATGCTCATTTCAAAATTGAAGCAAAATGGTTATCTAATTCCAAAATCACCACAGGGAAAAAGCATTAAATAGCCTGTTGTGTGACTTTTAGCAGTAATGACTGCAGCCAAATGCTTCTGATCACTGGAGTTCAGTCCTTTATATCGCTGTAGTGGAACTTTGGCCCACTGTTATTTGCATTTCATTTCATTACATTTGAAGCACTCAGGTGGACTCATGCTGTTGTGTGAGATCATTGTCATGCTGCATTACCCAACTGTGCCAGAGGTTCAGAGAATGATGACCTGAAATTCTCCTATAGGATTGTCTGTCACAGCAGAATTCATGTTTCATTGCCAGTTGCCCTGATGCAGTACCCCACAATATCACACTGCTGCCGCCAAGCTTATAATGTTCTGTGAAACTCTTAGGTTTGGTTTCTGAAACAGTTAAACTTTAAACTCATGAACCCAAAGAACATTCTCTTGAATATTTTAAATGTCATCAAGGTGTGTTGTGGCCAAACTTTGACAATACTTAATATTCTTCTGGATTAGCAGTGTTTTTTGTCGGTCATTCTTCCATGGAAGGTCATTTTTGCCCTGTATATTCATAGACACTGGCCCATATTTAGGGTCTGAGCACCACGAGGTGGTGCGAGGAACCTATTGAAACCCATGGAATTTTATTTTCATCGGCTGGGAAATCGGCATTTTTGACGCCCTAAACATAACACGAAAACGCATGAAAATCACCACACACACCAGGACCAGCGAAAAATGTGATATTTTAGGGGAATGGCACGCGTGCATGCCAAAATGGCTCAAGCGCCCCCTAGAAAACTAAGAAAATTCAGCCCCCAGGCCGCGTTTCACCGAGAGCTACGAAATTCGGTACACATATGTAACTCGTCAAGAGGCACAAAAACCCTCTTGCATCATTACCCATAATCCAACAGGAAGTTGGCCATTTTGATTTATAAGTAATATTTTAGACAACTTTGTGTCATTTTTGGACAATTTTCAAAATCTATAAACTCAAACAGCGTAACCCCGAGAGAGCTGAAATTTGGTCAGGATGTACTCCAGCCATGGGTGATCAAAAGTTATGAAAATGCTCCGCAAAAATGTGAGGGCGTGGAAATGGCGAGCCACGGAATGCTGCCATTTTGAAATATGATTCATATTTTGTCATTTTTGGACATTTTCAAAAGCTATAAACTCCAACAGCGTACCACCGAGAGAGCTCAAATTTGGTCAGGCTGTACACCAGTGATCAGTGACCAGAAGTTATCAAAATGGTCCGCAACGGTGTGGCCATGGCAACCAGCAGAATGCGGCCATTTTGAATATGATTCATATTTTGGACGATGTCATTTTTGGACATTTTCAAAAGCTATAAACTCAAACACACTAACACCGAGAGAGCTCAAAGTTGGCCAGGATGTACTCCAGTCATGGGTGATCAAAAGTTATCAAAATGCTCCGCAAAAGTCTGAGGGTGTGGAAATGGTGAGCCACGGAATGCGGCCACTTTGAAATATGATTCATATTTTGGACGATTTTGTCATTTTTGGACATTTTCAAAAGCTGTAAACTCAAACAGCGTCATGCTGAGAGAGCTCAAATTTCTTCAGGATGGACACCAGTCATGGGTGATCAAAACTTACCAAAATTCTCCGCAAAAGTCTGAGGGCATGGCCATGGTGACCAGCGGAATGCGGCCATTTTGAATGTCCCACCATGAAACAGGAAGTGCTGTATAACTAGCCTGTACATGCACCAATCTGCCTCAAACTTTACATGTGTGATCAGAATCCGACCCTAATCACATCCATAGGTCGATATACATTCGCAGTCACAGCTCCACCTGGTGGCCATTTTGGATTTCTCGCCATGAAACAGGAAGTGCTGTCTAACTAGCCTGTACATGCACCAATCTGCCTCAAACTTTACATTTGTGATCAGAGTCCAGCCACAATCACATCCATAGGCCAATATACATTCACAGTCATAGCGGCACCTGGCGGCCATTTTGAATGTCTCGCCATGAAACAGGAAGTGCTGGATAAGTAGCATGTAAATTCTCCAATCCCTCACTGTCAGGTGGTGCTATGACTGAAAATTTGCACACACTTCCCAACTGGACAAATATTGGATCTTGTACGGAAAGTGCACATATGTGTGGCAAACTGGCTCAATAGCGCATCCTGCAACATTTAGAACATCTACTATGGCCAGGTCCTTTCAATTACATCCACCAAATTTTGATGGAATATCTAGGCACATCAAGATGCAAAAAAGGCAGTCACACTGACTACATCTACAAGCTAATATTCATAGTCATATTGCCACTAATTGCCAAGAAGACATGACACATTTGATCGTGTGACACACTTAGCTAGCTGTTCACTTGGATGTTGTGCTAGTATTATTGAAGTTATTAACAGTAGAGCTAAGTGGCTGATAACACATTTCAGCACCTATCATGTTTAAGTCAAAATTAGCAGCAGGGCACCGCAGGGAATCGAACCCCATCCCAGTAAACCAGGAGTACCATTACCAGTGCCTTTTGCTTTTTGACACCACATGGAAGGTAAAGCAAAACCTGCATTACAACATATGAGTGGCTGGATTTTAAATTGTTGCCACATTCTACACCATTACATTAATCACATGTATCCTATGAAATCTCCTTATTATTCAATGTGTCTCTATGGAAAGATATCAAAAAGCATTTTGCATTTTATGTGAAATGAGGCCTGTTGTCAATTAGTGCTACAATGTTTATCTTTACTTTTTTTCCCTCATTTTACTGATCAATGCTGTTGTAATACAGGAAACGAAACCTCTGGCCTATTAAAAGTAACTATATGAACGAACTTGAACCATAACACTTGAACTAACAATGCTGAAAATACGAACTATATATGTCCAACAACAAACAAAACCTCTTGCCTTTACATACTTCACACAGTAACTCTAACTACAAAAAAAGTCTTCCTTTGTTCCCTGCAAAAATTGTACCTGCATGTTTTAACACTATGGCAGTACACAGTGTGATGTTACTCGGTCTTGTCTTTAGAACAACAAACCACACCCTCATGGTCACTAGAGTATGTAGGCCACACGATTGACTCCACTTCATAATGTGATGTTTTAACATACACATGGTCAATTAATGTGCCTCTCTCTGTTGTGGGCTGTGTCACAACTTGCACATACCCTTTATCTGTTACAAAAGAACAGATGCTTGATGACTTCAAAATGTCATCATTGAAGTCTCCAATGACAGCAATGGTGTTACGTAGCGGATCTAGCCAATCAAGTAACTTACCAAGAAGCACCTTAAACAAAAACATGGGATAGGATGGTGGGCGATAAATGATCGCTAGCAGTAGGTCATAAGTAACATAGTTGTAGACTAAGCATTCCAAATTCGTGTCTGGTACTTCAATGACATTATATGCCACATTGTCTACACTATAAATACCTACGCCACCATGTTGTTGGGCTTTCAATGCTACAAGTGCTGGGTTCTTACTATTATACGCTACACATCGAGGACTGTTATTGAAAGTGTAACCATCAATGTTAACACTATCAAATGAAGAGCCAGAAGCCAGCCATGTTTCTGTGACAGCAATACAGTTATTAAGCTGCAAATGCTGTGTGCACAATGGCAAATCTCTGACACGTGCAGTCAGATTTTGGACATTCATCAAGAACACAGTAAAACATGCTGTACTTATTTCATGTCCTCTGTCCTCAGTCAAAAACGGTGGCATACGCTGAATGGCATCCATTACATCTGTCTTACAGTAGATGCGTTTCTCATCAAAATCTTGAATTATCAAGCCCGACAAACTACAAACACGGCTTAATGCCACATACGCCTGTCCTGGTGTAAATACTTTTTCCAGACAAACCGCGGCACTATCAACAGTAAGGCCTTGCACCTTATGGACTGTACAAGCCCAGGCAAGTTTCAATGGAAATTGCCGCCGCATTCCACATTAACTGGTAGCCCTTTCTTCCTCTGGTTCAATAGGTGTTGAACCCACTAAATGTGCTGACACACTTGCAGTATGTTTCCTCCTTTGTGCACCCATGCCATTGTCATCAAACTTGACATACACCTTCAGAGGAAACTTCTTGTTGTCAGACTTTACTATCAGGCATGGCAACAGCAAATTTTGATTTCAGCTGAAAATGTTCGGTATACAATCTTCGGGGGGGTCCAGGGGGGCCCCTGAAGCTGAGAGGTTTTCAGTAAAATAGAGGTGATTTAGAATGAAAAACATGCATAGAATTACAGAAGACTAGATTGTAATGAATAAGTTAATTTAATGAAAAGTTAACTTACTTTTTCTTCAATGTTGTCTCACTGCATTTAGTCCTACAATTTTTACAGTTCTATAGGTCTTTTAACACTATTTACACAGGAGTTCTACACTGGTCACGAAGTCACTTCTAATGTCACAGTTTTCTCTTTGCTGTGTCAGTTTTTTTTACATTTCCAGAACACTCTTTAAACACTATCAGGGATTCATTTTGCCCTGTACCGTCACTTTTCTCTCAAGCCAATTCCATCGGAACTTGTTTTTGACACTTTTATCTATTTCTAACACCGATGACTCTTGATCTTTCGATAAAAACCTCATGATTCCACCGAAAACGATCCCAATAGCTCAAAATTCCAACACGAACATGCCGCCATGAATTGTAACAAAAGAATGCATCGAGCAATTTGATTGGTCCAATCGTTGGCAGCTAACCAATTTCGACCAATCGCAAGGCCTTTTACAATGCAGCAGGAGCTAGACTGGTTCTCTTTGTCTGTTACGCTGCGGGAGAAACGCCGAGCGCTTCTCAAAAACCGGGAGCAAGAGTAACAAAAACATACCTCACCCCCCCTAAAATTTTCTCAACGGATTTGAACGATTCACAGAAATGATCAATTTGAAAATTAAAATGCCGGATTTCCGCGGAACGGCGGAAAATTGCCATGCCTGTACTATGTGCGTCACAGTGCCGCACACACCATTTACAAGACCGTCCGTAACATCAACATGTTTGCACAACATAACCCAGGCATCTTTACCCAGAAGCAGCGCCTCCTCCAAACACGTATTTGAGGCTTTGGCATGATGCCTGTCCAACAACTTGAGCTTGCCTGTTTTTTTGTTATTAACAAAATCTTGAGCCTCAATCAAAAGAGACTCACAGCAAGTCTTGAAGAACTGCTCAATATTATGCTCACTTACTAGTTTATTGGTGGCAAATATGTGTAAAGCTGAGCTCACTTCACCGGTTTCACAACATTTCAGTATTTGTGCGTTGCCGTTTAGCACTGCAGTCCCTTTTGAACGACATCTAAGTCTGTTCAACATTTCTGCAAAGACATCTTTTTGTCTAATGATGCTTTTCAATTCGGCAACTCGAAACAGACTACACCACAAGTTGACGCCACCATCATCAACATACAGTTGTTTCCCTTTAACAGGAGGCAACTGGTAAAAGTCCCCTACAGCCACAACACTGACATTTCCAAAAGGGGAAAAGTCACCGCTTTGTTTGATCTGCCTTAATCTTCCATGGATATAGACCAACAGTTTGTGATCTACCATGGAGATTTCATCAATAATCAGTAATTTCAGATCACAGTATTTGGCACAGATAGGATTAAGCTTCTCCCCACCTAAAGGTGTGTACGGCAAGCGTACATCTTTGACAAAACAAAGCGTGTTGTGAATAGTTGCTGCACGCAAATTGTATGCAGCAATCTCTGTAGGAGCAGTCAACAAAACACAAACGTTGTCAGGATGACGACATGTCGCCAACAACAACCTCATGGCCTCATACTGAATAGCCTTGATTAAATGACTCTTACCCGTACCTGCACCACCTGTGAGAAACAAGTGCATTGGGTCTGGCCTTTTCCCTGCTACCTTATCTAAACACCACTGGCGTATCTGATAAAAAAAAATAGCCAGCTGCATCTCATTCAGAGATCTAATCAAGGCCAGTCCCTCACTTCTGCACATTATGTTGTTACGCTTCTCCAAATGGGCTATCTCATTGCCAATCACTGCCAAGTCGGAAATATTTTCCACATGCTCTTCCACTGGCTGGCCTTTGGCTTTGCGTTCCCCTTCACACTCTAACCGCTCTAGCTCTTGCTCTGGACACAACTGGCCCCAGGCATCTTCATGTATAGCATCAATATCGACTTTATTTTCAATATTATCCAATTTATCGGCTTCTATTTCAAATTTACTTCTATTGTCGTCCACAACAGACTTGACTGAATGTGTGGACCCATCGCTAAACCTCACATTACCGTTTTTGTAAAACTCTTCAAAAGTTTCACAGTTTGGAGGTTTTAGCTCTGCGTCGACACGGTATGGCTGAAATAGCTGCAGAATGCTTTAATGAAATGCATCTGGCTTGTTGGTCTCCGAAAAGCGCACGTAACGCACAACCACTGGTTTGGTTTGTGTTCTTTTCGTCACATAACCACTCTTATTCTTTAAAGTTACCCGCCTCTGGGATTTCTCATTTTTCCTCAGAATCCTATATTCTGAAGCAAATGCTGCCATACACGTCATTAAAAGCTCTATCCTCTGGTCTTTTCTTGTAGCGATCGACTATGTTAGTCATCCACATGTTATCAATGCTAAACCCATCAGATGCCTTTTCTTTCAAAACATTCAAAGGCAAACTCATCCTGACTATGTTTTCACCTGTGGGTACAAAGACTACTTTTCATGAACATTCTTTCAAATGCATACTACGTTAGTTTGTATACGGCTTCTTATGCACAGACGTCGCGGTTGTGCAAATATACACGGCCTAAGTTCTTCAACGCATCTCTGGCGTTCATATTCTTATCCTTAGCCACCTCCTTTTGAGCATTTCCAAGCAGCAGGCCGATTTCCCTTTCGGCCTTTGAAATATACGATATTATATGGCCTATACAAGCATATGCGTCAACGACATATTGAATGTCCATATTCGCATTCCAGCATTTCAATAGCGACTTGCTGTACTGATTCACCCAAACCTCATTGATGCCTCTGAACACCACATGAGTTTTATTGCTACAGCGTTTGTAAGCATTCTCAAAACAACCTTGGTCTATACGTAAACTACTGAACAAATGCTCCAAGCTATCAAAGCTTCTCTTTTCATCTGATAATGCACATTTGACTGAAGTCAGAATTTCTTCTGCTCTGTCTTTTGGCATTCTACACGTACACCGTACCAACTTATCCAACCCTTTTTTGCCTACATGACACACACACTTTTGCCCATCTTCAGCATGACATATAAAAGTCCGCATAGATGCAGGGTTTGGAAAATTGAACCGACAAACATTTTTTTTCTTTTTACAAGTTTTGGAATGTCGCTTGGAATGCTGCTGAACTGACTGAACAATGTCCAATAACTCCTCATCTTCTGAGGGTAACTCACACGTCACATATCAGTCAATGAATTCAGTGACCTCTGCGTCCGTGTTCTTATCAACGGTGCATTGTCTATCCAAAATAGGCAATGTACATGCGGGGAGCCTCGCTGCTGAAATTCCACCCGGTAAAACTAGTCCTTAATTTTGCCAGTTGGGTGGGATGCAGACATGAGGACCTCCCTTAAAAAACAGTGCCACCGAAAATCAAACATTCGCGCCGCAGTGACAGGATTACGACGCAACAGCTCGCATCGGTCTGCCCACTCTAAGCTTTCGGCAGTCTCTGTTCTGCCTTCCTGTTTTAAAATGCTATGCAGAAGGTTTTGCCAGCGCAGGTCAGCAGAGGAAAATGAACAAAACCACATGGGGATACCAAGCTGACGCACACATGCCAGTAGGTCACGCTGTGCTGCCTGCCAAAAAGCTGGGGTACCTGTGATAGGTTTCAAAAACCTATGGCCGTCATCGAACTCCAACAACTTCTTCAAGGAGTTTTCGTTATCTTTATCCTTACCAATTTTGTGGGACTTACTGCCTGCTTTCCCTTTTCTTAGTGCTATCGATACATTTGCCATGACCTGTTCTACTTCAGACAGGTACTGGGCAAAAAAAATGTACTCCACATTCCGCGCAAACCTACCATCGGCATGTAATATGCAATTATTAAAGTAGCGCAACAATGCCAAGCAATGCAGCCTGCTTTCATGATACGTGTTACAGCCTTGCGGAAACAACACTGGGAAGCATTTGGCTTCATTGTCCCGATCAGACAATAATTTCACGGGATTATTCCCTTCTGCTGGGGCCAGATTCAATACATCATCAAAATATTGATCCAGTGCTTCCTGACCAATGTCAACAGGCATGAGACACATATCCTGAAACATACAGTGCTGCTGCCTATCGTGCAAAAGCTCATCATCATTATCAGCAGATGCTTCAACACCTGCTGCTTCATCAGTCTGCTGTGGAACAACTTCGCTATCTTCTTCCATACAAAACATGTTCAGCCATTCAGCATTGAATTCAACTTCCGCATAATACCTATTTACACTTTTCAGATACTGCAATGCCTGCCGTATGTGCATGGAGTCAACAAATTGGTACTCATAATGTCCTTTATATGTTAATTTGCATTTCAATTTGACAGGCAACAATGAGCCCTCCATACTAGTATGAGGCAGCAAATTGTTGGTCTGTACAATATCGGCAGGGACACGTTACTGGTCCGTGTACCCCATTTTGGCCACCTTTAGATAAAGCCAACATTTTCAGGAATGGAATATGCAATGCAATTAAATGTTGTTCAAGGTTATTTAAACATGCCAATTCTGGGGGAATAGGATCAAGGCCCAATTAACTGCACACTCAGCCGGCATTTCACCTCTACTCACCTTGTCATTACAACTAAAACAAATCCACAGCTTACCTCTAGCTGTTTTCAACCACTGACAAGGATTTAAACAATCATTACATTTGTGAAGATAAGCTTCACTAATGCAGACATCTGCGACTGCAGCAATGTCTTTTCTCTTCATATAACTATCTCTCTTACACTGTAAAACCTGGTGTCGGAACAACAATCTACAGCAAACGCAACACACAAAATCTGGACCATCTTTTACCGTATCTAAAAACTGCTTCATAACAAAATTGAACTGCTCAGACTTCTCCTTTAATTTCATCCTCTGTTTGTTTCTTCTGCTCAGCATCGCCGTGATATTTCCTTATACTCCAAGCTTTAACATTCCGCTGGTGCTCTAAATTTGTACGATACTTCCTTTTACTCAGAGCTTTTACATTTTGCCGGTGCTCTTCATTCAATTTATATTTCATTTGACTACTTTGCCGTACTTGCTGCCTATGCAACACGTTCACCAGATACTTCCAGATACTCCTTGCCTTACATTCCTCTCTAAAAAGCACATTTTTCTCATACCTCTCCTTGCTCCTTGTCTTAACTTTCTCCCTAAGCTTCAGAGTTTCTCTATAAGACCGTGAACTTCTTTGCTTGGCCTTCTCCCGAAACAGTTTGTTCTCCATATACGTCCTATTCATTCTTTCATTCCAATCCTTTCTAAACATTGTTTTCCTCATTTGCAATTTTCCACTGAAAATTCTTTTTCTTTTTCAAATACTTTGACAAATGCCTTTTGCTCACAAACTGCCCTTTGGACAAATCCTTCACTTTCCTTCGACGCATATAATCCATGCCAAATGAATGACCTAATCTGCACAAATTAAAGCAACCCTGGTCATTACCATGTTGCACACAAACAACCGGCTCGAAAGTATTGTTTACACTTTTCAAATATATCGTTTGCACTGTCGCCGTTGCATTCATGCCACTATACTTAACCCATTCTCCTTCCCTACACACAAAGACGTCAACTCCAAGGGCCTTAGCTGTAGACTTAAATGCGATGTAAGAAGCACAGTGTCCCACATATTTCATCTGTGTCTTCTGCATATATTCAGACATACAAGTGTACCCTTTTCCCTCAAATTTCACATACTTGTCACTATCACTCCATGTTTAACTCCAACACGCCTTATTTTGCCGTGTCTACTCTGACAACCAGAAATAACATGAGATACTGCTCTGAAGAAACTATTACCATCCTCTACAACTTTAGTCGTCATACAAACTGGACCTAAAGGCCCACACACTGCCATTGCTGGTGCATCTACTTTTGTAAACTCTACATTGAACTTTTTACATAGTGATGTCGCAACATCGTTACACAACGGACTAAATGTAAATGACTTGCTGACAGCACTCAACACTGCCATGCGATCCACGGCTTGTGCAGATGTACTACGATGCTGATGTTGCTCTCCTACTTCGTCTTTAACAAGATCTGCAACACAGCCTACATCTGCAATACAACTGTCGCGACCAGCAACATCTTTCTCCCTACCCTGCTGTCTGAATTGGGACACTCTAGAATGGCCCACATTCACGTCGCAGTAACCATAGCAACCATACATTTGAGGTCGTTGTACACAAACAACAGTCTCATAATGGTTACCATAGCAGTTCTCCAAATACACTCCTTGATCTGTTAACAATGTATTCCTGCATCTATATTGAAGCCAGTGATCCTAACAAAAGGTAAATACATTTACCTCTAAAAAATCTACTGTTACCCGAATCTCTACCTCAGTAGCCCAAGTGCCAACATCAGCCATTTTGGATATTCTAACATATTCCATCACTGATGAATAGTCACTCCTCAAAAGACTACTATAGGCAACAGCATTACTTGTCAGTTGCTCAACCACTGCTTGCCTAATAATTGGGTGATACTCCTGTGTACCACTCACAGCCTGACTAACTGCTCTGAAGAAACAATTGCCATCACCAACTATGTGCTCATTCCAACATGGCATGCCTAACTCACCTACTTCATTGCAGGTTACTACTGTTTTGGCTGACTATGTTCAAATGTGAACATAGAGCTTGTGCCACCTCATTACGAAGAGGACTGAACTGAAGCTTTTGAGTTGAGACACTTACAAAAGTAACATCACCTTCATCAACATGGCAATTTTTTTTGCCATTTTGATGGACCAACATCCAACGACATTGGCCGCTTACAACCTCCCTGACTATTTGTTTTGCCAATGACACGCACACCTGCGATCTCAAACAGTTTCCTTCTTACTGTGAGCCCATGTGCTAATCTACACACATGCTTAAAAACCTGTTCAAGTAATACACCACAACACTCGAGCCACGTGCATCTACCATTCCATCCATATTACGCACATGAGAATCAAAAATGGCAAAATGCCCATTTTCACGAATGATTGCACATGTACTAGACTCCAAAGTCAGAAAGCACGTGTCATACTCCCTAAATATCATTTCCAAACCATCCCTTAAACTTGTGCATACACCTGCCATAATGAGCTCGCCATCTACATCTACATCACCAGTGACAAACTCTCCATACTCAAACTCAAACTGGCGTTCACCCATAAAAAACTCTTTGGGCAAATCAGCCACACACATCAAAGTAGACCCACCACCGATCAAATTGCTCTGCCGAAAAACTGTGTACAATTCATCACCGAAAACTAGGACCTCATCGACAGTGTCAGACTGCCACGAGAACACACTATTAACTGTATGCTTTGCCATGGCTACTAAACATATAGCCATACACTGAACACCACCGTACTCAAAGCAAACGTCCCCCTGATGAAAAAAACCCCTGACAGAAGGGGTAGAAAACCTACATTAAAAACACACATCACTGAAATATTGAACATTCAGCCTTTACAAATCATACCGTATGACTCTAAGGCCATATGGTATGTAGATCAATCATGTAACTGACAAAAAGCATGAAGAAGACAACCTTTAAAAATATAACATACAATTAAAGTACAGTTGGGCTACATACGTGCATGACTGGGAGTGGTAGCTTGCTGGGGTTGGACCGAATGTTGCACCTCCAGCCGCTTCATGGCAGCCCGGGAGCGGTGGTGGGATTTGCTGCAAGCCATCTAAAAAAGATTTCAACACAAATGCGTAATCACTACATCTCAATAAACTTTTACTATCTGGGTATTTCCCTCTTCAGAGGGCAGAAAAACTCTATTTAATGAATGGACATCACTTATTCTCATTACATTACATGTTCCAACAGTTTTCTTTACTAAGGTAGAGCTTTATCATCATTATTACTGCTGCAAAATGTACTGCATAAGTGTAAGCATTATTTCTTTAGCAAGAGATAGTACTTGTATATCCTAGGAAAGTACCAGAAATGTGCAGAAAGTAGCTTTAAATGCATTTTTTGAAGGGAAACAACAGTGTACTGTATACTGCACAATGGAATTCAACTACAAAAAGTCAGCTACAAAATACTAGTCATTTCACATCTTTTGAATCATTGCTCCCACTCACAAGGTGCATAACTTACAACAATAAGAATAAAACAATAGATGCAAAATAAAAACATGAAGAACATATTAAACTTTAGCATTTGTGGAACAGTACGCAAGAGTGTGTGAATGGACTTCGCACATGTATCACACACAAACAGAGAGAGAGAGAATGAACTCTGATCTCAGAAAAACAAACTTTCTGTGCAGGTGCCACTTCAACCATAAACAAAACATCTCAAACAAATGAAATAACACTTGTGTCTGTCTGTCTGTCTGTCTGTGTCTGTGTCTCTCTCTGTGTCTGCCTGTGTCTGCCTGTGTGCGTGCGTGCGTGTGTCTGTCTCTGTGCATGCCTGTGTCTGTGTGTGTCGGTCCGTGTGCCTGTGTGTCTCTGTCTGTGTGTGTGTGTCTCTGTATCTGTCTGTCTGTGTGTGTCTGTGTGCAGCCTGTGTCTGCGTCTGTCTGTCTGTGTGCATGCCTGTGTCTGTCTTTGTGGTTTTAGAGGTGTGTGTGTGATGTGGGTGTGTGTTTTAGTCTGCTGTGACTGTAATTTTTAACTGCCAGCTCAAAAATGACCCTAAGACCATCTTTTTACATTGTTGTGTACTGTGTACAGCTTTGATGAAAATATAAACAGACACTGAACTGACTTTCAAGTTGAATGAAAAGTTAATTTGTTTTTTTTTTTCTGTGCTATTAAACATAGTGGCCGGGTCGTTTTTGACCCTTAGACAACACGAAGGTTGATCATGGCATTACAATAAATTTTTACCCCTCCAGACATAAAAAAAATAAATGCAACTAACACTGGACAACAGCTCACTGTTGTCAAAGCTAATGCAGCAACACCAATCACTCACCTACATTTACACAAAGCCAAAAAACTGTCAGATAAAAATAGGAAAAAAATTATACAGCAATCCCTCTTCACAAATTCTCACAAAAATGCCTAATCATTGCACTGCAATACACCTTTACCCATACACAATTGGAGACAGAAATCATTCTATTCAGCTAACACTTGACAACACATGGTCATTTTAAACACCATTCTAATATAGCAACATGAAACACTCAGAAAATTAAAATCCAACACAGTATACAAAAATACAGTCCATGCTTCATCTACCAAAAAATGCTTAATCATGACATCACAATAAAGTTTTACCCCTTCAGAAATAAAAATTAAATGCAGCTAACTCTGGACAACTGTGCATCACATTCTACTAAAGCAGCAACATCAAACACTCACACACAGCCATGACTGAAAACACAGCGACAAAAACTGCCAGACAAAATACACACATACAGGCCCCGATGCTCCTAAATCAGATTCCACTCAAAAGCTCAATCATTACATTAAAAATAAAGTTTTAACCCTACACAACTGGAGATGTACAAATTCAATCCACTAACAATGAAACATTTCTTGTGTGTCTGTCTGTGTCTGTGTCTCTCTGTGTGTCCGCAATGCTTCCATAAAACACTCTATACAACTACTTAAAATGACAATACAATACACTTGATTTCTAACAACATGAAACAGTCCCCAGTAGTTACACAAAGCCATTATTGACCAGAAAAAAATCTGTCAAATAGTATATACACATACAGCCCACCTGTAATCTACCAATATTTCCCTACAAATGCGCAGTCAGGACATTTCTTTAAACTTTTACTCCTCCCGACATGCAAAATAAATTCAACCAACTGTGGACAACAACTCATCATGTTCTGCTAAAGCAGCAACATCAAACACTCACTGACATTCACATAAAGTAAGACTGAAAACACAGCGACAAAAACCGCCAGACAAAATACACACATACAGGCTCTGATGCTCCTACAACAGATTCCACTCAAAAGCTCAATCATTACATTAAAAGTAAGGTTTTTAACCCTACATAGTTGCAGATGTACAAATTCAATCCACTAAGACTTGACAAAAAATTATTTTACACACCATTCTAATATAGCAACATGAAACACTCACCAGAATATAAAAAAAACGCCTTAGAAAAGAGAAAAAAATGCCAGATAAAGTAGGAAAATGGATACAGCAATCCATCTTCACAATTTGCCACAAAAATGCTTAATCATTACAGTAAAATACACCTTTACCCATACACAACTGGAGACAGAAATCATTCTATTCAGTTAACACTTGACATCATATCATCATTTTAAACACCATTCTAATATAGCAACATGAAACACTCACAGAGAATTAAAATCCAACACACAGTTGACAAAAATACAGTCCATGCTTAATCTACCAAAAAATGCTTAATCATGACATCACAATAAAGACAGACATAAAAATTAAATGCAGCTAACTCTGGACAACCGCTCATCATGTTCGACTAAAGCAGCTACATCAAACAGTCACTGACATTCACACAAAGCCATGACCACAAACACTCGGCGACAAAAACAGCCAGACAAAATACACACATACAGGCCCTGATGCTCCTACTACAGATTCCACTCAAAAGCTCAATCATTACATTAAAAATAAAGTTTTTAACCCTACACAATTGCAGATGTACACATTCAATCCACTAACACTTGACAATAGATTATTTTACACACCATTCTAATATAGCAACATGAAACACTCACCAGAAAAGAGAAAAACGCCAGACAAAATAGGAAAATGGATACAGCAATCCATCTTCACAATTTGCCACAAAATGCTTAATCATTACAGTAAAATACACTTTTACCTGTACACAATTTAACACAGAAATCATTCTGTTCAGCTAACATTTGACATCATATCATCACTTTAAACACCATTTTAATCCACCGACAAGGAACACTCTCCGAAAATTATACAAACCGTCCCCAAAGACAGAATAAAAATCCACCCTACACTTTAGAAAAATACAGACCGCGCTTCACCTACAAACGCTTTAACACAAATGCTTTATGGTGATATTACAATAAACTTTTACCACTAAGGACATTAAAATTCTATGCAGGTAACTCGGGACAACAACTCATTTGTTCATTATATATGGTCTTCTGGATAACACATCATTTACACACCATGCTACGCCACATAGAAAAGAGTGGGAAAAAATCCAGCACACAGAACAGAGAAATAGATGGAGCAATGCATATACAAACATTGACACAAAAAAGTTTAATCATGGCATCAATTTAAACTTTTACTCCTCCTGACATGCAAAATAAAATCAGCCAACTATGGATAAACAGCTCATCATTTCCAACAGTAATGCGGCGACATGACTCAGTCTACACTCACACACAGCCGACCGAAAACACACAGCCGTGACCGAAAACGCACAGCCGACCGAAAACACACAGCCGTGACCGAAAACGCACAGCAGACCGAAAACACACAGCCATGACTGAAAACACAGCCGACCGAAAAACTGCCAGACAAAATACACACATACAGGCCGCAATGCTTCAACAACAGATTCCACACAAATGCTCAATCATGACATTACGATAAAGTTTTACCCCTTCAGACATAAAAATTAAATGCAACCAGCTCTGGACACCAGCTCATATTCTACTAAAGCAGTGATGTCAAACACTGACCGACGTTCACACAAAGCCATGACCGAAAAAACCGCCAGACAAAATACACACATAAAGGCCTCGATGCTTCTACAACAGATTCCACACAAATGCTTAATCATTACAGTAAAGTACACCTTTACCCATACACAACTGGAGACAGAAATCATTCTATTCAGCTAACACTTGACATCATATCATCATTTTAAATACCATTCTAATATAGCAACATGAAACACTCACAGAGAATTAAAATCCAACACAGTATACAAAAATACAGTCCATGCTTCATCTACCAAAAAATGCTTAATCATGACATCACAATAAAGACAGACGTAAAAATTAAATTCAGCTAACTGTGGACAACAGCTCATTCACACACAGCCGTGACCAAAAACACACAACCGTGACAAAAAAAAACGCCAGACAAAATACACACAAAGGCCTCGATGCTTCTTCAATAGATTCCACACACAATCATTACGTTACAATAAAGTTTTAACCCTACCCAATTTAACACATACAAATTCAGTTCAGCTAACACTAGACAACAAATCATTTTAAACACTATGCTAATTCTGTCGTCAAACTTACCCTTTGAAGCGAGCGTCTGGTCCAAAACATGAAATTCCGTGGGGAAAAATCGCCAGAGTTCAGCAGCAAAAGAGCAAAAGCCAAGCAAAAGAATAAATCCACAGGGATAGGGTTGTAAAAAAGCACTCAAATTCTCAGAAGCCGGGAAACTAGATAGTCTCTGGTCTCTGAAAATTCAGGTCGGGCCTTAGCAGAGAATAAATCACTGAAAGGCAACGGGTACGTACTTGACTGGAGTATTTATGCTCCTTTCAGGGTGGGATTTTTCGAAATTCAAATGTCCACCAATCTGAAGCTTCATGTGAAGGAAAATGTGGGCGGAGCAACAATCGGATCGTTGAAGGATCCAATCACCATCAGCGGGTTTCTGCTGTAGCGACAGCTGTCACCGCCATGTCTGAGCACATGATAGCTAATACACACACAAACACACACACACACACACACACACACACACACACACACACACACACACACACACACACACACACACACACACACACACACACACACACACACACACACAAGTTGTGACCTGTGACTCCCACCACTGAATATCTGCTCCTGACAGTAAGAGACAATAACATGCATCAGTACATACAGAATTATTATATGAGAATGCTCCTTAAAAGTCTGAGGGCGTGGCCATAGCAACCAGCATAATGTGGCCATTTTGAATGTCTCGCCATGACAACAGGAAGTTCTATCCAACTTGCCTGTACATGCACCAATCTGCCTCAGACTTTACGTGTGATCACAGTCCGGCCACAATCACATCTATAGGTCGACATACGTTCACAATCATAGCGCCACATGGCGGCCATTTGGAATTTCTCGCCATGAAACAGGAAGTTCTATCTAACTAGCTTGTACATGCACCAATCTGCCTGAAATTTTATGTGTCATCAGTGTCTAGCCCTGATGAGTTCAATAGACCAATATACAGGGAAAGTGATAGCGCCACCTGGCGGCCATTTCGGATTTCTCACCATAAAACAGGAAGTGCTGTCTAACTAGCCTGTACCTGCTCCAATCTGCCTGAAACTTTACATGTGTGATCACAGTCTGGCCACAATCACATCCATAGGTCGACATACATTCACAGTCATAGCGCCACATGGCGGCCATTTGGAATTTCTTGCCATGAAACAGGAAGTGCGGTATAACTAGCCTGTGCATGCACCAATCTGCCTCAAACTTTACATGTGTGATCAGAGTCCTGCCCTAATCACATCCATAGGTTGATATACATTCACAGTCATAACGCCACCTGGCGGCCATTTTGAATGTCTCACTATGAAACAGGAAGTTCTGTATAACTAGCGTGTGCATGCACCAATCGGCCTCAAACTTTACATGTGTGATCACAGTCCGGCCACAATCACATCCATAGGTCGATATACATTCACAGTACTAGGGTCGCCTGGCAGTCATTTTGAATATCTTGCCATGAAACAGGAAGTTCTAACTACCCTGTACTTGCACCAATCTGCCTGAAATTTTTTACGTGTGATCAGTGTCAAGCCCTGATGAGTTCCTTAGACCAATATACAGTGAAAGTGATAGCGCCACCTGGCGGCCATTTTGGATACCTCACCATGAAACAGGAAATTCTGTCTAACTAGCCTGTACATGCTCCAATCTGACTCAAACTTTACATGTGTGATCAGAGTCCAGTTTTGAAGACATCCATAGACCAATGTACAGTCAGAGTGATAGTGCCACCAGTTGGATGGACAGGAAATGCTGTATAACTAGCCTATGCATGCGCCAATCTGCCTGAAACTTTACATCTGTGATCAGAGTCCAATCCTGATCACATCCATAGGCCAATATACACTCTCAGTCACAGCGCCACCTGTTGGATGAACAGGAAATGCTCTATAACTAGCTTGTACATGCTCCAATCTGCCTGAAATTTTACATGTGTGATCAGAGTCCGGCCCTGATGAATTCCAAAGACCAATATACAGTCCCAGTGATAGCGCAATGTGGTGGATGGACAGGACGTGCTGCACAACTATCCTCTACAAGCTGCAATCTGGCTGAAACTTTACATGTGTGATGACAGTCCACCCCTCATCACATCCATAGGACGACATACACCTTCGATCGCAGCGCCACCTGGTGGACATGCTGGGACTCGCTGACCAGCAAGAATGCGAGGACCCATTCAACGCTGCTTGCAGTTTTAATTAGGGTCCAAGCACCAACGGTGCGAAGACCCTATTGTAAGGAATAAGGAATTATTATTATTCTTTGTGCGACAGGAAATGGCCATTTTTGACGCCCTTAACATACACGAAAACACATGAAAATCGCCACACACATCAGGACCGGCGAAAAATTTGATATTTTATGGGATTTGCACGTGTGTGGCAAAATGGCTCCATAGCGCCCCCTGCAAAATTGAAAATTTGGTCATTAGGCCAACTGGCAGGGTGTTTCATCTACAGCTACAAAATTTTGGGTGCATATTCAGCAAAAAAGTCAATCACGGCCACGCCCTAAACCCAACAGGAAGTCGGCCATCTTGAATTAGCTGTAAATTTTTTGAGATTAATAATTCATTGGGGGTAAGTCCGGGAGACGTCAAATTTGGCAAATATATGCAACAGTCTTTCCTGATGAAAACTTATGAAAATGCTCACCAACAGTCAAAGGGCGTGGCCATGGCGACTCCCAAAATTATTGATCCTTCGCCATGAAACAGGAAGTGCTGTCTAACTCTGCTGTACATGCTCCAATCTGCCTGAAATTTTACATGTATGATCAGTGTGCGGCCCTGACGACACCCATGTGGCTAGATACATTGACAGTCATAGCGCCACCTTGTGGTATCAGGAAATGGACTTTTTTTACATTTTGATGTCCTACTCATAGCAGGTTGATTAAATTCACCTCAAATGCGGTGACATAAGCAAGAACACATTGATGATGATTCCCCGAGAAAATGGTGACTCGTCGTCAAGGGGCGTGTCTCTGGCGGCGCGGCGAATTTCGATTTCTCGCCATGAAAATTGAATTATTTATATCTCAGCTGGAAAAGGTCCAATCTGGACCAAACTTCATGTGATGGACACCAGTCCAGGTCTGAACACATCCACATTCATAAATTTAGAAATACTCATAGCGCCACCTATTGGCGATACAAAGTTTTTGTCAATACATTTGCACATATCGCCCGTTACTTTATCATATCTTTCTAGAAATTGGACAGCTCAGTGTTCACGCCTGGATGATGCCACAGTGTGACGATTTTGTTGATTCATAAAACACTCTTGCCGTGGCAACGCATCTTTGCCAAAACAAAGTACTTTTTGACAGGTTAAAAATGCTCAAATGCTCGTCAAAATTACCACACATATCTGGACCAGCAACCCATTTGATGTTTTAGAAGAACTGTACATGTGTGTGGCAAAATGGCTCCATAGCGCCACCTGGAAAATTTCAAACAGTTACTACGGCCAGTATGTGTCACCTAGAATCATGAAATTTGACACAGATATGTAACTCATCAACAGGCACAAAAATGTAACTGACACCTATGGCCAAAACCCAAGAGGAAGTCGGCCATTTTGAATTATATGTCATATTTTTTGACGATTTTGGGTCATTTTTGTACATTTTCAAAAGCTATAAACTCAAACAGGGTAACACAGAGAGAGCGTAAAGTCGGCCAGGATGTACTCCAGGCAGGGGTGATCAAAAGTTATCAAAATGCTCGGCAAAAGTCTGAGGGCGTGGCCATGGCGGCCTCCTGAATTTTGATGCTTCGCCATGAAACATCAACTGCTGTGTAACTATCCTCTACATGCTCCAATCTGTCTCAAGCTTTACAGGTGTGATCAGAGTCCAGCTTTGAAGACATCCATAGACAAATATACATTCAGAGTGATGGCGCCACCTGTTGGATGGATAGGAAATGCTCTATAACTAGCCTGTACATGGTCCGATCTGCCTGAAATTTTGTATGTGTGATCAGAGTCCAGCCCTCGTCACATCCACAGGCCGACATACACTCTCAGTCGCAGCGCCACCTGGTGGACATGCTTGGATTCGCCGACCAGCAAGGATGCGAGGACCCGTCCAACACTGCTTGCAGCTTTAATTATTATTTTACTTTTTCCTTCAGATGGGAAAAATGCATTTTTGACAGCCTAAACATACATGAAAACTTATGAAACTGCACACACACCGGAACTGGTGAAAAAATTTTGTATTTTATAGGAATTGTGGGGGTGTGTGGCAAAATGGCTCCATAGCGCCCCCTAAACTTTCCCACACACAGAACATTTCACCTACAGCTACCAAATTTGGTACACATATGCAGCACATCAGGCTGAACAAAAAAGTCAGTGAATGTCAGATTTTGACCATTTTTGATTTTTTTCTAGAGCGAACTCGTCATAGGGGGACATAAGCTTAAACACGATGATGATTCACAGAGAAAATGGTGACTTATCAAAAGGCGTGTCTGTGGCGGCGTGGTGAATTTTGATGTGTCGTCATGACTACTGAAGTGTTTATATCTCAGCTAATCCTGATCCTATCTGCCCCAAACTTCATGTGCTAGACACCACGCCCAGTCTGAACACATCCACACTCATAAATTTAGAAATAGTCATAGCGCCACCTATTGGTAACAAGAACTTTAGAAATTACATTTGCACGCACCATTGCTTCAAACTTTGTCATGTCATTCTGGAAATGTGTCAGCTCACTCTTCACCTGTTGAGAATGCTACAGTGTGAAGATTTTCACTTTTGATACAATCCTGTTGTCGTGGCAACGCATTTTTGTCATGACAAACAAAGCAGCTTTTGACAGGTGAAGAATGCTTATAACCTCACCAAAATTACCACAGACATCACAGTTGACCCAGGGAAGAACACTGTATGTATCTTGGTGCAGCATGTGCTATAGCGCCCCCTACAGCATTATTAACAAACAGCCCCCGCAGTGTGTTTAACCTATATCCACCAAATTTGGGAGGCATATAGAACACATCAGGACGCACAAAAAAGCCTCTTGGAGTCATACCCTAAACGCAACAGGAAGTCTGCCATCTTGGATTAATTGTGAGAATTTTGGGGATTTTTGTCATTTTTGAGAGCGAACTCCTCCTAGGGGTTAACTCCAGGAGACCTCAAATTTGACCAGTATGTACAACAGGTATTCATGATCAAAAGTTACCAAAATTTTCATTTTAAGTATGAGGGCATGGCCATGGCAGCTTCCAGAATTTTGAAGCTTCGCCATGAAACGTCAACTGCTGTGTAACTGTCCTGTACATGCTCCAATCTGCCTCAAATTTTACATGTGTGATCAGAGTCTAGCTTTGAAGATATCCATAGACCAATATACAGTCAGAGTGATAGCGCCACTTGTTGGATGGACAGGAAATGTTGTATAACTAGCCTGTACAGGCTCCAATCTGCCTGAAATTTTATGTGTGTGATCAGACTCCAACCCTGATGGACTCCATAGACCAATATAAAGTCCCAGTGATAGCGCCACCTGGTGGACGGACAGGAAATGCTTCATTTCCAGCCTGTACATGGTCCAATCTTCCTGAAAGTTTACAAATATTATCAGATTCCGGCCATCATCACATCCATAGGATGACATACACTCTCAGTCATGGCACCACCTGGTGGACATGCTTGGATTCGCTGACCAGCAAGGGTGCGAGGACCCATTCAACTCTGTTTGCAGCTTTAATTATTATTATTATTATTATTAATTATTATTATTATTTTTCTTTCAACGTCCGCCGGGAAATCGCCTTTTCTGGCAGCCTTAATGTACTTGAAAAGTTGTGAAAATGTGCACACACATCAGGATCGGCGAAAAATTTGATATTTTATGAGACTTGTGCATATTGTGCTGAAATGGCTCCATAGCGCCCCCTACAAAATTGAAAAATGTGGCATTAGCCCAATGCGCAGGATGTTTTGTCCACAGCTACAAAATTTTTTAGGCATATGCAGCACATCAGGAAATGCAAACAAGTCAATCACAGCCATAGTGTAAACCCAACAGGAAGTCGGCCATCTTGAATTAGCTGTGAAAATTTTGTGATGAACTCCTCCTCGGGGATAAGTCCAAGAGACGTCAAATGTGGCCAGCATATGCAAAAGTCCTTCCTAATGAAAAATTATCAAACTTTTTTTAATAAATCCATGGGTGTGGCCATGGCAACACCCAAAAATATTGATCCTTCGCCATGAATCAGGAAGTGCTGTCTAAATCTGCTGAACATGCTCTAATGTGAATGAAACTTGACATGTAAGATCAGAGTCCTGCCCTGATGACATCCATATGGTAACATACATTCACAGTCATAGCGCCCCCTTGAGGTATCAAGAATTTGATATTTTGTACATTTTCATGTACTATTGTCAGCCAGTTGGCCAAATTCACCTCAAATGTGGTGACATAAGCCTGAACACATTGATGATGATGCACAGAGAAAATGGTGACTTGTCATCAAAGCACGTGTCTGTGGCGGTGCAGTGCAATAAAAAGTTTACCTTAGGTGGTAAGCCATCCAGATCCTGATGCATGTCCTCACATAGTCAGCGTAGTTGATGGGCATGTAATTACACTGAATACAATTGCTTATACTGTGTAAAATAGTGCCTTTGTTTTTTTTTCCCCTAAAGTTAAATGTTATATACAATAAAAGTATACATTTCTTGGTGATGTTAGCTGAAGTGATGGGTTAAATGTGAGATGGCCCAGTGCTGCTGTAGCAACCCTGGTATCCAACAAGAGCTCCACATGAAACTGAGTGCATGGAAATGGAAACATACTCAATGTTTCCTCACATGGTTTTGCTGATGTTCGCTGTGTTTTTGTATCTTTTTAACTGGAATAATCAGCGCAGGTCATATGAGATTATTTATGTATTTTTTTCTTCACTGCTTCAACATGACAGCAGTCAGAAAACAAAATATCCTGTAACTTGAACAGTACAATAGTTCGGAGATTTGAGAAGTCTTTGCTCTGCACTGACTGTAACTTTACTCAGAGGACATTCTTTCAATTGAGTAAATTGGCTTTTCTGGAAAAATCCCCTCAAGTCCCCCTGGCAGTCGACAGAGTATCGTTGACCCTCCACTACTAGAAAACAGGAGCATGTGGTTCTAACAGTCATGTGTCAAACTTCTCAGCTAGCTCTTCCAAGGCATGATGGTGGGTTATCAGTGTTCTTCAGTGCTAATGTTTATGTTTTCCTGTGTCTGTGTTGAATTGATGAATCCATAAACTGTGTTCTCTCTAACCCCCTCTCTTTACTTGCATGTTTGCATGCTGCGCCCTATCAAATGCAGATGGAGATGAAGGTAATGAAAAAACAACACACAAGTTGTTGACTGTTTTTCACTTTAAAAACTTTTAGAGCCTGTCTTGTTTGTATTTCTGTTTTTATCATTTCTTCCAGGCCTTAAGTCATTAGCATTTTTATTGTTTCTGCTCCTCCTCCCCCTCCTCTCTTCATCTCTTTCTCTCGTGTTTTTTGTTTGCTTCGTGACGGCTCTCCCTCTACTTCCTTATGTTTTTCTGTTCTGTAAGATGAAAATCACAGGGATCAAAACTTTGCTGTCCCTTTTAACCCGCTCGCTCTGATGCCTCCCCATGTCGCCCACAATTGACTTCCATACTCCTGTCACACTGCTACACATTCTCAAGCAATCAAAGTAAAGCTTGTTCAGTTTCACTTCTCTTTTAAGTGTTTTGACTTTCTACCACGGAGCTAACATCTCCCAGCTTCCCAGAGTATTCCCATGCAGTTTGTGCTTTGCAGAGACTCCTGTTGATTCTGTTGCTTTGTGTCAGAGCTCTTTGATTGGCTGGCTGTATGGGCTGTCATGTTGCCTTGGTTCATTTTAACACATAGGCTTTGAATTGCTTCCAGACCAAATGGAGATTCACTCCACACCGAGACATTCATGCAAACAGAGACTGAGTCAAGAGCCAGTCAATAGTTATTAGCAGTCAAAATTTGAATCATTGCGTTTATTTTTTGTCCTTTCCATTGCATATCTTGAAAAACATCAGCTTAACTTTATAGAACTTTTATTTTAGATTTTTCAAATGCCTACAGTGGCAAACACGTGGTGCCTTTTATTGCCTGCAATCTATTGCTGTTTTAGGGAGCTCAGGAACAAATGCAACAGAAAAACAGAGGTCTCACACAGCACAGCAACAGAGACTAGTATGTTGACTTTGAATACAAAGTATGGATGAACATTCATAAACTGGACCTTACACTACGCTCCATCACATTTTTTTCAAACTCCAGCCTCAATTAAGAATGTAATTTTTTTGTTATACATTATGAAATACTGTTCTTACTGATCAGGAACATAAGAATTACTGACTGAAATAGAGATTTGGTGGCTCCTGACACAATAGGAATAACACAACATGTAGATTTGGTGACTTGTCCATGAGTTTCTCTACATAGTACAGCTTAGAAAATGGCTTGCATCGTCTTGTTTCGGGGTAATACTGCTGTTATTATTCATTATGACAGGAGTAAAAGTGACAAGTTTAAGACATCTTGAGTTTGGCAGTGACAAAAACCCCAACAAGGAAGCATCCTACACCCTCAGATGCAACTCAGTAGTAGCTTTAATTAGAACTTCTCCCCACTGGTAAATGCACAGGAAGTAAGTTAGTTGTGACATTAAAATTTTGTGTTCACATTAATATGCAGAATGACTGAAATGGCTGCTGTTGAAGTACACTCGCTGTAGTCTTCAAACAATGATGCAGTTAGACTCTTAATGTAGAAATCATTTTCTACTGCACTGAGAATTAAAACCATGTTCTTTTCCTATTAAGCACTGGTGGTGCACTTCTCTATAAATGGTTACTGATGTGATGTCATCTTGATTTATATCGCAAACACAAAATCAGGCCTGTTTGAATATTTAGAAAAGAGATAAATGTTCGAAAGATCAAGAAGCTCAAACTTAAGCACAAATTTGAACATTTTAGCTGTTTCATAACAGAACAGATTTGGTTCCTGTCAGAAGCAGAGAATATCAAGAGTATCTTTCTTGGGTGTCCAAAACTTCCCTTTGAAATGTTTATCTGGATTGAGGGCTAAGACTATGGTTGATACAGTATTTGTACTTTTACAGTTACTATGCTTTAAGTTCAGGTCAGCTATACTGGAGCCCAGAAAAAGCAAAACCACTCTGTGTAAAGACAGAAACTACACATAGGGTTTCTGATGTTTATAAATGAATACATCTTCCTCTCCTTCATCTTTAATATAGATGTTATCTTCATTGTCTGTCTTCCTCAGGCTCTTATTGAGTTGTTAAATGTTTAAAACACACTCTTACTTTTTAATAGCTGGACGTCGGCAGTTTGCCCGTCATGAATGGGCCCAGAAGGCAGCCTATCTTTTGGGCTGCACCTTGGAGGAGCTGTCCTCTTCGATCTTTAAGCATCAGGCCAAAGGCCTGAAGCGCTCTACCTCATTTAGAGGAGGACCAGATGAGGCGGGCCAGGGTGAAAGCTCAGGTAAAACCTTCAGTCTTGAAACAATTTTTATGTTGGTGTTAAGCTAAAATCTTTGTCTTGACCTTAAATGATGAACAATATAGAGAAGTGCAGCTGAAATTTGATCATGTTACTGTACCATTGAAATGTTGATTTACTTCTAAAATGATGTAAATCAGAAAATGTCCTGTTAAAAGCAAACTGCAAAAAATGTGACTAAACATCTGTATTCAACTGTGGGTACCCAAGAATAATTGATATTTAATGACCAACTTCAACTGTTTTATCCATTTGTTTGTTACCACTTTTTAAATTTTGTCTCAGACAGTTAAGTTCTTGTAAGAAAATGTTTTCCTCTCTATTTGTTTGTAACGAATGAAAAATGCAATCCTAATTTGGCCATACTTGCCCTGAAACAGTAGATATAATTTCTTAACTGTGGCTCTGATGTATTGTCTTTTGATATTGTGTCTCACAGGCTCTAAGGTCACAGCTCTGGAGTGTTTGGAGGCCATGGCATCGGGACTCTACTCTGAGCTCTTCACTCTTGTCATCTCCCTAATCAACAGGTTAAGCCTCAACATATACCTCTAAATTTACTATATTGTAAGATGCAATGAAAAAATTTGGAGTCCCTTTCTATTTGCGCATTAATGGAGTGCAGCACGGTCATGTGCGTTCAACAGGTGTGACAAGAAACTGTCAGTCGATTCCATACACTTGCATTTCATGGCAGTCTTGAGTTTTTTTTCACTTCTATAACTCTGAATTTCTGTGATGGAATCTTTTAAACCCACATGTCTTTGTCACAGAAAAAAGCAATCATGCATTTTGTTTTTTTAATAGATTTATTATAGTAGTAGTATTGTATCTCTGATCTCTCCTCTCGACAAGTACTGCTAAAATAGATTTGTTGGATTACTTTTTTTTTTTTTTAATATATGTTTATTATTTTAATATAAATTTGTTGGCTTTCTGACATAGATTTGTTTCTTCAGCATAGTCCCTTGATGGGTTGCGAGTCGGGACTTTGGGGGAGGGGGATTTTGTCATATTTCCAGAACACCTATAAAGAAATCCATGAAGGAACCAAAATGTATGATAGTTTTTTTCTTTTTGGGACATAGAGGCATGTGTTTTAATCATTACACCATAGATAATCAGAGTTATAGATGTCATTGGAAACTTAAGACTGCCATGATATACATGGTTTTTACTAGTGCATGTAAACTTTAGTTCACGACTATATGTTGCACATCTGTCCAGACATGAAACTAACACATCTCTGAAACAGCTGAAGGAGAATGTAACAGTATTGTCTTATTTATGTTATTTTTGCATTTGCACATAGAATTTTACACACCCTGGATGCTGAATGTTTTCCAGATTTTGACAGATTGTTAATTTTTACTGACACACAAGTGGATCGCACACCCATAGTAAATGACAAACAGAAAATGACATAAAGAGGAAACATTTAAATCAAACAAAAAAATTGGAACAAAAAATTAAAGCTGGAGCAATTACACCAGCATGAACAAGGAGAAGTGTTATCTGTCAATATTACAATGATATGCTATAGACATACATATATGGTGTTTTTCTCAAGAAACCAAGGTCAAAGTATGATCTTGTCACGTGTACAGAACCACTGGCGTTGTCAACGCATACCATATCGATTTTCTATAAAACCATAACAACAAAACAGAAACTGCTATCCTCTGTTTTTTTTTCTTTTTGTCATTGTATATTTAATTTCTGGGGATTTTTGACAGACAATCAAGCACTATACAGAAGTCTGCAACTTCCCAGTGTCAGGACATCATTGCTAAAGAGTCCCGATATATTTGTGTCCCTCAGGGCTCTGAAGTCCAGTCAGAACTCTTTGTGTTCCCTGCTGATTGTGGACACTCCAGGTTTCCAGAATCCTCGGCTGGCTCAGCAACAGCGGGGAGCCACATTTGAAGAGCTCTGCCACAACTACACCCAGGAGAGACTGCAGACACTGTTCCATCAACGTACCTTTGTCCAGGAGCTGGAGAGATACAAGGAGGTGCAGCTGGGCTGACAGAGCATGACACTAAGCAAGGGCATAGACATCCCCACATATATAAGGGCATCTCAAACAATTACAGTATCATTAAAAATAAATATTTTCCTTCACTTACTTAGGAAAGTGAAAATTAAATATATTCTAGACATAAAGTAAAACGTTCCAAGCATTTTCTAGTTTATTTTTGATAGCTATGGCTTACAGCTCAAAAAATGTTTAAAACCATATCTTAAAATATTAGAATATTTCATTTTAAATTTGAGAAAATTATTATTCTAATAGTATGGATTCAGTGTATCTCTCAGTTTTGTTCAGTGCGCACAAGAACAATCATGAGGTGGACTACTGACTTGAAAGTTGTCCATCATCAACACCCTCTACAGGAGTTTAGGCCACAGAGGGTCATTGTTGAAAAGGCTGCTTGTTGGCAGAGTGCTGTGTTGAAGCATGTTCATGGAAAGTAGACTGGAAAGGAAAAGTGTGGTAGGAAAGTGTGCACAAGCAACAGCGATGACTGCAGTCTTTAGGGATTGTCAAGAAAAGTTGATTCAAGAATTTGGAGAGCTTCACAAGGACTGAGGCTGGTGTCGGTGCATCAAGAGCCATAAAGTACACCGTCTTTAGAAAAGACGCTACAAGTGTCACATTCCTAATATCAAGACACTCCTGAACCAGAGACAATTCTAGATGTGTCTTACCTGGACTCAGGAGAAAAAGAAGTAGACTGTAGCTCAGTAGTCCAAAGTTTTCTTTTTTAAAAAAAGTACATTCTGTATTTCGTTTGGAAATCAATGTTCCAGAGTCAGGAGGAAGAGTGCAGAGGCAGATAATCCAAGGTATTTGAAGTCCTGTTTGAAGTTTCCACAGTCTGTGATGATTTGGGTAAAGATTTTAGAACACTTTATACCTCCATCTGCTGACAGTCTTTATGGAAATACCAATTTCCTTTTCCAACAGGACTTAGTACCTGCCCACAGAGCCAGAACTATTACCAAATGATTTGTTGACCATGATATTTCTGTACTTAATTGGCCAGCTGACTCACCTGGCCTGAACCCCATAGAGAATCTACTGAGTATTGTTAAGAGGAAAATAAGAAGCAAAAATACAAACGAGCTGAATGCCGCTATCAAGGCAAACTTGGGCTTCAATAACACCTCAGCAGTGCCACTGACTGATCCTCTCCATGATACACTGTATTGATGCAGTAATGTGTGGTCAAAGAGCCTCAACCATGTGTATAAACATGCTTTTCAGATGTTGGACATTTCTGTATTGTAAAACCTTTTTATATTTGATAACTTGAGATATATTTTAATAAGTTGAGATAGTGGATTTGAAGTTTTCATGAGCTTCAATATAAATAAGACAAAATAGAGTCGTGACATTTTAGACTTTATGCCAAGATAGTTCTGGTTTCACTTGATCAGGTTTTGAGATAGCTTCTTGCGCTCCAATCCAATTGATTCCAGGGGGAAATTATGCACCTAGCAATTCATCCATTATCCATACACTGCTTAATCCTCATTAGGGTTGTGGGAGGCTGGACTCTATCCCAGCTGACTTCCAGGTGACTGGACAGGTCACCAGTCTATCACAGGGCTACATACAGAGACAAACAATCACTCTCACATTCACACCTACGGACTGTTTAGAATCACCAGTTAACCTCAGCATGTTTTTGGACCATGGTAGGAAGCCGGAAAGCCCAGAGAAAACCCCACTGCACAGGGATCACCCAGCAATGAATGCTTTACAACTTATATTGCATCTTATATTGAGGGACTCTGGATAATCCACAAAACACGCTGTGTTTAGCAGTTTTCTTAGGGACTATTCCTGGTGCTGGACGTAGTTCCAATGAGAGCTGTTCACATAAAAATTTGTGGATTATCCTGAATTTCAAGAGAAGTAAGAGAGCAGCATGACCTGCATATATGCATAACTCTTTTGTGCATATTCAAGTGTTAAAAAGCTTATAGTGTATGGTCTAAAGCTACTACAGAAAATACAGATCAGTTCACCTTTAGACACATTCTTAGAAATCTCTGTCCATTCCAGTTTACTTTCTGTAGTTACTTGATGTTATTCCATGAAAAATTCATTGTGGTGCTCTTCAAAATCAGATATGAAATATTAGCGAAACTTTGTGCTAATACAAATACACAATCACTCAACCCAATCAACAGGCTCGCAGTTTATTGATGATCTTCCGCTTTAAATGTCTGTAGTTTACTAACCTACGTTTTTATCCCCTCATCTGTCTAGGAAAACATAGAGCTTGCTTTAGATGACATAGAGTCCAGTACCTCACTGTCCGTAGCAGCTATTGATCAAGCCTCAACCCAAGCACTGGTAAGCAAGCTCTCACCTACACTGTCTCTGTTTTGCTTCAACCTGAAACATGTCATGGAATTTGTGGTCTCAATAATGTTGTAGATGTGTTTAGTGAAGCCTTGAGATATTCAGGTCTAGATTCAGGAGCAGTTAGTTTGGCCCTGAGTTTTAATCTGACTCAGAAAGACTTCAATGCAAGTCAAGATGTAGCCAAACAAGTGCTCCAAAATACCACTGAGCAAGGAAATAGCCTTTTTCATCACTGCTGGCCAGTGCAAATAGTTGTAACTGTGAGGCTAATCTAGCAAAGCAGATGATCTGAGATCCAGGAAGGACAATTCTGTTCTGTGCTTATGTGAGTCTATGTTGCCTTTTTTGACAGAAATCTATGAATTTGCCTGTTATTTCTGACCATTTAATTTTATCTTGCTTGAGTAACAGAATCCCCAACTAAGAAACCATTTTGAAAATTGAAATGCTATTTTTAATTTCAGTTCTTATCATTTTGGCACAAATGATTTTCTTTTGCAGCTGATTTTTAATATACTGGGCCTCTACATGCCTTTCACACAGATTCTGTGTTGCTTTGGAAACCCATTTTGTTTCATCAGATTCATGTTTCCTTATTTTACAAACATGCATTGGACACAATAGGGACCAGTTTGGCCTGAACTGTTATCACTGAATAAAGAACAGGATGATAGATTAGTTCTGTAGTACATGGGAGTCCCTAGGTTTCAATAGAGGGTACATATAGTGACTTTAGTGTGTGTACTTTTTGACTCCAAAATAGGATGGAGATCTGAGCTCTATGCAAGCCACTCCAAGACCAACATCCATGTGCACAAACAGTTCCAATTTAGTATCATCAGACACACAGACTCCCAAGACTCATCCTTACCTTTCAAATGCCCACGGGCAAACATCAGTCTGGCTCTGATGTGCCGCTCTTTGAGCAAAGGCGTTCTTCTGGGATGATGGCCCTGAAGCCCACCATGAGGAAGAGCCCTCACAACTGTGTTCCTTGAAACATCTTCAGGTCAGCAACAATCACCTTGGCAGATGTGCGGGGCTTCTTGCTGACATCTCTGACTGTTTTCCTCCGCAGGGTTCTTGAAATCTTGCGCTTTTGACCACACACAGGTTTGTCTCTTACAGAATATGTCTCCTTGTGCTTAGTAATCATGCAACGTACCGCTGAGTGATTTAAATTTGAATGGGTTGAAACAGTTTTTGTGTGGTTGTTTTAGCATTCTGTGCTATTTAGCACCTACCAGAGGGGAGGAGTTGGAACAGATAGAGCGTATCTGGACACACTGTGAACTTTTTGTTTGACATTTGGCTGCACAGTACCTGCTGACTGTCTCACGATCTGAAGTGATGAATAAAGTGGTGGATACACATTTTGCCTTGACTTGAAAATTTTTAAATCAAGGTCAAGCAAAAGTGATTGTAACATTTGTGCCTGCTGGTCTTCATCACAGGTTCGTACTCTGGCCAGGACGGATGAGGCTCGAGGTCTTCTGTGGCTGATGGAAGAGGAGGCTGTTCAACCTGGAGGTTCAGAGGAAACCATGCTGGAGAGACTCTTCAGCTACTATGGCTCTGCACAGGGAGAAAACAAAGGTGAGCACTTAACCATCACTGCCTGCTAAAGCAAACACAGTGCTGCTGGACGTTTAAGAAGCTAGCAGCACTGATCATACTCCATCCATCCATCCATCCATCCATCCATCCATCCATCCGTCCATCTTCTACCGCTGGTCCGAGTCGGGTCGCGGGGGCAGCAGCTTTAGGAGGGAAGCCCAGACCTCCCTCTCCCTGGCCACATCATCTAGCTCCTCCCGGGGGACCCCAAGGCGTTCCCAGGCCAGCTGAGAGACATAGTCTCTCCAGCGTGTCCTGGGTCTTCCCCGGGGCCTCCTCCTGGTGGGACGTGCCCTAAACACCTCACCAGGGAGGCGTCCAGGGGGCATCCTAATTAGATGCCCGAGCCACCTCATCTGGCTCCTCTCTACGCGGAGGAGCAGCGGCTCTACTCTGAGATCCTCCCGGATGGCCGAGCTTCTCACCCTATCTCTAAGGGAGAGCCCAGCCACCCTGCGGAGGAAACTCATTTCAGCCGCTTGTACCCGCGATCTTGTTCTTTCGGTCACTACCCAAAGCTCGTGACCATAGGTGAGGGTAGGAACGTAGATCGACCGGTAAATTGAGAGCTTCGCCTTTCGGCTCAGCTCCCTCTTTACCACGACGGACCTGTACAGCGCCCGCATTACTGCGGACGCCGCAGCAATCCGCCGGTCGATCTCTCGCTCCATCCTTCCCTCACTCGTGAACAAGACCTCAAGGTACTTAAACTCCTCCACTTGGGGCAGGACCTCATCTCTGACCTGGAGAGTGCACTCCACCCTTTTCCGGCTGAGGACCATGGACTCAGATTTGGAGGTGCTGATCCTCATCCAAACTGCTTCACACTCGTCTGTGAACCGATCCAGTGAGAGTTGGAGGTCCTGGCATGACGAAGCCAACAGGACCACATCATCCGTGAAAAGCAGTGACGGAATCCTGAGGTCACCAAACCGGACTCCCTCAACACCCTGGCTGCGCCTAGATATTCTGTCCATAAAAATTATGAACAGAATCGGTGACAAAGGGCAGCCCTGGCGGAGTCCAACTCTCACTGGAAACGAGTTCAACTTATTGCCGGAGATGCGGACCAAGCTCTGGCACCGGTCATACAGGGAACGGACAGCCTGTATTAGGTGGTCCGTTACCCCGTACTCCCGGAGCACTCCCCAGAGGATTCCCCGAGGGACACGGTCGAAAGCCTTCTCCAGATCCACAAAACACATGTGGACTGGTTGGGCAAACTCCCATGCACCCTCAAGGACCCTACTGAGGGTGTAGAGCTGGTCCACAGTTCCACGGCCAGGACGAAAACCACATTGCTCCTCCTGAATCCGAGGTTCGACTATCCGGCGGACCCTCCTCTCCAATACCCTTGAATAGACCTTCCCGGGGAGGCTGAGGAGTGTGATCCCCCTATAGTTGGAACACACCCTCCGGTCCCCCTTTTTGAAAAGAGGGACCACCACCCCGGTCTGCCAATCCAGAGGCACTGCCCCCGATGTCCACGCGATGTTGCAGAGACGTGTCAACCAGGACAGCCCCACAACATGCAGGGCCTTGAGGAACTCCGGGCGGATCTCATCCACCCCCGGGGCCCTGCCACCGAGGAGCTTTTTAACTACCTCGGCGACTTCGACCCCAGAGATGGGAGAATCTACGCCTGAGACCCCAGGCCCCGCTTCTGAATCAGAAGACGTGTCGGTGGGATTGAGAAGGTCTTCGAAGTATTCCTTCCACTGGTTCACAATGTCCCGAGTTGAGGTCAGCAGCACACCATCCCCACTATACACAGTGTTAACAGTGCACCGCTTTCCCCCCCTGAGACGCCGGATGGTGGACCAGAATCTCTTCGAAGCCGTCTGGAAGTCGTTTTCCATGGCCTCGTCAAACTCCTCCCATACCCGAGTTTTTGCCTCGGCGACAGCCGCAGCTGCAGCCCGCTTGGCCAGCCGATACCTGTCAGCTGCCTCCGGAGTCCCACAGGCCAAAAAGGCCCGGTAGGACTCCTTCTTCAGCTTGACGGCATCCCTTACCGCCGGTGTCCACCAACGGGTTCGGGGATTGCCGCCGCGACAGGCACCGACCACCTTACGGCCACAGCAATGATCGGCCGCCTCAGCAATGGAGGCACGGAACATGGTCCACTCGGACTCAATGTCCCCCACCTCCCTTGGGACATGGTTGAAGTTGACCGGAGGTGGGAGTTGAAACTCCTTCTGACAGGGGACTCCGCCAGACATTCCCAGCACACCCTCACGATCCGTTTGGGTCTGCCAGGTCTGACTGGCATCCTCCCCCACCATTGAAGACAACTCACCACCAGGTGGTGATCGGTTGACAGCTCCGCCCCTCTCTTCACCCGAGTGTCCAGGACATGCGGCCGCAAGTCCGACGATACGACAACAAAGTCGATCATCGAACTGCGGCCTAGGGTGTCCTGGTGCCAAGTGCACATATGGACACCCTTATGCCTGAACATGGTGTTCGTTATGGACAATCTGTGACGAGCACAGAAGTCCAATAACAGAACACCGCTCGGGTTCAGATCGGGGGGGCCGTTCCTCCCAATCACGCCTCTCCAGGTCTCACTGTCATTGCCAACGTGAGCGTTGAAGTCCCCCAGCAGAACTATGGAATCCTCAGAAGGGGCGTTCTCCAGCACCCCCTCTAAGGATTCCAGAAAGGGCGGATACTCCAAACTGCTGTTCGGCCCGTAGGCGCAAACAACAGTAAGGAACCGTCCCCCCACCCGAAGGCGAAGGGAGGCCACCCTCTTGTCCACCGGGGTAAACCTCAACACACAGTCACCGAGCCGAGGCGCAATGAGTATTGACACCCCTGCTCGGCGCCTCTCACCATTGGCAACTCCACGAGAGGAAGAGAGTCCAACCCCTCTCGAGAGGGCTGGTTCCAGAGCCCCTGCTGTGTGTGGAGGTGAGGCCGACTATATCAAGTCGGAACTTCTCAACCTCGCACACCAGCTCAGGCTCCTTCCCCGCCAGAGAGGTGACGTTCCACGTCCCTAGAGCCAGCTTGTGTAGCCGGGGGTCGGTACGCCAGGCTCCCCGCCCCTGGCCGCCGCCCAACACACATAGCACCGGACACCTATGGCCCCTCTTGCCGGTGGTGGGCCTGCTGGAGGGGGGTCCCACGTCTCTTTTTCAGGCTGTGCCCGGCCGGGCCCCGTGGGAAAAAGCCCGGCCACCAGACGCTCGCCATCGAGCCCCACCCCCGGGCCTGGCTCCAGGGGGGGACCCCGGTGACCCGCGTCCGGGCAAGGGACTCGTGGTTGCAAAGTTGTTACTCATCATTGGGGTCTTCTGGGCTGCTGTTTGTCTGGTCCCTCACCCAGGACCTGTTTGTCTTGGGAGACCCTACCAGGGGCATAAAGCCCCCGACAACATAGCTCCTGGGATCATTGGGGCATGCAAACCCCTCCACCACGATAAGGTCGCAGCCCAGGGAGGGGACTGATCATACTCCTGAGGGCGAAATATTTCCTTTGTGTTGCAGGAACTGGTCTGCTGCTCCGAGGAGAGAAGCCCCACCTCTTTCTTCTGGGCCACAGCCATGGGACAGACTGGGTGGAATACAACACTCAGGGCTGGCTGAGCCACGCCAAGCACAACCCTGCTGCCCAGAATGCTGCCACACTGCTGCAGGACTCCCAAAAGTATGACTGCACTCAGCAATCCCATACAACAGCCATTTTTTTAGAACAGAGTCAGTAGTTGTTAGGGATAGTTGCGGCCTTTTTTACATGCTGCACGATCATGTGACTGGCAGTTATCAGTAGTGCATTAATCAACTAGTTGTTAATGTAATTCCTTACTTCTAAAAAATAAAACAAAACTCGATGTGAGGACTGGTACTGAATCCCTTTATAAGAGGTGGCATTTACACAAACTTTAATAACTAGCGCAATGAAGTTGTTGGTGGATGCAGTTAGCTACACATGATTACAGTAGTTGTTTTTATCACAAGCAGCTTATCTGTTTTTCTGATGTAAATATTATTCAATGATTCAAAAAAAGCAAACACTGTCACATCTTTCAGACATGCGCCCCATACCGTTTATCTGTCACTTTTATGTCTGAAACGTCCATCTTACTGGGTCAGACCAAGTAACCTTTCAGCATGACATAAGTCTGAAGTGAACCATCACATTAAAGGATTGACATGCACAAGCAACGGTATTTCAAACTGGGGGAAGTGATTTAGGAAAGACTTTTTTCACATTTCAGCACAAATACTCGTCAAACATCACAGAGACCAAACAACACAGGTTGTGCACCAAAATCACATCAAACCTTTCCACTCACTTTGCTCTACAATTTCAAATCTATTAGGCTACAGAAATGAAATATCCTTAAAAATCAGACTTTACTGTGGACAAACAGACACTAACAGCTTAGCTCAATGATACCCTTCAATAATGAGCATAATTTAAGCTTTTTTAAAATTTACTACTAAACATTAACAGAAATTTAGTGCTTCTATTTATTTGGGACTGTTTCTCTTGAGTTTATTAAATCTGTTGGCCTCAGAGACCAGCGGTTTCCATGAGTGTCTCTAAAGACAGAGAGTTGTGCACATTTACGCAAGTGGAACAGTTACAATGTTGATAACTTCATTAAATTCTTATATTTATAAATGATCTCTAAAAGAGGATGAGAGCAGATAAGTTCAGGCCTAAATCTGACAAGTCACACGTGTAGGCTTACGTGTCTTAAGATGAGACAGCTGAAGTGTCTCATACACACAATATTGCAGCTTAGTTTGTTACTTCCAGCTGTTTAGGACTATTTCCTCTGAGTTTAGTAAACACCTGCATCATCTCACAGCAAAAGGATCCACGAGTGTTTCAAAAGAGAGAGAATTGGGCACATGTATGCCTGGAGCAACAGCAGAAACTTTGTTATTCTAAATTATCTCTGACATAGAAAGGGGCCGATCAGGATGGAACAACAGGTCTTACCCTGGACTTTTCTTTATCTCAGACAGGTGAGGTGTCACACACAGTCACACTTTATGAGCTGCAAGTAAATGCTTTGTTATATCACAGATGTCCTTAGCTCAGTCATGAGTTTCGGTTTCACTGTTTAAGACATCAGAAATAAACTGGGCTGTTAGTTATTTGGACAGTTTCAAAACCTGACATTCATTTGTGTGTTTTTGTCTTGTTATGTGTTGTACATCATTTGGTGTATTGTCTAATCTGGTATGAATGACACATCTCGTGTGTACCATGTCTCTCTCTGACACTGTGGGAGTTATCTCTGCATGAAGCTATAAGAATTCACATTCACGGAAAAGGGATCTATGTTTGAATGACAGAATGTCATCACTTTAATGGATTAATGAAGTCAGTGATGTCCCATATCCCTTGTATTTTAAAATGTCAAAAATTTGTCAGAAAAGGGTGTAGCTGTCACATTTGCTACTAGTAAAGTCAAATGTCTTTAAAATATGCTTGCTGCCACTCACTGCTCAATGCTACACTGAATGAAATGTGTGTATTATCTGTGTTATTACTTAAATAACTATTTCTCTATCTAGTCCTTTATATATTCATAAAAACTGTCTCTGGGAAATTAATATTTCAGTGTGGTCTAGCTGAAGCCAAATAACTTGTCTGCTATGAAAAGCAAGAAATTCAACTTTGAATAACTGGTAACTAAGTAACTACTCAAAATCAGATTTACATTTCCATGATTTGAGTGAGATCCACAGTTTGAGAGCAGCAGACAACACAATAAGCCATATAAATGAAGCACCCGGCCATCATGTGAGTCTCCGAACAGTTGAATATGCTCCTAATGCAATGAGATTAGCTCCCTGTATATTGTAGCGTCAGTCTTTGGTTGATGTGCAGCCACACTAATGCCATCTGTCCCTCTGCCACCACAGGAAGAACATCAGTGGGCTGTTTATGGGCCGGGCCAGTGGGGCCACAGTGTTGTCGGGTTCCATCGCCGGTCTGGAGGGCAGCTCCCAGCTCGCCCTGCGACGAGCCACCAGCATGAGGAAGACCTTCACCACAGGCATGGCTGCTGTTAAGAAGAAGAGTTTATGCATCCAGGTCAAGCTCCAAGTGGTAAGTGGTGGAGACGGTTCAGATTTAAAACTAGATTTTCATTTCCTGACAGTTTTGAATAATTCAACCAGTCCCCTTTTTTTTCTCAGCTTGTTGTTGATATTTTGTAAATCAACCTAATACACAATTGGATTTCATCACCTCAACAGTTACCTGGGTTGACATTTTGGGATTTTGCTAAACAGGGTATTCAAATTGACTGATCATAACAAAAAGTGTTTACTTATTGCTTTACTTTTTTTTTTTTTTAAATTTTCACAATCTTGTAAAGATTTTGGAATATAAGAGGAAAAAATTCAAATTTGCTTTCTTTTATATAACAAAAGTTCACATCTTTGTCTCATAAACGAAACTGTAAATTGTAGATATAATAATGTA
Source organism: Amphiprion ocellaris (assembly GCF_022539595.1). Lineage (NCBI taxonomy): Eukaryota > Metazoa > Chordata > Actinopteri > Pomacentridae > Amphiprion > Amphiprion ocellaris. The sequence continues at coordinate 25,852,137 of NC_072772.1, read as the reverse complement.
TGTAGTACACCCACAAAGAGGTTTCATAGAATTTTTCCCAAATACACCCCCCTTCCCCACAGTGTGGGCATGTGCAAACTGCATTGACTGACATTCCTCATGCTTCTGTTGGTTTTGCAATATTTGTTAGGGCAAGGTCAGCTTACTGTTGTTCTGTTATCTTTTTTTATTAGTACACAGAGCTTGGTGTCAGATATTTAACAGCATAGCTCCACCTGACTTAAACAACCAGAGCTCTAATCTGCCAGAGTGACTGAAAATGCTTGTGTAGGTGTGCAGAGCCTTTACCTAAAATCTGGAGTTGCTTCATGCAGCTACTGCAGGCCGCTTGCACAATGTAGATCGACTTTCACAATGTGAAGAAAATGTTAGCTTCTACCACTAAAAGGTACATGATGTTGTTGCAGTGACTGTTTTGCAAGCAGAGACTGATATGAGTCACCTCTTCTCTGTTCTTAGGATGCTCTGATTGACATGGTGCGTCGTTCAAAGGTTCACTTTGTCCACTGCCTGCTGCCCAAAGCTGAGGCGGTGGGAGGAGGTGATCTCCGTGTGACGCATGGAGAGAGCCCAGACTCAGGCCTTATGACTTTGGACGTGGGCCTTCTCAGAGCTCAGCTCCGGGGATCCAAGCTGCTGGATGCTCTGCGCATCCATAGGCAAGGTATTGAAGTAATTCTGAAAACCTTTATGGGAAAATTTTTTTCAGTTCAACTTACAGTGATTTAAAGAAAATGTAACCCTAATGTTGTCATGGTGATGTCAGACAGGTTGTGTGACAATATTTAACAGAAAGGCAGTGTTTCATAGTGATGGTGTAGAATATAATGATCTGAACCTTTTACATATGGTAAAATCAAATAAAACATGTCATTGGGTGCAAGATAAGATTAAAGATGGTGGAGATAGTGGGGCCTTTTTGCCGAACTGGAATTGCTTTAAATTTATTTTCATTCTACTGATAGAACAGATTCAAATGAGCCATACTTTTATTTAGTCCACTACTCTTTGGATTGTGGGTCCTGCAAAGTTCAGTACTTGGCCCAGTTTTCTTCTGTTTGCATCTGGCACCTCTTGGCCATATCATAGAATGCATTTCAACACTTCATTTTGTCACTGTTGCGTTGATGACACCGGTATGTTACATTTATTCTAAAAATCTTCATAGACTGCACTACTGCCTTGCTGTTATCAAAGCTTGGTATTTATTTACTTTTTTTGTCCCTGCAAAATAATTTTGATAAAATTGAAGTTATCATGTTCCATCTTAGACGAAAGCCAGCTAACAGGACAAATCTAACAGTTGTTTTTGGCTACTTTAACTAGGCAGCATATTATAGTCATGCTAACGCTTGTTATTTACAAATCAGAAGTCAAAACGTATTCTTAAAGCACAAATGATCCACGCCACCTCTTCCTCTTGCCTTACTATTGCAAACCATTATTTACCTGTCTCAATGATGCAGCTGTTGATGCAGCATGCAGGAGCAAGATGTATGACAAAAACTGAAGACCACATCCCATGTTGACTCCATTCCATTGACTTACAGTATATTTTTCGTATTTCAACACAAAATTTGTTCTAATGTGGTTGCTCTGGTTATGAAAAGTGCATTAGAAATAAAAGTTACGTATTCACTAGATACTAAATGTCAGGATATTTGGACTTCCTTTGCTTTGATTTTGACCACTGTTTATTGTAACCACCAACCTTGGTGAAAGTACAGCAGGAGCCCTCAGTGTATCTGATGTGAAGTAAAGTTGTTTGTAATTAAAGAAATTCAATTCCACAAAAGCGAATACACTTGTGATCACGGGCATGTGATTAATATTGGGATCATATTCTTTGGCCAGATGAGACTAAGATAAATTTGTTTGGCTCGCATGCGGTCCAACATTTTTGCCGTGGAACTGGTCAGGACTATTGCAGTGAATACGTAATCCTGACAGCAAAGCATTGGAGATGGGAGTGTGATGATAGGGGCTGCATTAGAGCAAAATGTGTTTGTACCGTTTATAGATGGCACCAAAAATGTCTGTGGATAGAACAAAATACTGGCTGTCAGCAGAACTCCCAGTCTGCCAGAGTTTGACGAAGAGGAATATTCTAGCATATCGATTAAAAGCAGCAAAAATCACACAAGTATTTCTTGTTTGATCTTGTGTGTTTCCAATTGTATTTGTCCTGAAAATCAAAGTTGACTCTTTCACACACTACTAGCTGCAGACGCTTCTTTAACCTCTGTGCTCTCATCTCTGTTCTGCTCCTACCTGCCTCCAGGATACCCAGACCACATGGTGTTCTCTGAGTTCCGCAGGCGCTTTGATGTCCTGGCACCTCATCTGACCAAGAAGCATGGCCGCCACTATCTTGTCACAGATGAGAAGAGGGTGAGTTTCTAGCAGGGTTAGTGATAATTTGAAGTGCTGATGTGAATAGTTGGACAGTGACCGCTGACATGATAGAAATGTTCTCTGTCCAACATATTGGATCACTGCATTAAGGCTTAAAGCTTCTGCAGGCAGAAATCTGAAAAACGAAAAATAACCAACAACAACAAATTGGCAGAACTTGAACATATAAGGTCTCCTCTTGCAGCTTTTCTTTCTTCGTCCTTCTGTGGGTCAGAAGGAGGACTTTGAACTGGATGCGTTGTGGGACAGGTATCCATTGCACTCTAAAACATTACACCCTGACATCCTGTTCTCACTCCTGATTTTGTTGCCATTTATACCATCTCATCTGACTGGTCAAAAGCCCTGTCATTTGTTAAAATCCCCCATAATGGGATAGATATTCTAAAGCCTGAAAATCGATTCAGGGGAAGGAGCAGAATTAAGATTCCTAGCAGATCACTTGAATTACAACATGCTGAATATTAGTATGGAATCTATGCCCAATGATGCAAAAACCTACTGTGTACCTTAGCTCCGTTTTTATTTTACAAGGTTTTTAACATCAGTAAATCCATGAAAAGACTGAAAACAACATGTGTTAGTCTGTGGTGTCAGCCCTAAACCCTCTGGTTCCTATTGAAAACAGCTTGTCAATGAAGTCTTCAACAAACAATACTCAAACATGGGAAAACAGTGCACATACTGGGAACTATTTTAATTGGATGATGGATCCATGTTGGATTCTCTAGAGAGTTCAAGGGCAGGAAGATGGTGTATTTGGGACTGGATCAAAATACACTGAAGTCTGTGTGTATTAATAGGAATGAAGGAAGGTGTCACTCACCGATGAGTTTTTGCACTGCAATGGAGCTCTGTTTCTCTCCAAAGAGGAAGATACATCAGGCTTCAGTCATACACATTTCTTTGTATGACAAATTCAGTGTTTGATTTAGTGTGTGAGGTTTATTTATTTTTTTTAGGTAAAACTAACTAATGAAGTTATTTTGATGAAATGTCAATCTTTATGCTTGGATTTGTCACAAGTGAGTAGCTCAAAGACTATCGTAAAGTTGAAAATACAAAGATTTATCTTCTTGGTACAATAAAAAAGAAAACACACCTTTCAAATCTTGCATGCCAGCAGGTTTTCGGGTTCAGAGGGTTAAACACCTGACTGAGATGCTTTGGGGGTTTGATGCAATACCTTCAAAAACATTGATATTCAATATAATTTCTGATGCCATTGGAAATACATTGTACCAACACTGAGGCATACAATTTTAGATTACAGTTAAAATATAACAAGGTTATAACATTAACAGTGGGTTTCATTTTTATATTAAAGAAAACTGTGTGATACATTTCCAAATCACACTCCAGCTATTTACTTTATCCACCCAAGCTGGTTGCCATAGTGTGCTTTAAATTGATCTTTCTTTTTATTTTAAGTCTTCAGAATTTATGAAAGTGCATTAATAAATCACTGGAGTAAAAAAATCGGAGACGAAAACGTGGAATTTTAAAAGAGTATAGTCTAGAGATTCAGTAGCTTTCTTCTTGCCCTCCACATTCTAATCTCCCAGTGTGAACAGGATCCCTTTATTCCTCTTCTCCTTCTGCTCTCTCCTCTCCGCTGTCCTTTTCCTGCTCCAAGAGCACTCTTGTGTGTAATTAATTATGATTGCACGGGCTGGCAGCATACGGCTACTGTACTGATTAATTACCGGCGGTAGGAAGAGCTCTTTCTTTCCTCCTTTCTCTCCCTCTCCCCTCCCATTCCCTCATCTATTTCCTCTTTTTTCGTGTCTCATTATCTTTCCATTTCTTTTGTATAGGAGGCAGAACAGTTTAGGAACATCCCTGAGCATATGATTAATGTCTTCACTGCATTCTATTCAGCCAGTATATAGCAGTTTTACACAAAGCAGTGATTTGCCTTTCTGAGTGGGAGGTAGGGCTGGAGGACAAACATCTCTCCATTCAGGCCTTCTGTACCTGATATGCTAAGGTTTATCTAAAATGTATAAAATGTTTTAAAAGATACTTCTGAGTCTTAAAAACTTAAAACAGATCTGGTTAGCTGAATACCTCTTTTTTGTACATGTCAGTTAAGTGTGGAAAGGAGAAGATTTAACTGGATGAATTAAGCTGATGAATGAAATCAAGCGCTACTCCTTGTACCACACTTCAGCAAACTGGCAATAAAGTGACAAAGTTCATTGGACATGAGCTGAGAGAAGACAACTCACTCAGAAAGCAGTAACAGTACCCAGTCTTCTGGGGAGTTGAGAACGAACAACGGAAAAGAAAGAAAGCAAGGAAGATGGATGAAAGGAGGTGGTGTGAAGGATAAAGATAGCATATACTTAAAGGAATAATATGAAAGATTGCTTTTAAGAGAAAAAGAAAGCAACAGAAAGAGTTTGACCGAACATGTTTTCCCCAAACAATAAACTCTGTTTTTCTGCAGCTGCAGCCCAGTTCTGTCAGTTTTTTGTTAATACAGCATGATGTAGCCATGTTATCAGTAGCCAGATGCTGGGCCTTCCAACAGCTTTTCAGACCAAACAGACAAAGAGCAGAAAGGAAATCTGTCACATCATCCAGTGCTCCGTTCAGTGACCCATCCCTTAAACCTGACATTTAAAGTTTTGTATATATTGAGGCCAATTCATGCATGTGCGTCTGCGTGTCAGCTAAGGTGATCATGATTCATCTACCTAAATCAGAGAGGATCGAGTCCATGCAGGATCCCTCTGTGGACATGGGTGTGCATGCTGCCAGACTTTAGAATTTCTTTTATTTGAGCATACTTTCCATTGACAGTGCCCAAATACAATGTGAAGGTCAAAGTTCAACAGTAATCCTGTGCTTTGTCTGCCCACTGTGCTCAATGCCCCGTAGGACTAAATGCTGACACTGTGCTACAGTCCCATCTGTAACCAGTTGCTATATACTAAAAAAGGGTAGAGAGATAGAAAACTCAACAGCATCGATTAGAAGGTGAAACTAGAGAAGCAAACTAAATTTAAAGCATTTCCCTCATGTCAGAACTATTCAGATGTCTGTCTCTCCCACAGGGATTTAAATTGTGTACTCATGCACAAATAATTCACGAAAAAAATCCTTGTGCATGATATGGATGTGATATAGACCAGTGGTGTAGTTTCTCTTTTTTGCTGCTTTTCTAGTACAGCCTGCAAAATGTATCACATTTACAAACATATTTGCTTTTATCACAAATAACCACAGGGCCAAAACTGAAGATATACTGTACCTTAAATGTCCTGTTGTCTTTCCGCTAGAAAAAACCCTATCACAAGCCTTACATTTTAAGCCAGACTCCTAGCAACCCTCTCAGAATAGCCAAACCTTGAGGGCCTATTTCAAGAGGAGTAAAAATGTGTCTTTTTTCTCTTTTAAGTCCAGTTTTAGCAAAAATGCTAAATGTCTTACGCACACTATCAGCTATTAAGATTGCTAATTGTCAGTCTCAGTATCAGCCTTCAGAAACCTCAGAGTTGTTTCCCTAGCAGGCAAATAGACTTCAGTTTGCCTTCTAAAGGTTCAGTTGACAAGATGGATGAAACCTGACTGAAAAGGGACCTGAGGAGCGCTATCTGACCTGTTTTTGTTTAAAGTCCCTCAGGGCAGATCAGGAAAGGTGTGTGATTGTGTTAGCTTATGCCAGAGGGTATTTGGTGTTTGTTGCTATGGCACCAAGCTAGCATCACTTAGGTAGGCAGATCATGTCATCATGCAGAGGTAAGGCCCCGAACAAACTGGGGTTGTTTTTGTTTGTCTGACTACTGGCTGCTTTCTGTGCTGGTTTTTTAGGCAGTGGAGGAGTTACTGGAGTCCTTGGAGCTGGAGAAGAGCACCTACCACATGGGGCTGAGCAGGGTGAGTGAAGTCACATGCATGCACATCTTTCATCACTTTATATACAAAAGAACTGTGACCTTTACTCGATAAAGGTATTTATTTTAACACATTTTAAGACATTTCCCAGTTTGTTGTACTTCTGTGCTTTTAGTTCTATGTTGATGCTGTTTTCTGCTATTGCAAACCCAACCTACCTCCATAGTGGTAATTCATGTCATACTTTCCATGCTGCTGCTCTGAGCTCATTCTTTTAATATAAATCCTGATGACTTCTACTCTACTTTACTGCCTTTGCATTCGATGTTAAAATACTGTCTGTTTACAACAGCACTTCCTGCACATATCAGCAGGTGCATCATATGTGTTGTCTAAACATGATCTAACTCTGTGACTCATGCAATTGAAAAGGTAATTAGGAAACATTTTCCATTTTCCTTGCCTACGTTTCTAGAAAAAGGTATGGGGAGCATTGAGAAGTCACTGTTGTATTGGTCATGTTTCATTCCACTGCAGTGACAATTCTCACCTTCACAACTCCTGGTGTGTTTTGTTTTTTTAATCAGGAGCTGATCTTTGCAACTCTCTGTGTCTGTGACCCTTGTCAGACAGTCAGACATGGACAGACTTTTTGAGATTAAAAAACAAAAACAACTAATCACAAGGAAAAACACAGGCAGATAGTTTTGTTAATTAGATCTGTGAATGTCTGTGGAATAAAGAACACTGAGTGCCTTAAGCTGTCAATTAGAGAAGTTTCTTGGCAGATATTGCAGCGAGTTTAACCTTGCCTGAGAGTTGGTACGTGCCAGTCAGTCTGCTTGTTTTTCCAAGTTCAGATAAAGTTTCAGTTTGGAACTTTTTTGCTCTGTGCTACTCATATTGCTAATATTATTAATGCCTCTTGTTTCATATTATATTTACTGGTTACCCACACACTGAGCCTTTTACACTCTTACTGTCTAATTATACTGTGTACCGTATTCAGTGTGACAGTCATTTTGAATAGATCAGCTACATCAAAGTGAAGAATACCACATGATTATTCCACCACTGTTCCAAAAAGTCTGAGATCACTAGTAAAGATACTTAAATACACAGTAAATTGTGTTTTTACACATGATAGGCCTGGGTGATAATATGTTTGATTGCATGAACAAATCCCAAGCTTGCTCCCTCTTGCTCATGAACAGCCTATCATATCCTTCGGTTTTGTAGTGTCCCTGTGGCTGTTGTGCAGATCTCATGAGGCGCTCTATTCAACGGCTGTCTGGGCCTGTCATCTCCTCCGTCTACACCCGCACAACTATGCTGGTCGAGGCTGTGACTGGTAGTTACCATTGTAAGATGGGCTTTACGGACAAAACACTCACACGACCCTGTCTCCTGACCACCTCAACCTAAGCAATGCACTCACACTGGCCTGACTAGACCAGAGACTAGACTAAAAGAATTCATTTGAAAATCAACTTTTTGTTTGTGTTTTTTAAAATAAAAAATAATAATCAAAATGATCAATAATTATAGCTATTGATTGAAAAAGTTTAAAGCAACATTTACACTACACCAGTCAGGCTTAACATTATGACCACCGGAAGATGAAGTGAATAACACAGACCATCTCTTCATCATGGCACCTGTTAGTGGGTTGGATATATTTGACAGCAAGTAAACATTTTGTCCTCAAAGTTGACATGTTAGAAGCAGGAAAAATGGGCAAGTGTAAGGATTTGAGCAAATTTGACAAGGACAAAATTGTGATGGCTAGATGACTGGATCAGAGCATCTCCAGAACTGCAGCTCTTGTGGGGTGTTCCTGGTCTGCAGTGGTCAATATCTGTCAAAAATGGTCCAAGGAAGGAACAGTGGAGAACCAGCGACAGAATCATGGGCGGCCAAGGCTCACTGGTACACATGGGGAGGAAGGCTGGCCCGTGTGGTCTGATCCAACAGACAAGCTACTCTTGCTCAAATTGCTGAAGAAGTTAATGCTGGTTCTGATAGAAAGGTGTCAGAATACACAGTGCATTGTAGTTTGTTGCGTATGGGGCTGCATAGCTGCAGACCAGTCAGACCAGTCCGCTAAAAGCACCAACAATGACAGCAGCACGCAAGCAGCACAGATTTCACCAGTTTGTTCAGAGCTGCATATCCTCACATGTTTCAAAAAGCTTCTTGTCATGTCAGGAATGTTTGGCCTTCTCAGTCGTCACGTGCCTCCTAAATGTTGTGTGAGGTGGAGGTCCAGTGTTTTGACAGGTATTTTATCCAAAGCTTTTTGGGAATGATTGGGGTCATTATCCTGCTGCAGTATGAATGTTCTTCACAAAGATGCAAACCACAGAGTGGGGCATGCTGCTGAAGAAGAGTGCTACCTTTCTTTGGGGAATAAGATACACTGCTTGAGTAGTGAAACAATTTTCCACTTCGTTATGTCTTTCAGGAAGTGACAGCCAATTAAAAAACAAAAAGCACAATAGTGTTGATGTAGATATCTAACACATTTTGTGCTGTTGACTTCTGAAGTCAGACAGGAAGACAGATTTTTAATTTCACCAGGGCCTTCACTGCTTGGCCATTGGATCGTCCCGTTGTCAACCATGCATAGGTGTGAAAGCTAGCAGTAAGCTGAATGCAACTCAACTGAATGCCTGTGAGGAGCAATTTTACAAATGGGTCAGCTTGAATTCAATATATACAATTCACAGTGACTAGTGGAGAAGTGAAAAAGCAGATAGGCTATTTCTGCACCTCCACTGAGGATCGGTATCAACATGGTCAGACAGTCTCAAACATCAGCAGTTCAAACCATCACATGGAGGAACACCTTTCCCAGCCGTGAAATCTATGGCAAAACAGTGAATAGGCACTGGGACAATTTAATTCAATTTCATATGGCAGAACTTCACCGCATGTGTCATCTCATCGCACGTCACATAGTAAGGTGAAGACTTAAAACTTTTTAACAGGGAAACCTCACAAACCCTAAAGGAATCCTAAGTTCCTCTGGATTCATTTTCAGCAAGTATTTGGCCACATTTTGAAGGAACAGAAACTTCCTCTTTATCTGGAAGGACAAAAAATAAAAACTTCTGACAGAACCAGGCACCCATCCATCTCGTCTGGTTGGGGTGAGAGTGGAAAAGAGGGGGTGGGGAAGTGGTTGGGTTGTAGGTAGCAGTTTAGCAGATGGAGAACAAACAGCAACACACGTGCTATTTCTTCTTACTGAAAATGATACATTTTTCTATGTCCTATCACCCGGCCTTACTGAAGAGCTTTTTTTTTTGTTTTTCTTGTGTGCTCAAACAGCAATAGCAGGACATCCTGTATGAATTACCTAACATGCCATGGAATAAAAGCATAGAAGTGAACACCCTGTTTGTAATCTTCTTTATATTTAGTGCTAATCTCTCAAGCTAGAGAGAATAGAATACTAATTTTATATCCTTGTTTTATTTTGACTCTAATTCATTATCAAAGTGTCACCCATGACACATGCCGTCGGGGCTTTGCAGGTGTGTGTATGTTCTCTAGGCTGGTTAAAGACCCAGCTGTCATTGCCAAATTGTCTTTGTGGTTTCCTGCCAGCTTGTATGTGGCTCTCTGCCTGGTATCACTAAACCATTCCTACACTGACAAATGGGTCTCTGAGGAGCACAGCAGTTAATGTTAATCAGATGTGTTTTTTTTCTCCAAGGCGAGTTTGACATCATCTGCCCACAACCGGAGCACTGGAGCAAAATGTATTTATGGTTGTATCCATGTGGTGGGAGGGAACAAAAAAAAAAAAGTTCAACTGTTGATAACTTAGTCATTCCTAATCACTATTTTAACCACAACAAAAAGCTTATACGTTATTTAAAGTGTTCAAATAAAAGTGCAAGCACGAGGCCTGAGTTTGCCAACGGATAAGAAAACCTTATTTAAACAAGAGAACCAGTTTTGTACAGGCTGCTTGTTTAAAATTAAATAACAAAAAGTCAGGATCTTTAAAGTTTAACTGTCTAGGTATGAGAAGCTGAAAAAAATAAAAGCCATATAAATAAAAACAAAACAAACAAAACCTATCTAAAAAAGACAAGGGCAACCTTCTTTAACATTCTGGTGTGCTGACCGGTCCTGGGTCCTGAACAAGGCATTATCTCTCTGTGGCAGTAAACATAACATATGAGAACAGGACTACTATGCTGTATTCAACTTCACCAGATTCTCCTGGCTGATTAACAACATGCTGGTAATTAATCCATAATAACGGCATTGTAGCATCAGGACTACAACTCTCTACTGAAACTCCACCTCAAACAACAGGAGGACCTCTCATAATACCAAGGCACAAGTATCAAAACAGTGAATCTCCCAAGTGACCGCAAAAGCACTGCAGGACTCTGAGGCACAGATAGTCAGACAGTAGCTGCTTGTAACAGGTTCTCTCTAACCTCAGGATATACATGTTGCTATCCCTTTGCATACTTGCATACTTTGCATACAAGGCCATACATGGGCATTGTTGTTTACTCTGTGGATATATTTCTGTGTTCATGCCAACCCATTGGAACTTTATCGTTTCACCACACGCGCCCCACATATTGTGTATTAATGAAGTAAAATCATTTGTAAACTTCTGTAGATGATATCAAAATGCCTCTTGTTAAATGTATGGGAAGTCAGAGTCCTAGTAGAATTTGAGGTGAGCTAACTGTGCAGTCTAACATTGCCTTTTGTATTTTACTGAGCATGGCCTTAAATATTATCTAGTATCTCTGGCTGTTTTTCTTGTGCAGGGGCTGGAGCCCGTCCCAGCTCACCCATTTATATTATTAAATTACAGCTACGGGCAATTTAGAGTTTCCAAGTAATCGGACCTACGTGTCTTAGAACAGTGGGAGAAAGGAGACCCACAAAGGCAGCCTCCAGACAGAGAGGTCCAAGCTGAACCATGGATTCAGAACAATTGCTGTGGGCCAACTGTGCTGATAGCTATATGGTGGACCTAAGAACCTTTTCATTTTGCTAGGGCTGTAAATAGGATAAGTTGTTAAATAGAGTGACTATAAGCCTGGGACCTGGGATGCTCACAATCTGGGTAAATATTCATTGCTAAATGTTTTATAGTGACTCACAAGGTCTGCAAGACATCAAAACAGCAAGCTTAAACTGTGGCCATACTTCACCCTTTGCTTAACCAATTTTGAAAATTATAGTCAGGTAGAAACAGTCACATCCTCAGAAGGACAAAACCTCACTCTGGCTCTATTTAATGAATCCACTTCCACAAAAAGCTGGCAGCTAATTCAGGGTGCAGAAACACAGCGCTGTCTCTCCTCAGACACAAATTATCGTGAAGGAGTTAGAAACATTATGGTTTAGGCTTTTACAGGGGCCCCATGTCAGTCTGTCATCATTCTTCAGAGTCAAAACTGAAGTTGTGCTTTCATTGGCATTCAGGAAGTAGCACAACTGCTGTCCAAAACATCAGCAAAAGACATGGAGATGGGGAATGAGACTATAGTGATTAAGCTAGAGAAATTAAAGAGATAGCTGATGTGGACAGCCAAGACATTAAGCAACATGCTGCAAGCATCATGATGTTTCCCATTGTGTAGGTAAAACGTTTACAAGGATTTCATAATGATATAAGCATGAATAACATAAAGTCAAATTCGGACATAGTAAACACAAGACAAACACTGCTGAGGCCTTGTCACTTACTGGTTTCCATTCGTCAGATGGTATTTGAGTTATCGCTTCAAAATTATACTTTGCTCTCAGTTAGAGCAATTCAGCTAATCATCCTTCCACTGTAATACAGAAGGTTCAAATGTTCAAGCATAATTTATTACAGTGCTGTCAGCCCAAGTGTTGATCACTCTCGAAGGCCATAGACAAAACGCTGTCAGAGTTTGATGTAGGTCAGGAATAGACAGCTGTTGAGCACCAACGGTGGAGAGCTTAGGAGGGGCAAGCAGAATGAGAGGTACATCACAGCAACATCATCTTTGTTTCTTCCATTAGCCCACACCGTCAGCTGGAGCAAGGCATCTCATGAGAATATGCCATTTTCTTGCCCTTATCGCATGTCAGTTTTAAATGTTCTTAGTATGAGTTTCAGTTGACGTATATCAAATGGTGAATGGGTGTTGCACTTATGAACAGTGGATAAAATAGTTTAAAAAAATATTTAGGAGTAAATCTATAGAGAGAATAAATCCTGAATAAGACATAGTACTGAACTCACATACTCAGTATTCAAGGACTCTCAATTAGATTAGGGCATCACTGGTTTGATGAAAACACTCCCTAGAGCTTCTGATTCCCTAGGTAGTGCCTAGTCAGTTGACAGTCCATCCATGCTTAACGCCATCAGTTGAGTCAGACAAACTGGATATACCTCAGGCAGACATAGAAGTCAGTTTGTTGCAGTGACAAGTGGGTTTTCCCTTGTTGTGTCCTCATTCCATGATGGAATTTAGAAACAATTCTTTTCCAACTCAATAGTTCTCTGAAACTGTAAAGTGGAGCTTGGCATGTTTGCATTGACATGACACACTGCTAAAAAACAATAAGGCCATGTAATTAAATCTTTTACATGGCCTTGGAGGAGTTTTTCCCCACTCTTCTCTGCATAATAGTTTTAATTCAACCACATTAGATGGTTTTAGAACATGAACTGCCCTTTTAAAGTCTTGCCACAGCATTTCAATTGGATTCAAGTCCGGACTTTGACTTAGCCACTCCAAAATCTCAATTTTGTTCTTTTTGAGCCACTTAGAGGTGGACTTGATTGTGGCTTTAGCTCACTGTCATGCTGCAAATCCTATTTGTGTTGAGCTTTAGGCCATGAACTGATGGTGAATATCCTCCAGAAGGATTTTCTGACAGAGAGCAGAATTCATGGCTCTATTAATTATGACAAGTCTCCTGATCCTGTGGAAGCAAAGCGGCCCCAAACCATCACACCACCATTTTTCACTGTTGTTATCATGTTCTTTTTATGGAATGCAGTATTAGATTTACACCAGATGTAACGGACCCATGTCTTCCACCTTTGACACATCAGTCTACAGAATGTTTGCCAAAGGTCTTGGGGCTCATCCAGAATTTTATTTTTTGCAAATGCAGGATGAGTTTTTTTGGTTTTTTTGGTCAGGAGTGGTTTGTGCCTTGCAGCTCTCCCATAGATGTCATTTTCGCCCAGTATCTGCCTTATTGTGGAATCATGTAGATGGACCTTAACTAAGCAAGTGTGGCCTGTAGTTCTTTTGATGTTTGTCTGGGTTATTTTTGTGACCTCCTGGATGAGATGTCAATGCAATCTTGAGAAATTGTGGTAGTTGGGCCAGTCCTGGGAAGGTTCACCACTGTTTATTATTTTTTTCATTTGTGGATAATGTCTCTCACTGTGATTCTCTGGATTCCCAGAGCCTTAGCAATGGCTTTGTAACCCTTTCCAAACTGATAAATGGCAATGACATTTGTCAGTCTTTGTTTCACATATGTTCTTGAAACTTTTTAGAAGGTGGCATCATTTGTTGCTTTTTGAGACCCTTTAGCCACTTCACAATGCAAGACAGGTTCTGTTTAGTAATGTTTGGATTCAACAAGCCTGGCAGTAATCATATGTGGATGTAGCTGGTGAAATTGAACCCAATTGCCAAATTTATTTGATCATTTGGTAGATTGGTAGCTAAGGGGGCAGTTGCTTTCAAACAAAGAGCAAAGTGGAGTTGGACAGCATATTTCCTTCAATAAATGTAATCGTCATTTAAAAACATTTTGTTTTCTTGGGTTATCCTTGTCTTATATTGAAATTATTTTGATGATCTGAAACATTTTAGGGTTACAAATATGCAACGATGAAAGATATCTGTTCAATGTTCTTTGAGAACAAAATGACGTAACAACGGTCAGTGGAAACTAAAATTATTAACCCACCGTGGGATGGATTCAAAATCACACAAAAAATCAAAATAAAGAATTTAAATCACAAGCTGATCCAACTTGCGTAAATTTCAACACAATAGTTTAAAATGTGTCTCAGTAGTGAATATGGCCCCAACATGCCTGAATGCTCTCTTGACAACGTCTGAGTATGCTTCTGATGAAATTATTCGATGGTACCCTGGGAGATCTCTTCCCAGAGCTGGAGCAGGGCATCAGTTAGCTCCTTAATAGTCTGTGGTGCCAATTGATAGTGTCAGATAGACCAAAACATATTGGCTCAGAGATTATCAGTTGAATTTAGGTCTGTAGACTTTCATCTCGATACCTAACATTAGTCATGGTACTATTGGTGAGCACATGGAGGTCTGTGCGACCCTCCAAGGATATGTCCCCAGACCATCACTGACCCACAACCAGACCAGTCATTGTGGATGATAATGCAGGCAGCATAGTGTTCACCAGGGCATCTCCAGACTCTTTCACATCTGTCCCATGTGCTCAGTGTGAACCTGCTCTCATCTATGAGGAGAACAGGACACAAATGACAAACCTGCCAATTCTGCTGTTCTCTGGCAAATGCCAGTCGAGCAACAGGGTGCTGGGCTGTGAGCACAGATGTCGAGCCCGAATGCCACCCTCATGGAGTCTGTTTCTATCAATTTGGTCAAAACCATGCACGAGTATCCCTCTGGAGATCTCTTTGTAGGGCTCTGGCAGTCCTCCTGTTCTGCTTCAAGCAGGTATCTTTCCTGTTGCTGGGTTGCTGTGGACAGGGCCATTCCTTCTTTGGCCCGGTCCAGCTCTTCTCAAGGAAAGGCTCATCTCCTGGTATCATGCTCTTGAGGCTGTACTGGGAGACACAGCAAATCTTCTTGCAACATCATGTATGACATCATGTATGGATGAACCATCCTGGAGGAGCTGGATTACCTGTACAACCTGGATGGGCTTGAGATACTGTCTCATGCTACTGGCAGTTACAAGGGACATAGCAAAACGTAAAACTTGAGAGAAATCAGTCAGGAAGGATAGGGAGCAAGAAATGGTCTGTGGCTGCAACTTGTAACACCATTCCTTTTTTGGGGGTTATCTTGCTGTTGCCTCCCCTGTCCACCTGTTGTCACTATGATTTTCATCATCTCAGTTGAAAGTGATTCACAATCACTTACACCTCCCAATCAGACTGAATGATATCCCAGAAGTTTTGTTGAGTTGGTGCTATACTGTGATGACAAAGTGTTTCCTTGATTTTCTTGGGTAGTGAACTCTGTTATTTGTCTGTGCCAAAGAGGACAGTGGCCAATCCATGCTATATGTGTCTGCAACTAGGTCATCAGACAGGTTTTTACAGGTTAAAAAAGGTTTGTCTGCGGTTTGTTGATTGTCTCAGATGAACAGGCTCTATATAAAAATTTGAATTTAGAAACAGTTTTGCCCCAACTGGCAATTGTTTGAGGTTGTATGTCTTCACAGTATGTATGAACTCAATTTGTCTCAGCCTTCTAGATAAGAATTTTTTGTGACTGTCTTAACTCTTCCTCTCCTCCCACAGGTGTTCTTTAGAGCAGGAACTCTGTCCAGGCTGGAGGAACAGCGAGATCTCCAGACTCGGAGGAATATCTCTCTGTTTCAGGCTGCCTGCAGGGGATACCTGTCCAGACAAGCCTTCAAGAAGAGGAAGGTAAGACTGCTGCATTTACCAGAGGAGGTGGGGTCACTTCGGTGTAGCCTTCAGTCTACTGCATGTTGAAAATATTTGAGGTATAATTCATGAACGAGTATGAGACATTAGTACATGTGATTGTATGAGGTGAAAAATTGCACTGCATATGGGAGAACCATCACATATAGAGCAAGGCAGCACAGGAAATAACCTCATTTTCGACCAAAGCAAACAGTGTGACCTTTATAAAACTGCTTTCTGTAGCTTCATTCATGAAGAAACTACAATGGTTCTTATGTACCATTCTTGTGACCAAGGATAATTCATGAACTACTATGTTATCAACACAGCTTAAAACTATGAGCTTTGTAAGTTCCAAATTAACTGTTAGAGACATATCCCTTTGTGAAAATCTAAGTGAACACAAAGCTTGATTAAAATGATTTCCTCTGAGATGAACTTGAGGTACTTGTTTTAATACTTTGTGGCTTACTTTCATTTCATTTGCTACCAGACTGATGCTTTTGTGTCAGACAAAGCATGAGTTTCAGATCACAAGTCCCCAGTAATCAACTGTCATCCCACCAAAGCTGTCAATCAATCTGTTGCTCCTTTCCACTGGGATTCTACAAAATCCTTGTCTCTTCTTCTGCCTCTGTAGTATTGATCAGTGGCTGTGGGGTATCATTCTCCTGTCCTTTCCAGCAATTCCTCTCCTCCTCCTGGCTAGCATACTTCCTAGTATCAGTCATATGACTATATGTTGGTTTTTTCTGCACTTACAGTTCTTGTTTTACTGTCACGACCATATTCCAATACAGTATTGTCAAAGAACTGTATGAATCCTGATGTTTTTACATTGCAGGCATACATTATGAAAATAAATAACCTTATAATGGTTTTTAACCTGAAAAAACTATTGGACATGTGCTATGATGTTTTCTCGCTGCCGGCTCGCTCCTCAAAAAATGTATACTGTGAAGTTGGAAATGCTCTCCACAAATTTATCAGATATTATACTAACTGTAAGCATTTTTTGCATACAATAAAGCTCCAAAGGGGTAACTTTAATTACATGATCACGTACAGTAGGGCAAAAGAGTATTTAGTTAGCCACCGATTGTGCAAGTTCTCTCACTTAAATGATGACAGAGGTCTGTAATTTTCATCATAGCTACACTTCAGACAGAATGTGAAAAAAAATCCAGGAAATCACACTGTAGGATTTTTTAAAAAATTATTTGTAAATTATGGTGGAAAATGAGTATTTGGTCAATAACAAAAGTTCAATTCAATACTTTGTAATATAACCTTTGTTGCCAATGACAGAGGTCAAACATTTACTGTAGGTCTTCACCAGGTTTGCACACATTGTAGCTGGTATTTTGGCCCATTACTCCATGCAGAGTAATGGGCCATGCAGTGAATAATAAAAAATAAAGAAACTACAGAAAGAGGAACAGGGAGGAAAAAAATTAGTAGAAATAAAAATTAAATATGACTCAATATTTACAGAAATTTACAGTAGTGCAAATTAAGATTAAGCTTTCATTACCATTTCAATTTATTCTTTCTTCCTGCACTGGGCTCGGGCCTGCCAACTAAAATTACTTTTGAAGGACTTCACTATTCTGTCTCCCCTGAAGAGCTCCGTTTGAATTGAACTAACATTATATGTAGTTGGGTATGTTCATGTCTAAGTAGAAGTGCACATACACTGATAAGCCACAACATTAAATTACTGACAGCTCTGGTGGATAACACTGATCATCTTGTTACAATGCCCTGCCCACACTGAGAAACCTGCTCAGGAATTGCTAAATGAAGGCGAGAGAGAACTCAAGGCCTCTGTACATCCCACATCCTAATCCAGTTGAGCATCTGTAGAATGTGGAACAAGCTCGAACAATAGAGGACCCACCCTGTGACCGACAGGACCCAAAAGATATGCTGCTTTTCTTACAGCAACAAGGGAGCCTACAAAATAGATAGGTATTTTTTTTATTTATTTATTTATTTTTTGTGTGGCTAATTGGTGTATGTCAGTGGTAAGTCAGCTGACTGAACAAAATGTCAACTCCATTTAACACTGATACTCGTTTGCATTTCTGTGATAGCCTCTAAATAAAATTCACACTATCTTTCACCAGCTGAGAGGATTCACTGTGTACCAGCAGCAGTAGGAAATGCTGGGTAGGTCCTCTTATATGCCTGGACAAGAATGAACAGTAATCTGGGAGATAGATATTGGCTGCTGTCAGTGAGATCAAGTATCACCATTCTACGAATCCTTCCCAGCCTTAAAAGGCAGTTTGAGCCCCATGCAGGACTGACAGATGCTGCCAATAAGTAAATAATGAAATGAGGTGAATGGTAATTGCATAATGTCCATACAGGAAATGACTGGCAGACAAAAAATTCAGATCACAAGGTTCATCAAAAAGGGGGTTCAATTTCATGACAATCATTTGGATTATAACTTCAGGTCCAGTCAAAAAAATGACCACAAGCTGTCTTATGTATCTCCATTCATTATCAGAGGAAATTCTTCCCAATCCACTCCAAAAATTGTCCGTAAACAATCTTCCTGACTAAATGCTCATAATCTGCCAAAAATCCAAGTAAATTGTGATAGCAGGTTTCAGACTCAGCATGTACCAAATTTCTCAGATTGTTCACAATTTCAACCTTGAATTTGTTTTGCAGTTTTGTCATTGATAACGCCCACACTTTGACTGAAATGTGCTCAGACCCTCTTTGTTTTGCCACAAGAAGTTTGTTCTTCCATTTTGTTTGTTTGCCTGCTCATGGGAACCTCTCCTATTGCCTTCCAAGTCCCCTTTTTCCCTTGGGTAGCAGCGTTCACAGCATTCTTGCAAATAAGTCAGGTGGAGGAGAATCAGAAAACTGAGAAAGTATGGAAAGATGGAGAAGGAGACTGAGCCTCACCATGCGGGAACAGACAAATAGAAGAGATCCGCCGTCTGCTTTGAAACCCTGCAGTCTGTCTCTCCTCTATCTCTTTGACATTCATGGGGAACAGTTGAGAGTGGAGGAGCGTAGGGGAATTCACTGCCAGCCAGCCAACACTGAGCCTAATTAAATAGTTGCCTAAAGACAGAACCCTCGCCCTACCTCCACCACCCTGCCTGGGAACAGGTGGGCCCAGGCAGATGCTGCTGCAATCTGAGCATTACATCTAGAAGAACTAAAGCAACTCACCACAAGAAAAGCTGACCCTGTTCTGTTGGGCTCACTTCTGCTTTAATGACTAGACTGAAAGACCAGCTCCACAAAGCTCCACCTGAATGTTGGGCAGGATTTCTCCATCTCACATCACATCACATTTACATTCCTCTATAGATGCCATGTATGCTTAATACTGCAAACATGGACCCACATGAGGCTGAATGCTCACCAAGTCATGCCTCTGTGCGGGATGGCCAGGTCTTTCTGTTTACATTTACATACCTCTGCGTAGCAGGCTAAACATTGTCCTGTTTGGTGTAGGTATGCCAAGCATGCAGAGAAATAAAAAACTTGTGACTATCAGGGTTTAAACAGTGTCAATCCATCTATTATCGGACACCACTGAATCCTCATTAGGGTCCTGGGTGGCTGGAGTCTATCCCAGCTGACTTAGGGTGAAGGAAGGAGACACCCTGGACTGGTCACCAGTCTATCACAGGGCTACATAAGGAGACAAACAATAACACTCACATTCACACGGGCAATTTAGAATCACCAATTAACCTGAGCATGTTTTTGGACTGTGGGAGGAATCTGGAGAAACCGATGAGAACCCACATAGACACAGGGAGAACCCCTGCACCACCAGTTGTGGCATTTAAAGATACAATTCTATTTGCTATTTGTTTCATAACTAATTTTTGGCCATGACTGGCTTTAATTAATAGTATATATTTCACATGGCGATGGGAAATGGGAAGAGAGAGGGGGATGACATGCAAAAATGCAACAATGGTTCCCAGTCACACTCAAACTGGAAATGCTGCAGTTGAAGACTTTTGGACTGGGGCCTTAACCTTGAACTGCTGACATAGATTCTCAATAGTACTAAGTCTGGGCTTTGATATTTTGGACCAACTTGAATGTGTGCTTCTGATTACTGTCATTCTAGAAAACCCAAATATAATCTAAAGCCAGACTGGCAGCAGATTTGTTAACGTTATGTTATTCCCACCATCATGTTTAGCTGTGGAAATTATGGTTTAGAGTTAAAGGTCCCTCGTTTTTGTTTGACAAGCAAAAGCAGTATCCATGTGCCCAAACCGCTCCAGTTTTACAGAACCATTCAAAAGTTTGAACACACCTTCGCATTCTGTGGTTTTTATTCATTTGAATTATTTTCAACATTGTAGATTAATACTGAAGACGTCAAAACTATGAAGGAACCCGTATGGAATTATGTTGTAAACAAAAAAGCAAAAGGGGGCTACTTTAAAGAATCTAAAATATAAAACATATTCTGGCTTGTTCAACACTTTTTTGTGTATCGTATCTGATTAGACCAAAAACAGACTTTCGAAATACAGCCCTCGTTTCACATGGTCATGTGCTGTATGAGCAATACAGCCTTTCTTAGGCTAGGCAAGTCGTGTTCTCTGGAATCCATTTGAGTTCAGCATTGATTGATGCAGACATTCAATTCAGACAGGGTTCAGGTGTGGTTTCAAAGCTAAACATTTCAATTTTCTACTTTTTTTTTCAAGAATTCCAATGATGTTTGATAATTTTGATCACCTTAATTTACAATGTGTTTGTTATACAGCAGTCTTAAAGATTTTTTTTAAAAGTATAAAATGAGAACCTTTGTTGACATGTTTGAATGTGGAACATTTACTGAATAATGTTTACCTTGGACAGAATTTTAGGAATATATTCCGTAACCTTACCCATTATCGCTTGGTGACTAATAATTTTAACATTAATTGTAACTTTGGAAAGATAAAGAAATATATAGGAAAATTATTTTAAATATATGATTAACATATCATGGTTGTAACATAACTTCTGTTTTTGATCCTTTTACTCTTCTGCATCCTTAAATTTTAATGACCTTTTTTATGATTTTATAAATGTGTCTTTTTTCTTTTTATAATTGTGTTTTCATCTGCTGTTTTAATGTCCTTGTGAAGCAATTTGAATCGCCTTGTTGCTGAAATGTGCTATATAAATAAATTAAACTTTAAACTTTTAAACTTTAAACTATATGAATAAATTATAAACACCAAATTTAAATGTGAGTTTGTTTTTACAAGACACATCACAGAAGACACATTACTCTAAAAGCAACAAGTATTGCTTACAGCTGATAGTGAATTATATACTATTTATTCTAAATATTGTTGCATGTATGTGTGTGTTTATGAGACAGATCCAGGATCTGGCCATCCGCTGCATCCAGAAAAACATAAAGAAGAATCGTGGTGTCAAAGATTGGCCATGGTGGAAGCTCTTCACCACCGTCAGACCTTTGATAGAGGTGCAGCTCACTGAGGAACAGATCCGGGGCAAGGATGTGAGTTTCCACACATGGCCAGTGGTGCATATTTGTAAGAAGATGTGGGTGATTTGAACCTTGAAATAGCAGAGTCACAACCACTGAGCCAGGACATAAGAAGAAGCAGACATTTTTGTTTTAAATATTTGAAGGCAGATATAAACTTTGAATAAAAGTAATTTTTCATTATACAAACCTTGTTTATGTCAGTATATCCATCAATTTTACAAATATCCTCCACAGTAATATAAAAACCAAAACTTTTCATGAAAGTGCTTGGAATTGTGAACATTCTGGCACAAATTTTACTAAAGGATTTGTATTAACATTTTCACAATCAGTATTTGTTTAATGATGATATTTTGTCATCCAAGCAGGATAATAGAGATCTGATATTAATATTACACAAGGAAAACATCCATGAGAACCAGTTATGGGTGTAGTTACTCTATCCACAAACATACAAGTATGTCTTCAATACTTTCTGTATTTCTTTTTCCAGGAAGAGATCCAGCAGCTCAAACAGAAGCTGGAGAAAATAGAGAAAGAGAGGAACGAGCTGAGACTGAACAGTGACCGTCTTGAGAGCCGGGTAAAAATAAACACATAAATACAGAGGGAGATTTGGGTCATGACTGAGGGAAAAAATACAGTTTATCACTACCCTTTTAGTAGTGAGGCAGCTGTAAAGGGTATTCAAAGAATCAGCTTTTGAGAGACGACAGTTCAGTTTCATGATTTGTTTTTTTGCTGTGATGTGCTCTGATGTGTGATATTGAAATTGAGTTTGGTCAGTTAGTTAGCCTGTTATTAACAAGTCACCAAACTTGGCCTTAAACAACGTCACACTGTTTCTGACAGAGTCAGTGTTTTAAGCTATACATCAATGAAATGTACTCTCACCGACCACTTTATTAGGTACACATGTTCAATTTCTTGTTGACACAAGTAGATAATCAGCCAATCACGTGGCCGCAACTCAATGCATTTAGGCATGTAGATGTGGCCAAGACAACTTGCTGAAGCATCAGAATGAGAAAGAAAGGGGATTTAAGTGAGTTTGAACCTAGCATGGTTGCTGGTGCTAGACGGGCTGGTCTGAGTATTTCAGAAACTGGGATTTTTATACACAATCATCTCTAGGGTTTACAGAGAATGGTCCGAAGTGAGCTGCAGTTGCATGGATGAAAATGCCTTGTTGATGTGAGAGGTCAGAGGAGAATGTGCTGACTGGTTGGAGATGATAGAAAGACACCAGTAACTCAAATAACCACTCGTTACAACCAAGGAATACAGAATACCAACTCTTTATGCACAACATGTCGAACCTTGAAGAAGATGGGCTACAGCAGCAGAAGACCACTGGGTTCCACTCCTGTCAGTTAAGAACAGGAAACTGAGGCTACAATCCGAACAGGCTCACCAAAATTGGACGATAGAAGATTGGAAATGTTGTCTGGTCTGATGGTCTCTATTTCATCTGCAACATTCAGATGGTAGGGTCAGAATTTGGCATAAACAACATGAAAGTATGGATCCATCCTGCCTTGTATCATTGATTCAGGCTGATGGTGGTGTAATGGTGTGAGGGATATTTTCTTGGCACACTTTGGGCCCCTTAGTACCAATTGAGCATCATTTAAATGCGACAGCCTATCTGAGGATTGTTGCTAACCATGTCTATCCTTTTATGACCACAGTGTACCATCTTCTGATGCTACTTCCACCAGGATAATGTACCATGTCACAAAGCTCAAATCATCTCAAACTGGTTTCTTGAACATGACAATGAGTTCATTGTAGTCCAATGACCTCCACAGTCACCAGATCTCATTCGAATAGAACTTTTGGGATGTGGTGGAATGGGAGATTCACATCCTGAATGTGCAACCAACAATCTGCAGCAACTGTGTGATGCTATCATATCAATATGGACCAAAATCTCTGAGGAATGTTTCTGACACAGTTGAAAGTATGCCATGTGAAGGATTAAGGCAGTTCTGAAGACAAAAGGGGTCCAACCTTTTTCTAGCAATGTGTACCTAATGAAGTGGCCAGTGAGTGTAGATGACTGCTTCACGCTTCATGTGTAGGACTGTGTGTGTGTTGCATCAGATCACAGAGCTGTCATCAGAGCTGGCTGATGAGCGGAACACTGGAGAATCAGCCTCTCAGCTGCTGGAGACAGAAACTTCTGAGAGACTCCGACTGGAGAAGGACATGAAAGATCTGCAGGTAGAGACATGCATGCACGCACGCACACACACACACACACACACACACACACACACACAGAGTATTTCTTTTTTTTTGTTTGCTTTCAAAATCATGACCCATCACACAGAAATCAGCAGAAGTGAGGCTACATGTGTCGCTTGTTAACAGATGGCAGATGGCCCTGCCCCTCATCTGTTATCCTGTGGTAGTTGCACAGTTTGCACAGAAACACGTCTGGTTAAATTCCTTAAATATTCCAATTTTCCATTGTGTATCTTAGAGTACTTCAGTGTGCAGTGTTTGAGCACAGTTGTAGGTGAGCTGTTGTGCTGAACTACAGGAAGTAGTGGAGGGGTTGGTGGAGAGAGAGAAGCAGAGATTTCCTAGATCTACACATTCTAGAAGAACCAAACAGCTTTATTTCATGTGCAAAATTTAATAAGTAACTGTGATAACAGAGATGAGTTGTGGGGGTTCAATCAATGCCTGCAATATTGTAATACTTTAAGATTTGCACAGTTCGTAGCGGAGCTAATTCAAGATGGGGCAATGGTCTGCATCTGTTCTACAACTGATGTGACTGATTTATTAATGTCTAACTAAATTCAGAATAAATTTCAGCATTTTTGGAAAATCCGTTTATTCAGTGTCGCTGTATTAAACAGACAATGAAGTCTATCCCTTCAGATTAGAGAGACAAAGAGGAAAATAAAACATGCTGGAGCACTAAAAGTAATGCAAATTATCATTCTAGAGCTGATGTGCACAGTAGTGTAAAAAAATGCAGAGTTTGTGGTGGTCATAAAAATGTAGTTAGTTAAATATCTATGTCCTGTGGATCCTTATCCCGTTTTAGTATTAGTCACAGCTATCTGTACTTGCAAAAATGTGGTACATGTTGATTCAGTTATTCTGATTTTTTTAAGTTAAAGTAAAGCTAGCCTTTATTATTATTTTTTTTTAAACTGTTCTTGCTGTCTTACTGCACTAAATAATTTTTTTTTAGTTATCTCTACTTCTAGCCATGATTGTTCTGTTTCAGTAGAGGTGTTGATCTTTATACTACAATGAAAAATGAACTTGCAGTGAGTAAAAATGTGACAAGAGCAAAAAAACACACAGACTGCTAAGGTGAAGACGATAAAGTTTTGTACAACACAGCTATATATTTTTTAACTTTACAACAAAGTTTGATGTACAGCCATGGCCAAAAGTTTTGAGAATCACACAAATATTAATTTTCATAAAGTCTACTGTCTCATTTTTTATGATGGCAATTTGCATGTACTCCAGAATGTTATGAAGTGTGATCAGATGAATTGCAATTAATTGCAAAGTCCCTCTTTGCCATGAAAATGAACTTAATCCCCCCAAAAACATTTCCAATGCATTTCAGTCCTGCCACAAAATGACCAGCTGACATCATGTCAGTGATTCTCTTGTTAACACAGGTGAGAGTGCTGATGAGGACAAGGTGGAGATCACTTTGTCATGCTGATTGAGTTAGAATAACAGACTGGAAGCTTTAAAAGAGGGTGGTGCTTGAAATCATTGTTCTTCCTCTGTTAACCATGGTTACCTGCATGGAAACACGTGCAGCCATCATTGCTTTGTACAAAAAGGGCTTTACAGGCAAGGATATTGCTGATACTAAGATTACACCTAAACCAACCATTTATCGGATCATCAAGAACTTCAATTGTTGTGAAGAAGGCTTCAGGGCGCCCAAGAAGGTCCAGCAAATGCCAGGACCATCTCCTAAAGTTGATTCAGCTGTGGGATCGGGGCACCACCAGTGCAGAGCTTGCTCAGGAATGGCAGCAGGCAGGTGTGAGTGCATCTGCACGCACAGAGAGGCGAAGACTTTTGGAGGATGGCCTGGTGTCAAGAAGGGCAGCAAAGAAGCCACTTCTCTCCAGGAAAAACATCAGGGACAGACTGATATTCTGCAAAAAGTACAGGGATTGGACTGCTGAGGACTGGGGTAAAGTCATTTTCTCTGATGAATCCCCTTTCCGATTGTTTGGGGCTTCTGGAAAAAAGCTTGTCCGGAGAAGAAAAGGTGAGCGCTACCATCAGTCCTGTGTCATGCCAATAGTAAAGCATCTTGAGACCATCCATGTGTGGGGTTGCTTTTCAGCCAAGGGACTGGGCTCACTCACAATTTTGAGTAAGAACACAGCCATGAATAAAGAATGGTACCAAAACATCCTCTGAGAGCAACTTCTCTCTGGATGGTTATCCAAGAACAGTTTGGTGACGAACAATGCCTTTTCCAGCATGATGGAGCACCTTGCCATAAGGTAAAAGTGATAACTACATGGCTCGGGGAACAAAACATCGAAATACTGCATTCACATCACGTTGGAGGGAGGGTAATGATGGGAAAGATTCCCATGTCACGTCATCTGACCACTCAAGATAGCAGCTGCCACTTCTCTGTGCTGCTCTTCACTCAGTACTGGAGATTCCAGATGTCTGAATCAGTAACTACGACCAAAAAGTAACAAGAAGGCACAAATGTTAACACAGTCACTTAAATTATTAGTTGAGTAACAGTTGTTTTGCAGAGTTGGGTTTGTTAGGAATAAAAATAAATTGCTTGTTTATTATAGACCAATAATTGTTGTGTATGTAATTACCTTTAACAAGACACTTTGACAGAAAATGTCCATGTTTTCTTGATTTTCTCTCTTTAACATCAACTTCTGCCTCAAGAGTGACTAAAATAACTGACCTTCTATGGGTATACTCGGCAGACACAGGCTTTATAAAGTGTAATGGTATAACATAGCTAATTTACAATTTACCATTGATCTTCTGCCCACCTAGTTGAGCTTTGCATTAAGGGAGAGTACAAATTGACATTGTACACTTCACTAGAGTATCCTCGCAGATCAAGTGTACTGATTTATGTTTGATACTTCGCTGTGATATTGGTAAGTGGTCCTTCAATATACTTTTTCCTTTTAATATATACATTTTTTAATTTGCAGAATCGCCACTGTACAAAATGAAAAAAAAATCTTTCTGAATCTGTGGCTAATTTAAGAGGCAATCAAAGCGAGGTGTCACTCATAATAATAGATGAGAGAATATTAGGGCTCACAGTATTTGATTTTATATTATTAAATACAATGAAACTTTATTCTGGTAAGCAACCTACACAAAGACCCTAAGACCCTAAGTTGAAGGAAGAATTGTCCAAGAACTACTGAATAGTTTAAACTGCCAAACAATGGCAATGATGATGTCTTTAAGGAACAAGGATATTGGCAGCCAGATAATGATAATATGATGAATAGAATTACATCTGCTGTGTTTTATTTGTTTTCTGTGTCATATGACAATTCCAAATTCACTGAGATTTAGGCGTTATGCTTCTTAATGTTTTTATTCTATGAAGAGAGGAATCTGTACTAATTGTGAATTTTGATTGTCTCTGAGAGAAAATTAAAATTCCAAGAAAATGCAGAATGCTGCCAGGTTCAGAAAGGATGGATTCTGCGAGTATTGTGTCATTTTTCTTTTTAATATAACAGTTACTTGTATACATTGAAGTACTTACTGACTGCAGTAATTAGCAATAAAGTGATCCCTTCATAGAGCGACGATGATGGAAACAAAATCTTCTTAGTTGAAGACAATGTACTTGCTTTATGAATGAACAACACACTTGCAATAGAAAAGATTATATCTGTAAATGTGTTCAAAGCATATTTTATCAAACACCAGGTCAGCTGTAGCTGCACTTAAACCCATAGCAGTAAGTCTCTGTATGGAGTCATTCATGGATACACACAGTCTCCATGTCTTTCTCTGCCATACATCAGTATTTTCTTCTGCTGCTGCCAGTGCCTCTCTCACATCTACACAACCACGCACCACTTTTCCACACCTGCCCTCCCCTGCTCCCTCCATCCATTGCCTGATTTTATTTCTATTTTTTTCATTGGAGGGTTGTTGAAATAGATTGCTCAGATCGCCAAGGGGAGGAGTTTCCTATAAATTGGTCGAATTATAATAATGGGAAATTTCTTGAGTGTGTGATTGAGGGAGAGGCACAAGATGGCAATGTGGTATTCACTGCATGTTTTGTAATGTTGCACTGGGAAGGATTAGATGTATACTACCGTTCAGAAGTTTGGGGTCACCCAGACAATTTAATGTTTTCCATGAAAACTCACACCTTTATTCATGTACTAACATAATTGAAACAAGGTTTTTCTAATCATCAATCAGCCTTTCAACACCATTAGCTAACACAATGTAGCATTAGAATACAGGAGTGAAGGTTGCTGGAAATGTTCCTCTGTACCTCTATATAGATATTCTATTAAAAATCAGCTGTTTCCAGCTAGGATAGTCAATTATCACATTAACAATGTCTAGACTAGATTTATCAGTCATTTAATGTTATCTTCATTGAAAAGAAAACTGCTTTTCTTTCAAAAATAAGGACATTTCTAAGTGACCCCAAACTTTTCAACGGCAGTGTATGTACATATTTAGATTACACTCTCCAGTATATTTCTGTGCTGAGTTTAAAAATGAGGTTCAGCAATGGCCAAAATCCTACTTGTTCCTTCACTCATCTCTGTTACTTTTAAGTCTCACATTTGCTTTTGTAAAGCTGAGATTTAAAAGTAACGTTCAAAAACAAAATTGACTTTGTAGGGACATGCATGTATATTGTCGATTTGGGGATTACCATTATTTATTTAACTGTACCTTTTTTGGTAATTGAAAGATGGTAACACGTTTCCTGGTGACACAAAACACATTTCCATTTTTTAAACAACATAATTGTATATCCTTTTCAAAAATATAACAGAAGTTAAGTACAGCTGAAATTTGGCTGTGCTTCTCCATTTTCACTTAGGTCACATGCTTTTGGTTCCTATATCAGCATGTGTTGTATGCTGTTGGCAGATCTGGTGGATTTCAGCTAAACAGGCTTTCTTGCAAGCACATGTCTTTTCAGAGACATCCACAGGGTTTAGGTCAATTTTTCAAGAAGCCCATTCCAAGAATTTTATTTTAGTTTGTTTTCGTTAACTCATACTCCTTTTTGCTTATTGCACAGATGACCTTGAAATTTGAAGATGCTTTGAGGTCCATGATTCTGTTTTTTTCTGTAAAACTGTAATGTCCTTGTCAAATCTCTACTGAGTTCTTTGGATTTTCCTGTTGTGATTCAGTTTATTGTACGTGTCGAAAGGTCAAAATTTGTAAGTGGTTGCTATTAAATGGGGCTGAAACCTGACACTTTCTCAGATAACCTACACTACCAGTCATAAGTTTGGACACACCTTCTCATTCAATTTTTTTTTTTTTTTTGTATTATTTTCTACATTGTAGATTAATACTGAAGATTCACACTTTTGTGTTTACAACAAATGTTCCATATGTGTTCTTTTCTAGTTTTGATGTCTTCAGTATTAATCTACAATGTAGATTCAGTTGAATTTTATTTATATAGTGCCAATTATAATTCAGATTGTCTCAAGATGCTTTGCAGAACCCATATGTCTGTATGTATTTAGTTAGTACCTATTACTTAAATAGCTCAGAATAGCAGTTTAAAATACTTTCTTACAACATATACAGTACCATACATTATACTGTGATCAAAGTATTTCCTATAAGAAGTGGAAAAAAATAAAGAACTTTGGGGAATCTGTTCAGCTTGTAGTATTTTCTGAATTTGACAAATTTCACAGGAAATTTACAATTACATTTCTGTTGCTTTGTACAGACAAAACTGTTTTGGTTTTCACCAGTGTAGCGCCACTTCATTAACCACTTTTTACCAAAAATGGTCACCAAGTTGATACGACACAACAACATGACAGAAAAAATGGAAACAAAAAGAAAAATATGATTGCTGTAAGTGAAGACTGTATTTTTTATACACTCCCCTCCAAGGTTTTAGACTGGCCAAGTCAGTCTCTAGACTTCACCCCTAAAGAGCAGCATTTTACCTGCTAAAGAGGAGACTGAAGGGAATATTTCCCCAAAACAAAAAACTGAAAGAGGCTGGGTGAAAGCCTGGAAAAGCATCACAAAAGAAGAATGCAAAAGTTTGATGACGACAATGGGTCACAGGCTTGATGCAGTTATTGTAAGCAAAGGATTTGCAACTAAATATTAAGTCTTATTCACTTTAATCTATTTTAAATCTATCTGCTCCAATACATTTGCTCACCTAAAAATTTGTTGTTCTGTTACAGATAATGCTATCTTCTAAGTCGTGTATCAGATCCAGATGTAAATACCTGGAAATAAATGCTGAAATGTTTGATGTAAAACCCAAATGTTTTCAGTCTACAGCAAAAATAAAGGAACTGGCCTCACTGTTCCAAAACCTTTGGAGGGGAG
Organism: Amphiprion ocellaris; assembly: GCF_022539595.1. Taxonomy (NCBI): domain Eukaryota; kingdom Metazoa; phylum Chordata; class Actinopteri; family Pomacentridae; genus Amphiprion; species Amphiprion ocellaris. The sequence goes on along the minus strand of NC_072772.1, from coordinate 25,822,129 downwards.
TGTATGCACTGTGTGGGTAGCAATTTCTCAAATTATATGGATAATGTGCCAGTTTGTCCTATTGATATCATTGTGTTTTGTGACTGTTTTCAAATCTAACCAATGGCTGCCCTTTCTATTCAGTGATCAATAATATAACTCAATTCAGAACCACTGCTACAAATTCAAGTTACCAGATTGAACTGTAATTTCCTTGCAAATGAATATCTTAATATTTTATTCTTTTTATTTTATTCTTCAAAGAGTTTACTCATTAGCTTTGTGTTTCATTCACCCCACAGCGATAACAGTCACCTAATGTGAATGGTGACCTTCAGAATCTTGGGCTATATCATCTTTTAAAAAAGCTCCACAAATCCAGTGTCATGATAGATAAGCTGTGAGTTCTCATCTTAAACTGTAATTTTTTTTTAGATTTTTCAGAAAGTTTTTGCAAAAATAATACACTGAAGTTCGCAGTTGTCTGAAGAGCTACTTTGAACATTCCTGCCCTTAATGCAATCATGCCATCATAATAAAAGTGACTGTAAACTTTCTCATCCAGACACGTGTCTGAGAAATTTCATTTGTTTTTGTTTTGGCTCCAACTTATGACAACTTAAAGAACTACTGAAACAGATGTGTTCATGTTGTTAAAGAAACTTCTCTTCTCCTACACCAGACCAAGTTTGACAGCATGAAGAAACAGATGGAGTCCATGGAGATGGAGGTGATGGAGGCACGACTCATCAGGGCTTCTGAACTCAATGGAGAGATGGAAGATGACGACACAGGTTAGACACACTCTAGACACAGACCTGGTGTGGCCAAAATAATAGAACATCCATCAGCATGGCAGTAATTGGCAATCCTCTGAGATTCCACACATTCATGTTATGCTGCTTTTAAAACACATAAAAAGGTATGTAAGGTTAAATACTCCTGACAATTAGGAGTATGGTAAAGCTGCTGGACACCCACACAGGTGTTTGATTAGATGCCCTCTCAGATCCAGCCATAGTGACAGCTGGTGAGGTGGAACATAGAAGTCTTAGTAGCTGTGTAACATACTACTGTGTAAACAGATGTTCAGACAGAAGAATAACATTGACTGAGAATTATAAGGAATGTTTGTTGTACACTTTTTGTAGCATTTAGTTGGGTTGACAGTCCTTCTGTTGGGGTCCTGCTTTACCAGTGCAATGGTCACACAGAGATAACTGAGAAGCTGTATTTTTAACTCCAGTGCATATGTCAGTCTGAACACAGCTTTCCTTATGAATTGTAATCATCTGCTGGATTTATTATATATTTATCATTAAAAATGTGCATGTGACATGTAATATGCAGCTTTCACAATCAGCATATTTACAAACTTTTCTAGTTTGAAACATTTTAGTTTTTTCTTGGTGAAAGTTCTAGATTTTCTTTGTTAGTTGTTACTGTATTTTCTGTTAGTCATCTAATTCAACCTTTTTGTCACTAGGTCAAATGGAATAAGTATTATTAAAGTTTCAGTTTTTCCCCAGGCACAGGTCCAAATACAGGGAAACTGTTGACAAAAAAGATTGGTAGTCACAATTAGTCTTCCACCATCACAAGCTTCATTTTGTTTTGTTTAGGTTCTGTAAACAGAAGGAGCTCTGAGCTGAATGAACCTCTGATAGTCTCTTCACACACTCATATCATCAAACTTGTATTGTGTTTTTTGTTATTTTTTCTGCTCTCTGAATGAACTGTACATACACATGCTTCCATAAAGACGTCACAATAGTAGTAATTACCTCCCAGACTGTGAGAAAACTCAGTGGGTGTTCAGTGAAGGTGCAGGAACTGCAGGGGTGGTGTCCAATCGATGCTTTTACAAAAGCCAAGAATAGTTCTTGTGAAGAAGTACATTAGAAATGGGTCAGTTCAAAGTTAAAAATGAAGTAAGGATTCAGTTCCAGATGCCCTGCAAGCAGGCGGCCAGTTGTCTTTGTGTGGCGTATAGGCTTTGTGAATGTAGAATTGATTTCTGTCCTCATGTTCATAGGTTGCAACTGCTTTGGTGGTTTATACCCTGGTAGACTTGAAATAACATTGCATCACTGTCATGAAAGTGTTTTCATGTCAGATTTTAATTACATTCCACACATGTAGGTTACACCTCACAGAGATTCCTTAAAATAAATGATACACTGTGTGCTTGAGAGAGCAAAGAAACATCAGTGTACACAGCGGAGACGCTGCTGTCACCTACTGTACATGATGTTTGTCGCAGGCATTTTATTCTGTCAGACATTCTTTTAAGGGCATGTATACTGAGTTCATCATGACAACAAATAAACATTGAGAAAGAAATATTTCTCTATTCAATAATGTAATCCAGATTTTCCATTCTGATTTAAATCTGAATTTCAGGCATAAATCCAGGATATCAAAAGCCTTAATGCTGAGCTTTCCCCTGCACTCCTCCTTTGCATAGACTAAACTGTCTGCTTTTGGGATTAGGAAACATTTTAACCCTTTCAACGCCCTGCAAGATATGACACCATGTAGATGTGGTTTTCAGGCAAACATTTTTTATATCCATTTTTTCAATGATAAACATATGTTATATGAGAGGTATGCAGCAAATGTAATAAAATAGTAAACTCTGACTGTAACCATGTTGCTGTAACAGGAGGAGAGTGGAGACTGAAGTATGAACGAGCCATCAGGGAGATTGAGTTCACCAAGAAAAGGCTGCAGCAGGAGTTTGATGACAAGCTGGAGGTGGAGCAGCAGAACAAGCGGCAGCTGGAGAGGAGGGTGAGTAAACACTGATGCATACCTATGATGGACTGTTGTACTTAGCTGATTGGTCGTGTCATAATAAGGATTACTGTAGTAGTTGAAGGGGCTGTTTTCTGCATACCAACAAGTGTTTTTCACATTAAGAGGCCAAGAGACTCCACCAGTTAACTTTCAACAAAACTCACATATAAACTGAAAACTATTTCAGGTGACGACTTCATGAAGCTAGTTAGCATATTAATATTAAAGAAATGCTGTCATCAAGGCAAACTGTTCTCAGATTTGTTGTTTGCATGTTTTTTGTGCAGATAAGCGACCTGCAGGCTGATTATGAAGAATCCCAACGAAACATCCAGCAGCTGAAGAAGAAAACCCAGCGGTTGACAGCTGAACTGCAGGACACTAAACTTCACTTGGAGGGCCAACAAAGTCGTAACCACGACCTGGAAAAGAAGCAGAGAAAGTCAGTACACACACGTATCATGTTTGTACATACATATGACTTTACACAGCTATTTTACCTTCATCTACCAGGTTTCCACAGACTGTGTAGAATCCAGTGGTGTTGCTGTAGTAACTCTAATAGCTGTTCCTGATAGTTTATAGCATCATGCTGTGCGGAGGCAGCAGACAAGTCTCAAGCTCATTTGTATTGCAGCTAAACTATGTATGTGAAACTACTGCCAAGAGATGTGCTCTGTAGCTGTAAAAGTGTTGCTGAATATGCATGATGTAGTTCTAACAGAGGTTATATGTAGGATCTTCTTCATGACCAGCACAGCACATTTTAAATTGTTAAATTTTTCATAATCTTTAACAAAATGAATTTTACTTTGCAGATGTCATCAGAGTAGCATAGATGTGTTGATTAGTGTAGTGTGTGAAAATGTGTGTGGGTTGTTGTGCGTTTGCCTGTAGATTTGACAGTGAGCTCAGTGCAGCCCAGGAGGAGGTGCAGAGGGAGAAGAGCCTGAGGGAGAAACTGGCCCGAGAGAAAGACATGCTGACTGGAGAGACCTTCAGCCTCCGACAGCAGCTGGAGGTACGTAACTCTGATAGGATTTTTTTTGTTGTTGAAGTATTCTCCTATAAATGTATTTATTTAAGATTATTTGTATAGATATAAGAATGCACACTGTAAATCTAACAACCTACTTTTTCTTACACACATCGCAGCTCATTGCTTTTTAAAAAAAAAAAGCTTGGTAAAGTGAAAGTCAAATTTAATTATATGGCAAATTTAAAAGCAACAGGAGTTGAACAAAAGTGCTGTACAGATAGTAAAATAAGAATGAACGCAGTGAATGAACAGCTGCCCAGTGGCATGGTGGTTAGCACTTTCGCCTTGCAGCTAGAAGATGGTTCACATCCCGGCCTTCCCGGGATCTTTCTGCATGGAGATTGCATGTTCTCCCTGTGCATACGTGGGTTTTCTCCAGGTACTCCAGCTTCCTCCCACAGTCCAGAAACACACTGAGGTTAATTCTAAATTGTCTGTAGTATCATAGTTTGGCTCTATATGTTAGGCTGTGATAGACTGGTGACCTGTCCAGGGTGTCCCCTGCCTTCACCCTAAGTCAGCTGAGATGGACTTCAGCCCCCCACGACCCTAATGAGGATCAAGCGGTGTAGAGATAATGGATGGAATGGTCAATGAATGAAAGACAAAACTAAATAGAATTAATAAAATAATAGCAAGAATAAAATACCAGATGGCAATAGAGAAAGTGAAGCTGTCAGGCTGTACTTGAATCAAACGTCAAGAGGTGGGTCTAAAGTAGCGATTTAAAAGTTGTTAGCCTGGATATTGGAACGTAATCTTGAAGCCAAGTTGTGGAAATACTTTTCTGTGTGTGTGAACACCTTGTGGCTACCTGCTGAATGTAATAAATATTTTCTCAGCTTTACCTGATCACCTGTAATTGTGTCAGTTTCTCTTTCATGTTCACACTGTAATTCCCTGCCTGATGCGCCCTGCCCTCTGTTCTGACTGCAACCTTCTGTCCCATAGGACAAGGACCTGGAGGTGTGTGCAGTCAACCTGAAGGTGGACCAGCTGGAGGCCGAGCTGCTGGACCTTAACTCCCAGGAATCCAAGGATGAGGCATCGCTAGCCAAGGTCTTCTTTCTTTGTTTCTCTTTAATTATTCTTCTTTGTGTAAACGTGTTTTGTTTTTTTTTTTGTTTTTTTTTTATGCTGCAGCTTACCTTTTTGGTATGAAGCCCTTTGCACTGAATTTACTGCATGCATTCTTTTCATGCTACAGCAGTTCTGTTAACAGTGTCACTGGTCGAGACATGCAGTTGTGTAATACAAGTACACACCCACAGCAAAATATTCCATTCTGTATTTTTTCTAAATATATTACTATATCCTCTTTTATTATAAATTATTTTTGTATTTTTTTTATGATCCAGGTAAGGAAGCAGCTTCGTGACATGGAGGCCAAGTTGAAGGACCAGGAGGAGGAGCTGGATGAGCAGGCTGGCACCATCCAGATGTTGGAGCAGGTACAGACAAGCACAGTGCTTCCATTAAAGCTGCATTTATTTTTTGGCCACTGGGTCAGAAGAAGTCAAAAATCCACTTGCAGACAAACCAATGTTGAGTTATCACATGTCTGTTACCTCACAGTTGTTTCTGTTTGTGTCCAGCAGGCAGTATTAGTATTCATTTGAATTAATGTAAGCTGAACATTCAACCTGCTTTAGCTGCAGATTTGGCAGGTATTCCCCACAAGAAAATCTGTTAAATATAGAGAATATAGCCAAAAAGAAGAAAATCTTTTCTTTGATATCCCCTGTATGATGTCCACCTCAGCCTGCTGCTCCTGCTGCTGTTGTCATTAGTGACAGCCAGCTCTATAGTGCCATATTTCAGTGCAGTTACACCTATTTGGTTACAACAGTGATCCACTCTCTTCTATCAAGTTGGTAAAATTCACTAAACTATGTAGTTGATGAAATCCAGTTTTTCTCCTCCTTCTTTCTCCTAAGTAAAGATTGTTGTTCAGAACATTCAGGAAGCAATTTATCATCCCAGTATAACTTTGACTGTTACAAAACACAGTCAGCATTCTGTGCTTGGGATAGCTTATAACAGCTGCTATTCATTTACTTTAGATTTCTTGTGGACTTGATAACAGTACAATGTTGTGTTGTAAGTTCTGCCAAGGACTGCTTATAAGTTAAAGAAGCATTCATTTGTAACCCTGCTGTGCAGTCAGTTTCTTTATCTCAGTGACCACACAGATTGATCACCTTTTCTGTCCAGCTCGTTGCATTAAATGATGCTCAATTGGTACTAAGAGGCCCAAAGTGTGCCAAATATAATATATATATCCCACATCGTTACACCACCAACATCAGCCTGAACCCTTGATACAAGGCAGGATGGATCCATGCTTTCATGCCAAATTCTGACCCTACCATCTCAATGTTGCAGATGAAATAGAGACTCATCAGACCAGGCAACATTTTTCCAATCTTCTATTGTCCAATTTTTTTGAGCCTGTTTGAATTATAGCCTCAGTTTCCTGTTCTTAGCTGACAGGAGTGGAACCCAGTGTAGTCTTCTGCTGCTGTAGCCCTTCGTTAAGATTTAACGTATTGTGCGTTCAGAGATGGTATTCTGCATTCCTTGGTTGTAACGAGAGTGGTTATTTGAGTTACTGTTGCCTTTCTATCATCTCCAACCAGTCAGCCCATTCTCCTCTGACCTCTCATATCAACAAGGCATTTTGGTCCACACTATGGCCACTCACTGGATATTTTTTCTTTTTCAGACCATTCTCTGTAAACCATTGAGATGGTTATGCATGAAAATCGCAGTAGATCAGCAGTTTCTGAAATACTCACACCAGCCCGTCTGGCACCAGCAACCATGCCACATTCAAAGTCACTTAAATCCTCTTTCTTTGCCATTCTGATGCTTGGTTTGAGCTTCTTCCACTTAATTTTCAGTGATGAAATAATTACAGCACACCATCTTTGCCACAAAAAACAATCATGCTTTTTTATTTTTTCATGGATTAGTTATAGGTCATACACATACAGTGCATACAGAAACTTGATTAATCAATTTTGGTGATGTATAAAGCTGTGTTAATGATTTTTTTCTAAGTGGCATGGCCTTGGTGAGTTATTACAAGTGATGACAGCAGCTGACTCCTCTGAGAAACGTTTCTTGTCTAATGGTTAAACAAACAAGATACACCCTTGTGAAAACAAAAGTGTCTTAAGCCCCTTTCAGGCATGCACTCTTTTCCTTTAATCTGACAGCATCTGAACTTGTTGGGTTCATGTCTGAATGAACACTCTGGTCACTTGTCTACATCAGAGTCACAATGGCAATTTTACTACAAAGGTCAGACCTTTTACCATTTCTGTATCACTTTCAACAACAACACAAGTCGTATCTGCTTGCTGTCAAACTAACAGATATGCACCAGATAGGACCTCAATAACTGTTTTGAACATGAACGTAATGCAAGTGAGGGATCAGAGTGCATCAGCACAGGCAGATATCCGAGTTTACTGGCCCGTATTATAGATGTATTCATAGCTCTGAATACTATATAAAATAAGATTGAGAATCAACTCAGTAATCCTTTAAGCAACAGTCAGCAGAGAGGGTATAATGTGGGATCTGCATGTTTCTTTCAGGCCAAGCTGCGTCTAGAGATGGAGATGGAGCGTTTGCGTCAAACCCATTCCAAGGAGATCGAGAGCAAAGATGATGAGGTGGAGGAGATCAGGCAGTCCTGCAATAAGAAGGTCAGGAGCGTAATTGTACATACACAACTTCCATGTAATGCCTGGAACACTCAAGGGTAAAATGTTGCTGTTGGGCACCAAAAAGTAAAGACTAGCCACAGAGACCGTGACAGACAGTAGGAGAAACAGTAAGAACACAGATGACAAAAGACAAACGGAACACTGACAACAACAAATTACCCATCCATCATCTCTACACCACTTAATCCTCTGTAGGGTCGCAGGGGGCTGGAGTCTGTCCAGGTGACTTAGGGTGAAGGCAGGGAACACCCTGGACAGGTCACCAGTCTATCACAGGGCTACACATACAGACAAACAATCACACTCACATTGACTCATATGGACAATTTAGAGTTACTAATTAACCTCAGCATATTTTTGGACTGTGGGAAGAAGTCGGAGAACCCGGAGAACCCGGTGAGAACCCCCACAGAGAGAACATGGAAAATCCACACAGAAAGATCGTGGATTCATGTCCCAGCGTGGGCCTAGAATCTTCTAGTCGTGAGAAAACAGTGCTAACCAATGAGCCACCCTGCAGCCCACAACAAATTATACTGCCATAAATTGAATTCTGCATGTAAAGTCATTTTATGAGGCCCTTTGTATGCACTACAGCAACACATCACAAAAAGTTGCAGGGAAATACCTTTCTGAAAAGGCCAGTATTTCTTATGATTGCTGTTAAGCTACTCTCAGTGTCTGCATAGGAATTACACACTAAATACTTTCCTCCAGCTTAAAGGTCACATAAAAGCTCGTTTTCCTGATAGGCTTTTATTTAAAATATATAAATGTTCATCCTGACTGGATTTGTATAAAAACAGAAACTCAGAGCCTCAGATGGCTTATAACGCATGTGGAATGTTACGTTGGATGGGTGACAATACTATGAAAATGTATTTTGTACTAATCTTGGCCTTATTGAGTAAAAGACCTTAATTATATCATGAAAGCATTAAGTCAGCTTTTCTTTTTACATTTTCAGAATTTGTAAGTTTAATAGCTAACCCTTTTAGTGTTGCTGATATTTTTTATTGATTATCTTAACACAGAAGTTCACAGAATTTATCATGACATTTGTCAGATGAAGTAAATGATGTGGCTTTTAAGTTCATGTGAAGATCATGGCTCTCATGAGCGGCTTAACTGCTACATGATAACATGGCTGATATGCAGCTTGGGAGCACGTTAAGTGTGTGACAGAGAGTGAAATCTTGGTGCATCATTAGCTTTATTGCTATTGATGCACTTGATGATATTTTGTATTTGTTTTGCTGTGCTGGTGCTGACTGCCCCATCTTTACCCTTCATCAGCCAAGCCCAGATTAGCCCATGTATAATTAGCTTTTACTTAGGGCTGGGCGATATAGCCTAAAAAAAAAATCTCAGATTTTTTCACAAAAAATCCCGATTCACGATTTATCCGATTTTTTTTTTTTCACCCCCTACCTAATCTCTGCACGTGGGAGTCCAGTCTACTTCATGCAAATGAGCTGCAGCCCTCTCTGGGTAAACACACTGGATCGCAGCTGGAAATGCGCCGCATGTGGCATGCTGGTCCGGTTGCTGTGCGTTTCCAGCTGTGATCCGGTGTTCCAGTTTAACTGATGATCAGGTTCACTGGCAACAGTTTCTGTCCTCCACGTCCTAACCGTCATTTCAGAGCACTTTAACCGCTGACAATACTTTTTTTTAAAAAAGGAAGTAAATGGATCCGACCTGGTCAAAACAAACAATATATTTGTGTGACTTCCCAAACACCCTGGCTGGTTTAGAAATGGCAGAAGATACTTTTAAAGATGTCGCAGAGGAAGACTAGAGTGAATTGTGGTGTTTGACAGTATTTGATTTAATGACATGTTCTAAGGTGGATACCTTAGAGTACATGTAGGGTAAATATACAAATATGGCAGCACAATATCTTCAGAGTCCAACAGGAATATCTGTAGCTGTAATGTTCATATGTGACTGTAGTCTACTTCGATACCTCCAATAGGTGCTTATGGCTCACTGTGTAGAGCGAATAAACCATTGTTTGTTTTGACCAGATCGAATCCCTTTACTTTGTTTTTTTTTTTTTTTTAAATATATAAATACTGTCAGCGGTTAAAGTGCTCTGAATGACGGTTAGGACGTGGAGGACTGAACGAGTTTCATTGTTTTCTGAGTGACTAGTTTAAACAACGTGGTCTCAGTTTTTTGCGATGTATTTTAACAAATCAAGCTAATGTGCTGCGTGTTGTTCTGATGGGAGGCTGCTGAGAGTCTGAGTGTTTCTGTGAACAAACCCGAGTTAAGCTCGAAGTTTTGCTTTGGCTCTGTTCCACTGAACACACAAACTAACACACAACACAGCAGCGGACGTGCTTTCATGTTGTGGGTTTTCTTGGTGAGACAATAAATAGTTTTCTGACTCGTTCTTAACCAGGCAGCCTGTGTTAAGTTGTGACTATCCCCAGCTGACATGGGCGTGATTCCTGAACAATCACCAAGTGTCAAACACCTGGCAGGATGACAGTGATCCACATGGATGAAGCAGAATGCTTGTCGAGCTGATTGGTAGCACAATGAGTAAAACGATGGTCTCGTAATTTTATCGCTGGATAACGGTGGTTTGGAATCCTCTCACTGTACTTGAAAAATATGTGTTTTTTTTATTTCGGCCCGCACATTTCTTTTTACTGTCTGTAGATGATAGTTACATTGATATAGACTTTGTTAAGTAGTGATGCCGATGTTTTTCGTTGAGGTCTTCTTTATCTGGTATCTTTATTTCACGTAAATCCAGGTCTGATCGTGACAAATCTGCGGACGAAACATCTGGAGACAGAAACTATCGTTAACCTGATCACCAGTTAAAGCTTGTTTTATGCTTACCGCGTCCGCGAGGTCCGTGCGGCTCCGTGCGGAAAAATTACATAATTTTCGCACCCACGCCCCCTCCAGCGGCCTCTCCGTGCGGAAAATTTCCGCTCCGCGCACCTCAACATTTTTCTAACCAATGCGGGCGGAGGCTGGAATATACTTTCCGCACGAACGAGCCGCGCGGAAATCACCCGCACAGAAATCCGTGCGAGAGAACGTGTGTGCATTTATTAAAGCTTGTTTTATGCTTACCGCGTCCGCGAGGTCCGTGCGGCTCCGTGCGGAAAAATTACGTCATTTTCGCACCCATGCCCCCTCCAGCGGCCTTTCTGTGCGGAAAATTTCCGCTCCGCGCACCTCCACATTTTTCTAACCAACGCGGACGGAGCCGCACGGAAAAACATGGCGGAGGGCCAGGAGCTACTCGTAGCTGAAGTCTAGAAATACGTGAACTTATACGATTCATCACACAGAGATCACCGTGGTAACCGGGTTATGAACAATTCATGGTGTGAAATTAAAACTAACTGCTGAAATGCTTTTATTTGGTAAAATGCCGTGTTGTAAGTGGTGTAAACCATGGCAGACTTCTTCTCTAGTTTAGTACCAGAGTAGACCAGGTAGACGTGTGTTTGAGCTACACAGCCCCCTGCAGTTTGGAAGCAGACTTCTTCTTCTCTAGTTTATCACTAGAGTAGACCAGGTAGAAAGCCTTATACTTCGTGCGCGTCTGCTCCCAAACTGCAGGGGGCAGTGTATCCCAAACACACGTCTACCACACGAGGAGATTCCACGCATCGTTAAACTGTCCTCAAGCTTCTAAACGAGGCGTCAGTGACATAAAACGAGGACAGATTCATCTGCTGCAGATTATTTCTCACTTCAAGGCACAGTGTCTTCCAGTGGCAACGTGTTATTTGATGATGGACTGTAAGACAGATAGATAAATAGATGAAGGAAACAGCATTATGCTATCATGTGTATAAGGTTTTTTATGATAGGGTTTTTTGGCCATTGAAGTATTATTTGATGTTCAAATAAGAGGCGTAGAAAGAAGTCAAGAGTTACTCTTCTTTACTGGGGGCCGGGACACAGTGCTCATCACAACAACATCGCACTGGGAACTCTACGCGGAACATAGTGTGGCTTGTATAACTCCGCCTGATATTATAGTTCCATATCACAACATCCCCCCGTCTAGCTTAGAACCTCCATACAAACAGTGACCATTAGCTGTGCATTAACCTGCATCATTATGTACATGCTTTAACATTTTCTATATAAATGAATGTTTAGCTGTCTTCAAAAACATTTTTTTCTTTACATTTATCTTTTTTTTTTTTTCAACCAGCCAATCACATATGGCAACATGAACATGAAACTTTTGTCCACCTTGGCATCCTATTGATGCTAAACTTTTTTCTTTATTACACATAGTCTTTGTAGTGCGCTGGTTTCACTACAGTCCTTCCAAATTGTGTACGGACCGGCTGAGGGTTGCTGGGGTCCGGTACTTTAGTCTCAGCTTCGCAGGGTGGTGCGGGGAGTGTTTTGTCATTGTGTCCCTCCTGCTGTTCTTCAGGTGCTTGTGGTTCTGCCACAAGGACTCTTTTCACAGTCTGTTGCATTTGTGTGTTGTAGGGTCCTCGTAGGTGGCACCTGCCACGCCTGATACTGTTTCCGTTGGGGGTTTGGACAATGTAACTCCTCGGTTCATTGCACTTCTGCTGGACAATTGCTGGATACCATGTCTTTTTCTCCTTGTTCCACACAGTTACATGTTGTCCCGGTTGGAGTGGTGGGAGTTCTCTGCGACAACTGCGATCATGGTGCTTCTTCATCTTAGCTGCTCTACAAGCTAGTTGCTGTCGGTGTTCCCCTCTGCCTGGGTCTGCTCGGCTTGGCAGTAGGGTGGTGACGGGCCTGTCAAAGAGCATTTCTGCAGGTGAAGGCAGTTTGCTGTCAACAGGTGTCACTCTTACTTGTAGCAAAGCTATGTGGAGGTCACCCTTGTGTTGTTGTGTCTTCTTCACAATAGATTTGATATGTCTCACATGCCTTTCAATAAATCCATTGCTTTTCGGGTAATGTGGAGAACTAGTAGTATGTTTTATTCCCCACTTCTTTATGAACATTTGGAAAGCTTCTCCCATGTACTGTGGTCCATTATCAGTCAGGATTTCGTCAGGACGTCCAAACATAGACATGTAGCTCTGCATTTTTTGTGTGACTGCATAACTAGACACTGGAGCATGCATTTCATCCACAAGTGGATATTTTGAGTATCTGTCCACAGTCAACAAATAGTGGCGACCATTTATTTCAAAAAGGTCTGAAGCTACTGACTGCCATGGTTTGGGTGGAAGTTCATGGGGTTTAAGAGGTTCTTTTGGATTAGCATCTTGATGTTCTGCACACACGTTGCATGATCTGCAAGTTTTTTCAATGTCGTCATTCATCCTGATCCAATACACACTTTCTCGGGCAAGTCGACGTGTTTTTTCTATGCCCTGGTGAGCCACGTGTAGTTGTGTGAGAATGTCTGAAGTCATGGAGTCTGGGATGAGTACTTGTCTGCCTTTAAAGATGACCCCTGACTCTGTAGCAAGTTCGTCTCTGAAGGACCAGTATGGACGCAGGTCTTTAGGTAGATCCTTTATACGCTCAGGCCATCCCTGTTGAATGAGTTCCTTCAGCGCTTGAAGTTTTGGATCATCTGCGGTTTGTCTTTGCAGAGCATGTTGCTTTTCTGTTGAGAAGTTTATAATGGCAATGGTGTGTTTCTCTGGATCCTCGAACTCTGTTTCAATACCATCTATTCTTTCATTCAGCTCGATGTCACCGTCGTTTTCAGGATTTGGCAATCGACTGAGGGTGTCTGCCAGAACCATTTCTGGTCCGGGTCTGTATTTGACCTCGTAGTTGTACCCTTGAGTCTTTATTAGCATGCGCTGGAGTCGGGGTGGAGCTGCATGCAGTGGTTTGGAGCAGATAGTGACAAGTGGTTTGTGATCCGTTATCACAGTGAATGACTTTCCGTACAGGTAGGTATGGTATCTCTGCATTCCATAAACTATTGCAAGCATCTCGCGTTCAATGTTGCTGTACCTTGACTGGCAGTCTGTTAGAGTCTTTGATCCAAATGCGATGGGTCTATTATTTTGTACCAGTGCTATTCCCAAGCCTTTCTGCGATGCATCTACTTTAAGTGTCAATGGTGTGCTAGCGTCAAAGCATTTCTGGTGGTCTGCTTCCCATAACCATGGAGCATCACTTTTTAGTAGTCCTTTCAAGGTGTGCGCTTTCTCTGCGAATTTTGGTGTGTAAGTTGCCAGGTAGGTTAACATTCCCATAAATCTGTGCAGTTCGCTTTGGTTTTGAGGTGTTGGCATTTTCTGTATGTCTCTCACTTTTGCTGGATCTGGCTTAATGCCACTGTTTGTGTACATGTTGCCAAAGAATGAGATATTGTCTTGTTTAATGGCGCATTTGTCACTGTTGAACACCATTCCTGACTTTGCAGCTCGTTCCATCAGATTAATCAGGTTTTTGTCGTGTTCCTCTTCATTCTTCCCGCATATGACTATGTCATCGGCTATACTGGCCACACCTTCGAGTCCCTCCAGGATTTGGTCCATCTTGGCCTGGAAGAGATCCTGAGACACACTTAGTCCAAATGGAAGACGTTTCCAGCAGTATCTGCCGAATGGAGTGCGAAACGTGGTCAGGACCTGTGACTCTTCGTCGAGGTGTATTGACCAATATCCTGCTTTTGCATCGAGTTTGCTGAAGATCTTTGCGTTTGCAAACTTTGGATTCAGTTCCTCAACTGTAGGTATCTTGTGCGGACACCTTTTTAAGCTGGCATTTAGTTTTTGTGGGTCTAGACATATACGTAGAGATCCATCTTTTTTTGTGCTGTATGCCAAGCTGGAGCACCAATCAGTGTGGTGGTCCACTTTCCTCAGAACATCTTGCTCTACCAGTTTGTTCAGTTCACTTTGGAGCTTGTCTTTGAGATGAATGCTGCATTTTCGTGGTGGGTCAATAAATGGTTCAGCATCAGGCTTTAGGATGAGTTTTGCGGTTCCCTTAAAGTTTCCAATTTTGTCAAACTGGTTGGGATATGCTTTTTTGAGATCCTCACATGTTGTGATTTTTGTTCGTTTTGCTTGTTGTTCGCTGCTATTGTCGGTTTCATTCTTGACTGTGTCTACATGCAGGGTAACAAGATTTAATAGTTCACTCGTAGGCAGTCCAACTACAGCTGGCCCAGGTACATCCACAATGTAGAATTTGGCATTGATCCATCTGGACTCCTTGTACTGGCATGGAATGTTGATAGTTCCATAGCAGGGTATCTCATGACCACTGTAAGCAGACAGTTTTAGGTAGTTTTTCTTAAGTCTTTTGAATGCACATGTGCTGTTTCCGTACATTTGTTTGAATGTGCGCAGTGGAAGGGTGTTTCCTGAAGCTCCTGTGTCGATCTTAAGTCGAAGTGTATGTCCATAGCCTGCCACATCTGGTGGTTTCACATTTAATGTTGTATAGGCTTCTTCTCTCAGCTGATTACTGTCAATGCTGTGCAGACATTTTTCACTGATTGTGATACAGTGAAACTGCTGCTGGTACATGCACTCTTCTTCAGGCTCACAACCCTCAATCACATCGATCCTAGTTTTGTGTTGTGGTCAAGGTCTTCCCTTGTTTGTCTGGAACTTGTGATAGATATTATGTGGTGGACGAGTTTTGCTTCTCTTCCTTGGACTTGTATCTGACTTTTGTTGCCGCCTGTTTTTCCTGCAGCAACGAGCCCAATGTCCTTTAACACCACATGCTGAACACTCATCTTTATATGCAGGGCACTGGCGCGGTTTGTGATTTGTGCCGCAGTTCTGACATACTCGCCCTCTGTGTATTGCATGGACTTTTTCTGAAGTAGACAAAGCAAGCTTGTTTAGTTATTCATTGCCTGCTGATAAGGCTTCATACTTCCTTCCTTCTTTCAGCACATCAGCTAAAGAGTAGCCTTGAGGTTTGCTATATAGATCATTTCTCAGAGCATCATGTGGGGTGCTAGCAATGATAAGCTCAATCAGGCTTTCATTCAGTTCTTCGTCAGTGAACTGGCACTTCAGCGCTAAAGTTCTGGCTCTGGTAACAAAATCATCGATGCTTTCATCATGCTTCTGTCTGTATTGCATTAAGTGAAGTCTGTGTATCCGGAAGTTCACATTGAGCTTCAACTGACCTTCGAAAAAAGCCCACAGTTGTCCAGGTTTTTTCTTATCATCATCACTCAGTCCACTCGCGTTCAGTCTTTTTAGTCCTTCATCTCCGATGCCCCGGCATATTTTCCTGGCTCTTTTAGCTTCGTCATCTATTTCTTCATCCTCCAGGTAAAGGCACATTTTCTGTTTAAAAAGTGAAATAACCTCACTCAGATCCGGGTCGGACCAATTCATCGTCGGTAGCTGCGACGCCATTTTCGATCTTCTCCTATGTCTTGTCCACCGCGTTGCTCCCGCACTTACTGACGATATCGAATGTATCCTCGGACACACTCTAGGTACGCCGTAGTCCTGTAATGCGTATTTGCGGATGTGTCTTTACCGCTGCCACCATGAAGTATTATTTGATGTTCAAATAAGAGGCGTAGAAAGAAGTCAGAGTTACTCTTCTTTACTGGGGGCCGGGACACAGTGGTCATCACAACAACATCACACTGGGAACACTACGCGGAACATAGTGTGGCTTGTATAACTCCGCCTGATATTATAGTTCCATATCACAACAGCCATGACACAAGGTCTTGCTCAATTTAATGCCTCTGAAGTGTAAGAAAATACAATCTCCTTCGGACAGGTTTTCTGTTGGCTTAGCATTTGGTAAGTAATCAATGTATTGTTCTTGTCCTGTAATTTCTCAAGCTTCAGTATCTGATTGAGAGTCAAAAACTGATTCACAGCAAGGTATCTTTCCAGATACTGACCATCCAGACAATAACTAAAGATTATGATACCCTCCTTCACTAAAACCTATTGCCAATGTTCAGACAAAAAGACGTGCTTGTGTTTGTGGCCCCGTGATTTTACCACACCTATCATACCAGTATTTCAAACCTGAACATTTAAAGAATGAAATTGGCTGAGCCCTTTAACACTGCCCAAAATCTAAACTTATACCCTTGTCAACACTCCATGCAAGACAGCTGCTATTGTATGAGACTTGCTTAACATTGACGCTTCAAAGTAGATAAAACCTTTAAGTTTTAATGGCCTTACGTCTCTATAGCTGTACTCTCTAGACAAATTACATATTTTTGACATGTTATTTTAGGCATGACTCTGGGAAAGCCCACTACTTAAGACCAGACTGAAATATCATCACAACAGTTGCATAACATTTTTAAGTCATTAAAGTCAGCACTTTGGGAGGTCAGTCTAAAATCTTAACTGTAGCCTGATTCAGCCATTTCTTTAGCACTTTTGAAGCATCCTTCTGTTCATTGTCTTGTATGAACACTGGACTGCAGCCAAGATCCAACCTTCAGGCTGATGATTTTAGGTTTTTCTGAAGGACGTAGGGGTAATCCTCCTTCTACTTTATTCCATTTACTTTGTGTAAAGCACCAGTTCCATAGTCAGCAAAACAGCCCCAGAGCAGAATACTTCCACCATCACACTTGATGGTAGGTATGATGTTCTTGGGGTTAAAGGCTTCACTTTATCTCCTCCAAACATATTTCTGCTCATTGTAGCCAAATAGTTTGATTTTTGTTCCATTTGACTGCAGAACTTTCCTCCATATGGCCTTTTGTTTGTCCATGTAATCAGCAGCAAAGGCGGGCCTTTCTTCATGCAGCCTCTCAGCCCATGGCAATGTAAAACATTTCTGACTGGACACTGACACCAATGTTCCAGCAGCTTCTAATTCATTGCAGACCTGCTTTTTGGTAATTCTTGGTTCAGTCTTGACCATCCTGACTAATTGCCCCTCAGTACTCTCAGTGACACAACTGTTCAATGCACTCTAAGTGACTCAAAATGACTCTTAAGTGACATTGTTGACTTGCTCAAGTCAGTAGAATCAGTAGATCAGATAGAATCATGCATTTATTTATTTCTATTTGTTTGTGTGCGTGTAGCTGAAGCAGATGGAAGTCCAGCTCGAAGAAGAGTATGATGAGAAGCAGAAGGTGCTGAAAGAGAAGAGAGAGCTGGAGTCAAAGCTTTTGTCAGCACAGGACAAGGTAATTACACTGTACACAGTGCAAGGGAATTGATCTTATGCACAACCTGTAAAAAACACGTGTGATTTCCTGTAACTTCCCCCTAAACGTTCTACTCCAGCAGGACTTAAACTTAACTTGTGTATCTATAAATTTCCTCTGTGGATTCACAGGAAATGCCATTTTGTATGTGCATGGTTGGATAGTAACAGAATGTTAGTAATGCCATTTGTTCTAAAACAGCACTACTGCTGTTCAGTTGTGTGAGTGGAAATGTGGGGAATTATATGATTTAAGTGGGTCATTTATACTGACTGAATCAAATATTTATCTGGCTGTACTGACTGCAATTAGAGAGCTCTGATAGTCCAGACTGATCTTCAACTCTGACAGTAAAGGAATAGAGGAGGAGTGTGGCGTGCTGTAGTCAAAGCAGTCCAAGCAAATCAATATAAATAGACATCTTCTGTGACAACAGCGTACAAAATATTTGCTTATTGTTCACACGGGACCCAGGGAGTTTAATGTAGTGACCTAGCCCACCATGAAGAACTTTTTAATCCCATAGACACCTTCTGCTTCTTAAATTGCTCATATGTGACTAGAAAAGGTAAGCCCACCACTCCTGAACATTCAAAGCATTTTTCTTGGAGCTGAAATGAATGATTAATGGGGGAAAAAATGGTTAAGTATTTTGAAAATTGATCTAGCATTTTTTTTATTAGCAAAGTGGAAATTTCATGTCTAAGTTATGAATGTTTTCTAATGCTGTTATAGGTTTAATTATATTATTTCTACTTATATTTTGAATGATTAGTTGACTGAAATGTAACAATTTACTCCTTACCCTGTTTCAACCTATGTGTATGATTCCACCTTTAAAAAGAGTAAAATCTATTGAGTCCATTAACAGTCCTGCGGCCTCAGCTGAGTCACCAGTTTTCACTGTACCTGTTTCTCAGGTGAGAGGTGGTGACATTGAGACAGAGAAACGCTTGAGGAAGGACCTGAAAAGAACTAAGGCTCTGCTGGCTGATGCCCAGATTATGTTGGACCACATAAAGAACAATGCACCCAGCAAGAGAGAGATCGCCCAGCTCAAGAACCAGGTACAACCACAAAAGCACCATTATGTGTCACTGACAGTTAGAGAAAAAGCAGAGTCTTTAGTGTTGTGGAAGGCTAGGCAAGACACACACCAAGTCTTCACAAACACCAAGTATGATTTTGTTCAGCAGGAGTCATCAGATCTACTGACTTGACTAGCATGTTTTAAATTCTTGTCACTTCTACTGTACCATCACTAAGCATTTTATTTTGATGCATGAAAATGGTTAACAGAACATCAGAGATGCCAAATAAATTAAACATTAAAAGTCTCAGGCCAGCCAAATTACAAATACATGCTTTTCACTTTTCTGTCATGGTGTGCAATGTAGTTGCATGGAATGAAGTGTTATGTAGATGGTTTTGGTTTTATTTTACTTTCTAAAGTAACAAAGTACCAAAGTTGAATACTTTTAATTAGTGTTTCTTTTTTTTTTTGAGAACAGCACAAACAGAACACAAATGGAGAAATGCATGTTGTGGGCGGTACTCAAATCAAACAAATGGATATAAATAAAAGTAGGCCTTCTACCTTGACATCAACGCACTTACCTGTTCTAATTTTTATGTTAGAACAAAGGAGAAGCAGTCAAAAGTGATGGGCCGAGCACAGACCAAATGTAGGCACCACTCTGGGACAGGGGTTGTACGTGCAAATTTGCAAATTGAACTAATTCATCGTTAGTTACACCAAAAAAGGAAAGGAGCACAGCAATTCAATGCCTGTATATCCTGTGTGTTAATGGCAAACAAAGTAAAGCACTTGATGAAACCTAGGTAGGGTTAAAATGTGATATATAAATGCAGACCATTTATATTTAAGAACTTCAACAGTAATATGTTGTTCCAGAAAGTGCCTGTCTTGCTCTTTATAACCAACAGAATTACAGGAGAATAGACTACTGAAGGGTTGTCTGTTGGCAGAAAGGAGTCTCTGTGATAACTATTTACAATAAGCCTGTGGAATATTTTTGAGTAAAAGTTTTTGATGCTTTGAAGATGACAGACAAAATGGATATACCTGGACGGGAGATATTTGAAAGCCTGGACAGTACAGAAGTCTTAAAATGAAACCATTTATGGGGACATTCTGGTAGTCACATAGACTCCTTTGTCAGTACAGCTGGTGGTCTGGCTAAGTTAAGACCCCCCCCAACACTCACACACACACACACACATACACACACACACACACACACATACCTCCCCCTCCTTTTGGTATGAAGTCACGCTAGGCTGATGTATTTTCTTTCCTGTCTCTGTCTTCTCTAGCTGGAGGAGTCTGAATTCACCTGCGCAGCTGCAGTTAAGGCTCGCAAGTCCATGGAAGTAGAGATTGAAGACCTGCATGTTCAGATGGAGGACATCTCCAAAACAAAACAAGCGGTTAGTACAGCTCTCTAAATGATCCTCTGAGCATTTAGAAGCAGCTTTTCTAACAAGTTTCCTGGAGCAATAAAACCACAGGTGGCATTTTTGATCAAGAATGCAAAGTTTACTGCATGTCATTGTTAAATGGGAAGCAAAAGCACGTTGGCGTTTTTGTGGCTTTTATGAGGCTGCACCATCTGTGCTAGTAGCAGGGCATCTGTAGACCTGTCAAATCATTGCCTTTAGCCAGCGATAAAGGGTTAGAGGACATACCTGTTCCCTCAGAGATCATCCTCTGTCCTCTTATTCACTTGGGTATTCACTTACAGTACTTTTAGCACCACATTTCCTGATTTTCCAGAAGAATATCTTTTCATCCTCTGCTAAACATGTTTCTCCTTATTCTGACTACATCCTTTTCTTGACATGTTTTGTTTTTATTTCTGTCTTTTTCTCTTTCTATCTCCACCTCTCCTATCTATTTTTTCCTAATCTATTTTGACCTTTATCTTTTTCTGTCCCTCTGCCATGTTTTTTCTTACTTTAGGCCTTGTTCCCATGGCAATCTGGTTTTCACATGCTACTCCAAGTGCAGTTCTCCTTTCCCAGCTGCACGTTTTTCTGACTATTCATTTACTTTCATTCTATTTGTATCAGCAAGGTTTACTCTCCTTTTGCTTTCTCTTCAGCCTTCTAAAGAGAAACTGCTGACTGCAGGACATACTGTGACGGTTAGGGTTAGGTCTAACCCATTTCATGGCACTTTACAAAGTGTGACTTCCTATTATAGGTTGGATGGATGGATGGCTTTGTTTTCCCTTTCCTTCAAGGAAGCATATGCACACTTACTAGAAAGACTGACATTATTATCACCTCTTTTTCAAAACAGTTCCTGTAAAATAGAGAAGAACTGACTCTTTTTTGGGGATTTCTTGGTAACAGTGAACTTGGTCCGGAGTGTGACTTAGTTAAAGAGTTTTTATTAATGTTTGTTTACAAATATAATCAGTGTGCTTCAAAAAGCAACTGACATTGTATTGATGGAAAATATTTAAAATAAAGAAAGGAATATTATTAAAATTGCTAATTATCTAGTTTGCAAATATTTTTAGATTGAAAATAGTGTTTACTTATTCTATTTTTAAAACTTTTATTTGAAGTAATAGCATTTTTCTTTGACATTGTATTGGTTTTCCTCTCATCTAGTTTACTTGCCAAACTTTTCTCTCCACTACTGCACATATACAGTTGAAGTTTCATTTTTGAAATTCAGTGTTATCTTTGTCATTCAAAAACAGAACCTTGCAAATTAAGAGGAATGCCCTGACAATTTGGATCAAAGCAACGCTAACTTACTGGAAACACTAACACATCTACACATAGCTTCCTTAGCTACATAGTGTTAACATATATTGTGATAAAGTGCAAAAAGCTCAGTCGGAGATGAGATGAACTCAGGAACCAACTGCTTTTAAAGCTTGTCTTAGCTCCTTGTTTTTCATTGAGTTTTACTGGTAGAGTTTTACAACACTAATTAGTTAATGTCAGCTCTCTTTATTTAGTTGAAAACTTCTGCTGATTCTGTAATATTTTCCACTGACTATGCCTTCATAAAACTTTTTAAATAATTTTAAAAAAACAGTCTAAAAAGAGTGTCCACAATGAACCACTTCACATGAAAATGGCTAAATCTCTTCTTCATCTCTCTCTCTTTGCTCTCAGTCAGCAACAAAATGGCATCACAGCCAACTTCTGTGGACCTGGACAGATCTATGAGTTCACCAGATCTCTCTTTCATGATTGGTGTATTATTTTGGAAAATCATCATAAAAACAGAGTATGGACATCAGTTACATCAATTTTTAAAATTTTAAAATACATCATCACAGAAAAAGTTAAAGATGACAGAAAGTCACATATTGGCTGCCACCTAGCCCTGCCAAGTCTTCAAATATCTGGTACTGGAGCCGAGAGCAGAAAAAAAAGCCACATCATTGCAAAAATTTAATGAGGTGGTCCTTGTGTTGTTTCTGACTTACCCTGAAAATTTCATCCAAATCCGTTTGTCCATTTTTGAGTAATGTTTCATGCTGACAGATGGATTCACAGATTCACAGACAAACGTACGCCGATTGTCACATAATTCCGCCGTTCATCAGCGGAGTAATAATAAAACAGCTGCGATAATGTGCGATACAATAATTGTCAGCGTTAATTAATTAATGTGTTAACGTGCCCAGACACACACACACACATATATATATATATATATATATATATATATATATATATATATATATATCGTTAACACTTACCACCAGTCCCTCCAGGATTTCGCGGACGTTTTTCGAGATTGTAGCGGCCGAAAATGCCTGAATTCGCGGCAGCTTTTCTAAAAAATTGCGATGTAAGTTGCGATGTTTTAAGCTTATTTGTTGCGATGAAATTGCAGGAGACTCTGACAATTTCTAAAAAGTATCATTTTTTTTCAGCTTTTAGAACATGTTTCAATATTGTAGTTTACAATATTTATTCTGAAATTAATTCTTTAACGCTCCAACCCATTTACACAAAAGCTGGCATACCATGGTGGGAAATTAGTACCAGCCAGATACTGGTTTAACATGAAGTAGTTGGTAGATTTAAGGCACAAAATGAAAATTTACTATTGAATGACTCACATTTGGACATAGCTGTCAGTGGCTTAAGAAGTTAATTTCACTTCCTGGCACACACATATTCACACACACGCGCTCATGGCTTGTCACGTCAATTAACAAGAAAAGCACTCAGAGAGCAGTACTCCACCAAGACTGTTCACTACCTGACCTTGCACTGAGCATAGGTGTGTGTTATGCATGTGTGCGTACTGAATCGCGTGACGTAAATATGTAGCGGGCAGCGGGAATTGATGGGACTCAGAAACACCCCAACAATTTAATCAGTTGTTCCTTGTATCATTTCCGATACGTCCACAGCGGTGGATTTGTAGTAGGATCGCAATGATGTGATCATTAGCAGGCGGCTGAGGCAGCTTTCACTTGTTGCCATGGTTACCGTGCCGCTATCAGACGCCGTGCCGCTGCCTCAATGGGAAATCCTTAACAAATCTGTGGATCCAGACTTTATGCCGCATCACTGCCAGAATCGAATCACTTGGTCCTTGTGTCATTTCTGACCTTCCCTGAAATTTTCTTCCAAATCCCTTAGTTCGTTTTTGAATAATGTTGCTAACAGAGGAATGATTCACATATGCCGATCGTCACATAACTCCTCCGTGTTCCTTTGCGGAGAAATGAAACTAACTTACCTTCATTCTTTCAGTGCTCCAACAGATCAGGATGCAACAGTTTCCATCACGGTGATTTGTCTGGTCTGTGGTCCGCTCGTTTCAGCCATTCTCCTAATATGTTTCGTGGTAGAAAAGTGTCTATCAATCGATGATTTTTTAAATTTTTTTTTTGTATTCCACCACAATATTGCATGGGTGTAAACAGTTTACTTCCGCTTTGGTGAAGAACATCAGGGAATTAATTGTTTTGCACAGTCTTCAGCAATAATTTTTGATGGTAAATACGTTAGAATGGGACATGTCTGCATCTTCAAACCAAAAAACAAGGAAGGGATTTCGGTGACGTACGTGCAATACGTTTGCGCTGGGGACTGCAATGGTTGGTGGAACTCATGGGAGGCGGGCCAAAATTGCAGTAAAGTTGCGGTGATTGGACAAAATTGCAAGGTCGTGCACAATTCGTGGAGATTGATTGAATTCACGTGAATTGCGTGATCGCAACATCACGAATTCCTGGAGGGACTGCTTACCACCTATCTGAACACTGTTGCAAACCTAGGGCAGCTCCTTATGGCAACAGTTTTCTTGATGGCCTCTTTCAATAGGATTCTTCTCACCGTACTACAGAAATTGTTCAGAAAGGGTTTGAACAACATGACAAAGAATTCATAGTGACGACTTGCCCTCCAAACTCCCCAGATCTCAATCCAATCCTGCATCTGTGAGTGGTGCAAAAACACATCTAATCTAAAGCCTGAACTTGCACTTCCTGAATATAAAGGATCTGCTGCTGAAGTGTTGGTGTCTGGTACCTTTGAACACCTTTAAAGGTCTGTGAAGTACATGCCTTGACAGAGCTGTTTTTGCAGTATAACGTTTGCTACACAATATTAAGCAGGTGATTTAATGTTGTGCCTGATCAGTGTTTGTGAATCAGCGTATATGGACAGAATCTTAGAAAGAAGTCGTTTGTTTAAACAAAATTGAATGCTTTTAATTACTGAATTCAATATATACATTTCTTTGTCTAAATGTTTTCTTCACTACCATTACTGCGGTACTCTACTGAAAGTGACATATGTAGCATGTTGATGTTATCAGATCAGTGGGTTTTTCAGTATATGCAGACATTTATTAATATCATTATATTATTAATTACACTGCGTGCGATGTCATCATTTGCAGCTTATTTAGTTTTTTCCAGAGTTTATTCTCAGTTGTACTTTTTGTAGAACCACAGCTCCTCAAAATTAATCTAGTATTCTGTGATACACTGTATATTTTGTGTCTCTTTAGCTGACTGGTATATACCCAACTCCAAGACAGCTTTTGTAACTAGTACTGCATTGTATTTAGTGAATACACTACGGTCAGAAAGTTTTCTTTTCAGAACCTTTCAAGTTTTCCATTTATTTGGTCCAGTTTAGTCCATCTTAAAATGGACTAAATTACCTGTTTTTCCTCATCAGTCTACACACATATTCTGTAATGACAGGGCAACAACAGATATATGGAGTCTTTCAGTAAATTTATTAAAAATGGACAACTGTAAAATTTCATTTATATTGCTATTCAGACCCTTGTTATGTCACTCACATTTGAGTGGTGGTGCATCCAACTTCTATTATTGGTCCTTAAGATACTTCTACATCTTGATCTTAATCAAATTCATTTGATATAATTTGGAGTGGCACATGTGTCTATGAATGTTGTATGTCAGAGGAAAAACCAAGGAAACTGATCTGTGAGGCAGGAATGTGTTAAAACACAGATCAGGGGAAGATACAAGAAATATTCTGCAGCATTGCGGTGCCTCTGAGCATGGCAGCATGCATCATTCTCAAAAGAACAAGTTAGGAGCTCTAACAGTCCTCGTACATCTGGCTGCCGAGCCAAATCCAGTAATCTTGGATGAACGGCTTTGATCACACAGGTAACCAGGAATCCAGTGGCCACTAGGAATGAGCTCCAGTGTTCCTTTGTGGAGACCCTACAGAAGATCCAGCAGTGCAGCACTGCACCAATCAGGTCTTTGGGGAAGAGAGGCCAGATGGAAGTATAGCTCTTAGACCATGAGAGGCAAAACCCCTTGTCTGATGAAACAGACACTGAACTACTTGGCCACAATGCCCAAAAATATTTGGAGGAAAGTAGGCAGAGAACAGACCTCATTAATACATTCCATGCAGACAAGCATGGTGGTGGCAGCGTATGCAGTGGAAAAGTTTTTCTGAAAAAGGACTAGTCAGACTAATCAGGGTAGTGAAAGAGTTGAATGCAGGAAAATGTAGATACTGAGTGAAAACCTTTTCCAGGATGCTCAGGATTTCCAGTTGGTGAGAGGTTTTACATTTCAATGAGACAACTACCCAAACCATGTCATCAAGAAAACAGGAGAGGCTTCAGCAAATCTCTGTGAAAGTAATGGAGTGGCCCAGCCAGAGTTGGATACCACCATAATGACTGAATATTAGGATATTTGGGGTCAGCCCTACTCTGGGGAGATGTGAAAATGGGTGTGCATCAATGCTCCATATGAAATAACAAACACTGTCACTACTGTGGGCAGTGGTGGGTCAGCGGTTGAGTGTCTGGGCTACGGATCAAAAAGTCAGAGGCTGACTCTAATGCTGCCATTGATGGGTTCTTGGGCGAGGCCCTTAACCCTATCTGCTCAAGGGTCACTTTGTCATTGCTAACCCTGTGCTCTGACCCCAACCTGGGTATACAAAAAGAGAATATCAGAGCGCTGTAATGTATTCAGGACAAATGAAGCCGCCTTTTTCTACTGCTGCTTCTCCGGTAGCCTGGAAGCCTGATAATGAACTTAACTGGGTTTATCATTTTCTGCGGTTAATGCATACATTTTCTGCTTCTTATCCACATCCAGGTTACATTAGTATGGCTACAATATGTAATTATAGACATATGCTTAAAATTCATAATCTCTAAACATTACAACAGCATGTGAAGTGCTATGAGACGACATACAGTAGTGGAAAAAAGTTTTCGGACACCCCATGCATTTGTGAAATATTGCATAAAGAATCACTCTTAGGTCTTCAAGTGCAATTTCTTTTAGTGCAGTCACAGCCAAAATACTGAACAAATCATAAAAAAGCCATTAAAAACTTTAAATTGATTGGTTCCATATAAATAGATAAGAACTTTTGAGGATTGGGTCATTTTGGTACCAGTGATCCACTAATGAAGGTTGTGCTTTTTATTAAAAGACACATTTTTTGTTGCAGTGCTTCATGTCTATACGTCCTTCAGAGACAAAAATTGCTAAAACAAGGAACCAAACGCAGGAAACACGCCTGAAGATACAGATTCTCAGCCAGGAAGGGTACAGCTGTCACCAGATAGCCAGGAAGTGCAGACGCAGTCCTTCAGCAGTTGGATACACTCTGCAGAAATACAGATGAACCAACAGCTTGGAAGACAAACCAAGATCTATGTGTCCAAGGGTTTCTTCAGCAAGAAATGACCGCATCCTGATCCACATGTGCACGGAAAACTGCTGAATGACATCACAGGAGCTTCAGCAGCAGTGGTCAAACCAAACTGGTGTCCAGTGCTCCACCTACACTGTACATGGCCGACTTTTAGATCATGGCTTAAGGTCCTACAAGGCCATCAAGAAGCCCAGGGGCCGGGCTAACCTCTGTCTCTCATTGATCAGGATCAATGAGAGACAGAGGTTAGCCCGGCCAATTGGACAGCTAGGAAGTGGAAGAAGATTCTGTGGTCAGATGAGTCCAGTTTCCAGCTTTATCTTCCGGATAACTGCATAACTCACATTAGCAGGCCAGGTGAAGCATTATCTCCAGCATGTACAGTACCTACTGTCAAGCATGGTGGAGGCAGTACCATGGTTTGGGGATGCATCAGTGCTGCTGGTCTTGGTCATCTTGGCACACTGAACTCTGCCAAGTATTGTGCCATTCTCCAAACCCACATGCTTCCTTCTGCACATGCTCTGTTCCATTGAGGTCAAACTGGATGTTTCAACAAGATAATGCCCCTTAAACACATCCAGGGCCAGTAGAACTTGGCTGCAGGAGCTCAGTATCTAGGTCTTAGAGTGGCCAGCTCAAGGCCCAGACATGAGCCCCATTGAAAATCTGTGGTGGATAATCAAAAAGTCTGTTTAAAAGTGTATACCAAAGAATTTAGAAGAATTAAAAGCAGTAATTCAAGAAGAATGGGACCAGATTACCCCTCAACAGTGTGAAAGGCTGGTGGGGAACATGCCAGCCAGGATTAGAGCTCTACTGCTGCTAATGGCAGGACTACTAAATACTAATTTGATGATGTGATGTTTTTTGTTTTTTCTTTTTGTCTTGAACACGTTCTCTGTTATTTGTCGATTTTGATACTGACAATGTTGAGAACTGAAATATTGAAACTGTCAAGAATTTAGTTTTGTCAGTTTTTCTTGTAAACAATAAATGAAAAATATATATAATTTGTATTTGTTTGTGTCTGTCTAATGCAGCCACATCTTCTGAAACACAAAAAATATTTTTCAACAAATATTTCACGATAATATTTGAGATTGTGTAAAATTTTAAGGGTGTCCATAAACTTTTTCCTACCACTGTATGTTTTGAACTGGCTCAGTGTCAATAAAATTGAATTGAACTGAATAAACAAAACCGATGTCTTACTTCTCCCTCTTCAGCATAAACTGACATTAAAAAACTTTGAGTAAATTGTTATAAAAAAAAAAAACAACAGCAAAAAACTAAATTTAAAAAACATAGTTACACTGCATTTGACCTGCGCACCAAAATGTTCACAAAGTTTTCTGTAAAAACATAGCTATTCATTTTTTTGGGTTAGGAGAAGCAGCTGCTCTTATCCTTCTTCTCCTGTCTGTCTGTCCCAAGTCTGTCTGTCTGAAATAGGTGACAACACAGCTGAAGCAGCCTATTCACAAATCTCTGTTTTGCTTTCTGTCTTTCAGTTGGAGGAGCAGCTGAGTCGTCTCCAGAGAGAGAAGAATGACCTACAGTCCAGGATGGAGGAGGACCAGGAGGACCTTAATGAGCTGATGAAGAAACACAAAGCCGCTGTGGCACAGGTCTGCTTTCTCTCCTGTCTGACATACACTGTACAAATATGGAGTCCGGGAGGTGTCGTAGCATTTACCACAGACCTGAAAATGGAAATTTTTACTGGCTGACACAAAGCAGTGACAGTGACTTCAGTCTCCTCATCTGCACCTTCACTGACGTTCTAAATGGAGGTCCACAGCCTGACTGGTTTACACACTGCTAGCTTAGTTTAGTGACAAGCAGCAGAGGCAGTGGAGAGTGGTAAGATCTGGGATGTGAATATATGACCGGGGAGGATATAAATTTCCCCCAAAATGTATTAGTCCAGTACTTTGGGGATTTTAAGCATAAAGAAACATCAAGAATGTGAATTTCATGTTTAGTTACTTATATCAACACAAATTAGACTTTTTAACTGATTAGCAAAATTTGTATATCAACTAGGTTGTTTACTAACACAGTGATATACTGATATAATAAATATGATTCAGTGTTAATGGTAGTACGTACATACTAGGGTTTCAATAGAATTTTGTTGCGATGGAAAAGCTTCTAAAATAGCAAAACTGCACTGAGACTTAGGATGAGTCATTTAAGGATTCTTATACACATTCAGCACAGTACTAATTTGTTCTACAACTAATAGTATATGGCAACAAGACAACTCAATTATCCCAGTATAGGAAATAGATTACATTTACATAAGCGGCTAGAAAGTTTTCTTCTCTTATTTTAACAAAAAAAAGCCTACAAAAAATAATTAAAACTGACTTAATATAGTATACGACAGAAATGAGTACACCTCTGTGCAATATCACTTGAAAGTCAAATGGCTCAAAATTCTATAATCTCTCAATAAATGCATTATTTCTAAGTTGAACAGTAGATTATTTCCTCTGGCAAGAAATCAAAAAGAAATACTTAAGAAAGACGAAGAAAGTAGAAACTCAGCATAGCAAAAATAGAGACGCCTATGACCACCAACACATAAATTAGAACACCTGTGATCACTGAAACAACTTCAGTCCTGTTATTTTAAGTCTGCATATCTGCATTCACATGGGTACAAATCATATATCTGCGTCATGGCTCTATACAGAAAAGAACTAGGTTTTGAAAAATCTGATTGTGAAAAGTCACAAAGATGGAAAAGAATGCAGGAAGATTGACCAACTAAAAATCTGTCAAAATTCACGCTCAGCAGTAATCCGGAGGTATAGAAATAATACCACTTATCATAACCATAGTGTTTGTCCTCCTAAAATGACAACACAAACACTGCGCTGCTTGCACAATCTAGCTACTAAAATAGATCTGCATGTAGTACAGATTTGGCACAGGGGTTATTAATGAAAATCGGCATTTCTGTGACAGCTCAGTGTGACGTATATTGTATAATGTCAACCCTTGCAGTTGGCATCTAAGAAAAAAGCCTTGGTTGTTCTTTGTCAGAAAATTGTAGGATAAAACACTTATAGGACATGAAAATAAGCCTGGTGAATATTGGAAGCACATCCTTTGGTCAGATGAAATCAAGACAAATTTGTTAAATTTGTTTTTAAAGAAAGGCAGTTGATGCAAGGGGATGGAGTGTGGACTCATTTGACATTGAAGTGATATTGCACACTTCACTCACTTCTTTTGTATACTTTATATTAGCAAGCTGTCATTTTAACAATGTCACAATTCTCATACTTATCTTTTATGAATTTATTTTTGCTTATCGGGTTTTTTTGTCTCATTTTTTTTGTACTACACTTTTCTTGTATTAATAGAAAAAGCAATAAAGATACCTTTAAAAAAAACAATGTCACAATTCACACACACAGTGTAGCCTGCACATCTTATCAGGTCTACCACTATATTATGTTAAAAAATTAACAGAAGTTGATGTATTAGAAGTAACATCCTTGGGTTGAGCTTTATATTGAATCCCTTTAAAGTAATCAATCTCTGCCAATTGACACATTGTTTAAAAGTTGTTGTGTTTATTGAGCTCTAAGTGGCCCCCATTAGTATTTATGTGGAAATGAAAGTGTAGTAAAAGCATTTCCTTTGCACAGCTGATAAAATGATGAGTGAGCTGCCTCCACAAGCTGCCAATGAATCCATCCTTCCTGTTTAAATTGAAGCAGTTGAATTGCCGTTGGGGCTTACTGTAGTGTTGTGCTTCATCTACTGTGAAGAAAAGTTCTCGTCAGATATTTCACAGGTCATTTTGAAATGAGCTTTATTGATATTCTTTCATTGGACTAAAAAAAACAAACATCTTTCAACAGATTTGTTCTGCAAGGTAATGCCATGATGTGATTCTTACTAGAGCCACTTGGCATGGATTTTTCTGACATTTGAAAAATTCAGGTTTAGTTTGAAAAATTTGAGTTGTATGTATAATTTGTGTACTAGATAACAAATGATAGAGCTGCACAGTGGCGTAGTGGTTAGCACTTTCGCTTTGCAGTGAGAAGATCCCCACTTCGCATCGTGGGCTTCCCGGGATCTTTCTGCATGGAGTTTCATGTTCTCCCTGTGCATGCGTGGGTTCTTTCCGGGTACTCCGGCTTTCTCCTACGGTCCAAAAATATGCTGAGGTTAATTGATTATTCTAAATTGCCCGTAGGTGTGAGTGTAGGACTGGGCGATAAATCGATTTTATCGATTAATTCGAGTTTGTACTTAATGTCGATTTGTTTTAATGAAAATCGATTTTCTAATCAACATCCACCACCAACACCTGCCTGCTGGGCTGCCGTAGTTCAGAGTGCCCCCCCCCCCCCCCCCCCCCCCCCGTGCTTGATATACAAACAACATGGCGGCGAGCGATGCAGATCTAAAGACGCGTGTCCACTAGATGCGATTTTCCCGCACGGCAACGCACCATCAGAAAATCGCACGGACGGCGGGCGGTCACTACCGGACCACAACATGGTCACATGACAGCGCTGAACAACAGCAGGTCGCTACGTGGTCACGTGACCGAGCTTTCAGCTGGACAGTCCGGCAGACAAGTCTGATAAACACAGCGGCTCGGCCACAAACTTTCCCTTTTTTTTCAAAAAACACATCCGTGAAAGTATTTCTGAAAGCATTTGAAGTGAGAAATAATCTGCAGCAGATGAATCTGTCCTTGTTTTACGTCACCGACGCCTAGTTTAGAAGTTTGAGGACAGTTTAACGATGCGTGGGATCTCCTCATGCCGCATGCAATTTGCATAAAGTAGAAGTCAGTCTACTTTATGCAAATGAGCTGCAGCCCTCTCCAGGTAAACACACTGGTGTTCCAGTTTAACTGGTGATCAGGTTAACTGGTGATAGTTTCTGTCTCCAGATGTTTCGTCCGCAGATTCGTCACAATCAGACCTGGATTTACGTGAAATAAAGATACCAGATAAAGAAGACCTCACCGAAAAACGTCGGCATCACTACTTAACAAAGTCTATATCCATGTAACTATCATCTACAGACAATAAAAAGAAATGTGCGGGTCGAAATAAAAAAACACGTATTTTTCATGAACAATCACCATGTGTTAAACACCTGGCAGGATGGCAGATATCTATGTGGATGAAGCAGAATGCTTGTCGAGCTGATCGGTAGCACAATGAGTAAAACGGTGGTTTCGTAATTTTGTCGCTGGATAACGTGGTTTCGAATCCTCTCACCGTACTTGTAAAATACGTGTTTTTTATTTTGGCCTGCACGTTTCTTTTTACTATCTGTAGATGATATTTGCATGGATATAGACTTTGTTATGTAGTGATGCCGACGTTTTTCGGTGAGGTCTTCTTTATCTGGTATCTTTATTTCACGTAAATCCAGGTCTGATCGTGCCGAATCTGCGGACGAAACATCTGGAGACAGAAACTATCGCCAGTGAACCTGATCACCAGTTAAACTGGAACACCGGATCACAGCTGAAAACTCACCACAACCAGACCAGCATGCCACATGTGGCGCATTTCCAGCTGCGATCTGGTGTGTTTACCCGGAGAGGGCTGCAGCTCATTTGCATGAAGTAGACTGGACTCCCACGTGCAGAGATTAGGTAGGGGGTAAAAAAAAAAATCGGATAAATCGTGAATCGGGATTTTTTGTGAAAAAATCAGAGATTTTTTTTTTAGGCTATATCGCCCAGCCCTATGTGAGTGTGATTGTTCATCTGTATATGTAGCCCTGCGACAGACTGCCTTCGCCCCAAGCCAGCTGGGATAGGCTCCAGCACCCCCCGCGACCCTAATGAGGATTGAGTATAGGTGATGGATGGATGGATAACAAATGATGCATTTGTAAACAATTAAATCCAGCAGAGAATTAAGTTCACCAACCTAGAGTTGTTTACTGACTTTGCTTCTGTCCTGTGTGTTTACGGTTTCAGTCAGCCCAGAACCTCGCTCAGATCACTGACCTACAAGCCCAGTTGGAGGAGGCTCTCAAGGGGAAGCAGGAGATTCTGGAGAAGGTAAATACGAGTTTTCTTTTCTCGGCATACCACGGATAAGTGACTAGCATAGCCAGTTAAATTTGTAGTCTGTCTACAACAGACAAGGAGAGATGTCTGTAAAATTGTCTACACTGATACCTCTTGTGATTCTCTTTCTGCACATTCTCTGTAGAAGAGCATAGGCTTGTGTTTTTGGTGGAGTCAGGTTTGGTTAGAAATGTAGCTACTCATCAACACAAAAAAACACACAGAGAGACTAAGTTAAACTAAACATAATTTTAAAAAATTATTATTATTTGCTGAGCCTCAGTTAAAAGCTTTATGTGAAATTCTGGACTGGATTCCATTTCATCGACCCCAACTGACAGGTCTCCTCTGGTCTGACTTATATTTTTTTAAAGCTGACACAGGGCTGAACTCCAACTTGTTTCACCCTGATACATCATCACACTTGAACGACAAGTTTGCAAATTTTCACGTCTGTCTTAAAACATACACTACCAGTCAAATATTTTAGAATGCCTCAATTTTTCCATTTTTTTAAATTGAAATTCAAGTAGTTCAGCTCCAATGAATAGCTTGAAATGGCACAAAGGTAAGTGGTGAACTGCCAGAGGTTTAAAAAAAAAAGAAGGTAAGGTCACCCAAAACTGAAAAATAATGCACATTTCAGAATTATACAAAAAGACATTTTCAGAGAACAAGAAATGGGTTAACAACTTAAAGCTGTTCTGCATCAATGGAGGTTGATCAAGCCTTGAAAACTGGTGCCACCAAATCTAGGTGCCCCAACTTTTCTTGATTACTTCCAACCCCCTCTGTCTGCATAGAAGTAGTGTTGGAACACACCATGACACAACACTCTCCAGAGCATTATTTGAACAGTATTGTACTGCAGAAAGTAGTGTGTTGCTATAAAAATGGCGAGGAAAAGACCATTAACAATAGAAGAGAGACAGACCATCATAACACTTAAAAATGTTCTACAGAGAAATTGCAAAGAAAGTCCAGGTGTCAGTGAGTACAGTTTTCTTCTGTGAATGTGTTATTGGTTGTTCTACTTTGTACCTTCTTTACATCCTAGTTATTAAGATGTCCTTTCCTGTTGTTCCTCTACCATAAGTTAAGGGAAGCTAAACTCTTCCTTCTGTACACAAATACAGGAGGAGGACTAGCAACTAATTGAAAAGGAGATAATCAGTTTTCATGTTTTTCTACAGCTTAATGAGTTAAGTTACTGTTACTAAAGAGCACAGGTTAGAAACTGTAAGCATATGATGACTATGACAGTTTTAGTGTTGTAATGTATGCCTCCTCCCCTGACATGAAGATGTTTCTAGAGTTTCCACTGCTACACTGTCCCTTGAACACACTCCTTTATAAACTTGCATGAATGTGCAGCACTGTCACAGCCCATTTCTTTTGCATTTTGAATGGTGTCTTGACAAATACAACCCTTACTATAATGGATATGTCAGCAGTATTGGTGCTGGCAATATGTGGCACAATATGTGGGCCACCCCTTCATATTTAGTCAAAATCTGATGTTTTTGAACAAATATTTATGCTAAAATGCGGAAAAGGCCTTTTTCTAAATCCCTTTACACACATAGAAACACTGTCACTTCTTTATTCCTGTCTCTGTGTTAGTGACAACCTGCAGTTCAGACCTATGCCTTGTTGAAAGGACAAGGCATAGGTTAGACTCAAGGACTCAAGACTCATAGACTCAAGGCCCCTCATGTACACAATGTACTGCTGACAATGGCAGGCCTGTACGTGCCATGTGCATATTTTTTATTGGGCAGTAGAGACCAGGGAACCCTGGCACTGCCATAGAACCCAGCCAACACGTTTGTTCAGGTTCCAACTGAAACAGGCACCTGCTGGTCTTTGAACAGTCATGGAGTAATCTTGAAACAGTGAAAGAGTAAAACAACATAGACATAATCATATATGGTGCATGTAAGGGACAGAGGTAATGGGGTGTCTTGACTGTTGCAGGATTGGCACCTGTAATGTCACAAAATAACCTAAAAATTAATAAATGAAAACTCATTAATTCCCAGCTCGTCACACAGATCAACTGATGGGTTGAGCAAGTCACCAGACAAGAACTATACCTGAGCTTCCATTCCAGTGAGGCCATGGATCTGATTTTTAAAGATGAGCAAGCAGACTGCTCACAGACTGCCACTTTTTTGTTGTTATTGGTCAAATGTTAGTTATTGAGTTCATAGTTAATAGATTATATTAGATAGTAATTATGAGATTTTACGATATAGCAGTGAGGACATTGTAATGATCAGAAATGATTATATGATAAACCTTACAGTTTTGATTATTGTTGCCATTTACAGTTTCAGTAAAATAAATTTCAATCATTTTAGCTGTTATGTTTCAGATAAGCTGTTTACACATTCTAAATACATCTGTAGCCCACATTTTGGTGTAGACACTTGTTATATGGGGATTCTTGGACTCATACTGTGAAGGTACAGAATATGAAGAGTATGTAAGGGTTAAGGGAATAAAGGAGGTCACAAGGATGATACATAAATATATGTATGTTTGTGTCATAGATGCAAGCCCTCCAGAGCCAGCTGGAGTTCCAGGAGCAGTCCATGGTGGAGAAATCTCTTGTCAGCCGGCAGGAGGCCAAGAACCGCGAACTAGAGACCAAATT
The DNA here is from genome assembly GCF_022539595.1 of Amphiprion ocellaris. NCBI lineage: Eukaryota > Metazoa > Chordata > Actinopteri > Pomacentridae > Amphiprion > Amphiprion ocellaris. Next base: position 25,786,534 of record NC_072772.1, on the reverse strand, counting down.
GGAGTTTGAGAAGACTCAGGTCAAACGCCTGGAGGTGAGAGCTAAATACAGGTGGAGGAGTGCTGGTGGTGGTAGGCGTCTGAGAGAGGTTGGTGAGAGATTGAAATGTACTGCTGAGGTCAGAAAGCAACTGCAGAAACAGAAAAAGGTCAAAGCTGATCAAAAGGTCAACACTGGCACCACATGAACATCTACATATGCTCCATAGCATTTCAGAGAGTTGACTACAAGGATCCCTGTTTTACTTTGTCCTCTAGCTTGTATTACTCTTATTTGGCAGTATCAGTTGTTATTTGGTCAATTTCAAATTAAATTTAGATTTTGCCCTAGACAAAATGCACAAGTGAAGGATAAAGGTTATCATCTGCACTCTCCCAGGGAGAAATTGTAATTGTCTCACCCACTAATAAAATGACTGGCTCAGTTTTGCAGGTTTATTTTAGTAATTACTAGCTGTGCGATGTGCTAACCGCTGGGCACTTTCCCTCTACTTCTGCTTCCTTCTAAAGTTAAAAAAATATTTATTTGTATATCAAATATGCTTTATTTAAGGACAGTTGGGTTTCTAGCTTGTGGTGAAATGTGCAGAGTTTGGAATATATGCAGAAGGATTGCAGTCATTCTGCTATTTAAGCCTTTTCACCAGTGAATAGTAAGTGAATATTTCAGGTTCCCTGATTTGTATAACTCATCAAAACTAGAGGTAGCAGAGCTCAATCAATAAAAATGTGCAGAGGCAGAGCACAACACCCACTCAGTATGTGAAATATGGACAGGGCCAGTGGCTAATGCAGGAGCTAACTCAGTGATATCATGTGCTGCTGGCATTGATGCACTGACTGGATACAGACTTACTGCAGTTATACAGATTTACACAGGAGCCACCTGTTTAAACAGTGCTGAGTACCAAAAATATATGTGATGAAAGTTTGCTCCACCACTCCAATACAATACTCACAAACACACTTCAGCATGCATAATGACCGCCAGTTTGTACTGTTTATATGCAGGGAGATTTGCCTTTAACAGACAGAAAATGTGGCAAACAGTTCAGAGATGCTCAACAAGAAACACAAGTCAGACCAGATGAGAAGTTGGAAGCAAACCTCAGAGTTATACAGGCTTAAAAAAAAAAAAAAAACAGGGCATACGGTTATTATTATCCAACCTTTTTTGTGTAATTACAGTATCAGCAACACTTCAGGTGTGCTCACATTCAGCTCTTCCTCTAAAGACAGTGGTTTAGAAAATGTGAATGAACTGTTTTGTTTGCAACCTGTATGATTGTCAGACTGCTTAAGTTCTTTATCCCCATGGCACTTCTTAGATCACTATAGCCACTTGTGTTTTAGTGATCTTTACAAACAGTTTTCAAAACAGTGACAGCAACACCAACTGGTAGTTGTCCAGAATTATCGATAATAACAATATTAACACCAAATTTCCTTGTTGTCAAGGTTTCTTTTTATTCAAGAACTGGTTGTTATCAACATACAGCTTTATTGCCAAACAGATATAAATTAGACTCTGTCATTACTTATGGAAATCTAAAATCTGAAAAGCATCTAACTCTGCTTTACTTGCAGCAACCCTGAACATTTGGGTAAGGAGTTAACACTGGTTAGTGTTGCTTTGCGTCACATATTTTGGCATACTGTTCATCTGGTTCCATATTATCCCACAAACAGTATGTATAATGTATCAGTGTTCTCTTTTTGTTGCTGTGCAGAGCCTCGTAGCTCGTCTTAAGGAAAACCTGGAGAAGCTGACAGAGGAACGAGACCAGCGCAGCAGCAGCGAGAATCGAGAGAAAGAACAGAACAAACGTCTGCAGAGACAGATCCGTGACATCAAAGAGGAGATGGGTGAACTGGCCAAAAAAGAAGCCGAGGCCAGCCGCAAAAAACATGAACTGGTAAGGATGTGACAGACGGTAATGAGATAACTTACTAACAACTAGCAATGAGCACGCAGTACAATCAGACACTCCTGGCCTTTTAGTATAGCATCCATCAGCAATAAATCAGTAACATTAACATGGTCAACCTTTGATCCTGGCCAGCTGAAAAGTTCACTCGGTCTCTCATCTCATTATCAGGAAATGGACATTGAGAGCCTAGAGGCTGCTAATCAGAGCCTGCAGGCAGACCTCAAACTGGCCTTCAAAAGAATCGGTGACCTCCAGGCTGCCATCGAGGATGAGATGGAGAGTGACGACAATGAAGACCTTATCAACAGGTATGTAGAATGTATCTTGTATACATGGCCAGATTGTTAGTTATCAAAAGCATGTCAGATGGAGTTTGCCTGTTAGATCATGTCTCAACTGTCAGCTGACTTGAAATCAGGAAAATTTGTTGCTATATTCAAAAAACACAATAGACAAATACAGAGGGTGACAAACTACATAAAAAGCCTAAATAAATGAGTAGAGAAAGAAACACAGCAAATGCTGAAGCACTGCAAACGAGGAATCAAGCCAACAACATCCAATCATTTGGTCTGTGACCTGTATGAAAATGTTGAGATGGCCTATTTGATTCATATTGCGTTTCAAGATGGCAACAGTAAAAGATCACAGTGACTGAATGAGTTTTATTGTTGGGGAACAGATGGCAGGAGCTTCAGTCACAAAGAACTCAACTGAAGGGTGTTTCAGTAGGAACAGTAACTAAAGTTACGTTTGCATTTATATCTATGAGAAAGACATAAATTAATAATGTGGGAAGTTGTGTTGACGGTGCACATCTGCTGACTATGATGCTAATGCATTCGTGCAATTTGTATGGAAAATCAGAAAGCAACTCTTCCCTTGGAGGCTGAGAATATTAATGCCGGACGTGATCAGGCTGTCAGCAAAAACAGCTGTCAACATTTACACAGAGAGAGATATTATCAGTGCAGAAACCATCACTACAAACATTTGACGGTTGAGTGGTGCAAAAGCCATCAGCACAGGTCTACAGAGAAGTGGAAAATATCGATATAGTCAGATAAGTCATCCTTCACCACTGGTACAGGCCTGAAGGCTGGATCCCTACACTGATGGGATCCAGTGAGATGAGACTGAGATTAAATGAGAAAGTGGATCCACTTTCTCATTTAAGGGAAGGGTCACTGCAGAAACAAACACAAAGTTGTTCTGTCCTTTAACCTGGAAACATGTCTGTCCTGATAACAGAGATCTTTTCCAGGATGACAGTGCCCCCCCTTTCATAGGGCACGAGGTCTCACTGAATGGCTGGATAACTATGAACACGATGTAAATCATATGCTATGGCCTTCACAGTCACTATATCTCAACCCAAATGAACATCTATGGAAGACCTTGGTAATAGACAGCACTCTGCACCACCGTCGTCAAGACACTACATGAGGGTGTATTTTTTTTTGAAGAATGGTGTTCAATTCCAAGGGGCACTGAAGCTCTTCTGGCAGAACATAGTTGCCCAACTCCTTACCAAGTCACATTATGTTGGTTTTTCCTTTAATTTGTCACTTGTTTGTACATTATAGCGCTACAAAGTACTATTGTCTCTGCATTCACTTACCACCTTTTACTTAAGTTTTCAACCAGATCTAAGAGGCTCTTGGAGTATGGTTAGTTATCATTGTGGCAATCTATTCACAAGATCATTAATTGATTTTCATGCTCAAAGTAATTTTCCTGTCCAGAAAATCCAGTGCAGTCCAGTGAAAAGACTATATATAATTCCTGCCTGTTGTTGATATAGGTGCTTCCTGAAGGATTTATGATTACTCTCCATTTGACCAAACCTTGCCCAGTTCCACTTTACCATGCATTGTAGCTACTTCTCCCTCTCTAAATCTTCATTTAGCTGCGATGGCTTGCAATGGTAAAGTAAGTATCTCTCCTTTCTGCCGCAACTGCTTTCAAAAAAGTTGCTTGTTTTCCTTCCAAGAATTTGATGGAAAGATCGATATCTGACTTTGTGTAGGACGGAGCTTTGATCAGCAACAGCTAGGCAGGCTGAATTCCTCGACTCTTAACCTAGAGAGATTGCCAGGTTGATCTCTCTGGTGCCTATACACCAACCAAAACACAAACCTGTGCTCACTGACTATATCAGGAAACTTGGCGCAAGCAGAATCTGCACATCAGACCTTTATTTAAAATTAGGGCTGGGCACGTTAACGCGTTATAGTCGCGTTAACGTATCAATTCATTATTGCCGACAATCATTTTGTCGCGTGTTAACGCAGTTTTTAAAAAATATTATTGTAACGGACTGATATTGTTGTTGATGTTGAGGTTTCAATGTTTATTGTTCAGTTCCAGATTTACCTAATGTCAGTGGACCATGTTTAGGTAGCTCACCTCTGATTGGCTGAAAGTCAGCAGTAGTGTGTGTGTTACTCCATGCAGGGCCCAGTGTGTGTGTCGAGTGAGAGAGAGCTGGGAACGGCGGCTAATTCTGGAGCTACATTATGGGGTTTTTGTAGTTATTCTGGTGTTGGCTACGGCCAACAGTAGCCTGTGTTCAATAAACCACCAGAGAACCAGATAAAGTCCCACTCATTCATCACAGAGGGACGTCATCACGTCTCACCCAAAGTAACAGTGGAGGGAGGCTTCGGCAGACTGGCTGCATTCAGCGTATGGGAGAAATAGAGATAAACTAAAACAAGACAAGCTAACAGCCGCAGAGAAGTAGTTAGCTAAATCTGGAACTGAACAATAAACATTGAAACCTTAACGCGCGATAAAATGATTGTCGGCGTTAATGAATTGATACGTTAACGCGACAATAACGCGTTAACGTGCCCAGCCCTAATATATATATATATATATATATATATATATATATATATATATATATATATATATATATATATATATATACACACACACACATCTACATCTTACACAGACAGAAGTTATCTCACCTTATAAGTGAGGGAGTGAGATAGATGCACTGAAGTAATCTTTTTTAGTTTTTTGAATGTATTCCAAAGGTAGTTATTCTTTAAATCTCTCACACTGTATTATTCACACACAGTGAAAAGTCTTGTCCTGTCTCTGGGGCTCGTTGTTTGGAAAATGGATACTCTCTATTAAAATGTCAGTGTGGTCTACAAAGACAGAGTGAGAGGTCTTCTGTCTACAACAGCCATGAAAAGCTCTGTGAGTCATTAAATTTGGGTCTGTAAGGCTTTCTTCTTTACTCTGTGTGTAAGGTCAGAATGAAGCGGCATGCTCAGTGCCACTGAAAACATGATGCATGCAGTACAGTTGACTTGCCAAAGGCAAAAACAAAACTGGGCCATCACAGCATCTTCCACATCCATAATTTCTGAGATATTTTAAGCATCATTCATGGATTATTTTTGACATGATTCTTATTTTATGTTTTCCTATTATCTTTTGTTTTCCTGTGTTTTCTTTTCTTGGCTCTTCCTCCACCCATCATCATCATCACGGCCAGTTTGCAAGACATGGTGACAAAGTATCAGAAAAGAAAGAATAGAATGTGAGGAATTTCATCTCCCTTTTTTCACCACTGGAAATGATGCAGCATTCTAGAGTCTTTAAACATTTAGTCAATAAGTTGATAGTTGAGAGAGAACACCCAGTGTCTCTGGGTCAAATGTCAGTCCAGTTAGTCTGTCACTCCTGGCAGTCATGCCATAGAAGAGAACTTATTTTTACAGAAACATCCCGCAACAGAAAAAAGTATAACTGAAGAATTGAAGTTTGATGGCTCAAACCCAGATCCACACATGTTAAGCTGTTCAAAAAGGAAGAGAGGATCCACAGAGCAGAGGTCCTGTAAATTTAGCGGGGGATCTTTCTTTTGATGTCTGAAGACTCAGGGATAATGCATCATCAGCAGTGCTCAGAGATTACTTCATTACTCACATTTACTCCACTTTTTGTTGCATGCCCTTACAAGTTGAGATGCATGAATGCCACTGACAATATGTTACTGCCCCAGCATGACGCAGTCCTCCCTCCTAGTGCTGGAAAACCCTAAAAAAACACTTTTTTTTTGGTATTTTGCACGTTTGTGACATATCAAGCTACATTGATGAAATCTGGATAGCAATGTGCTAACACTCTGAAATACGCTTACTCAACTTTTATATTTTAGCAAACTAACCACCAGTCATACACATTTAAGTATTGAAACATTCAATAGTGTGACAAAGTTTAGCTTAAAGCAGAGCAGATAGTGACTGACTGACTGACTTCTCCCCTGACCAAGCCTGTCATCTTGAATCAAGTATATACCAGCTGTCTTTAGACTCACTGGCCTCTACACTATGTATAATACTGGATAGACTGACTGGGAGCTTTCAGATCACAGGAAGCAGGACGATGGAACCAAGTGCTTTAACCACACTGTGGCCACAGTCTGACTGCCCGTTTAGAAGAAGGTGGTGACAGACAAGTGGATGTGTTGTGTGAAGCAAGTCTGTCCCAGTGTTTGAGAGAAGTAAGCAGCACATTGTTGCAGTCCCAGTAAAGTTAACACTTAAGGGTAGTAAGGTTACTTTATTCAGCTATTACATGCATCAATAAGCAGAATAGTTATCCCTATTATGTGTTCACTGTCACAGAAGAGAATTAAGGAGTCTCTGTTACTATGTTGTCCCCCTGCATTTGTAACATGTAAAACTCTACATACCATGGGTAAATGAATGCAGGTCATATGTAAGTGACCTGAATGGTGCACAGCACCCAATACTTGGAACCTCCCAGCACTTGTTAGAGGTCGAAACTCTATATATACCCAGAAAAAGAAACGCTGAGACTTCAAGCATAACACTATTCCTGTCTTCGATATCCTGTATGGGTAACCACTTTTCAAAGCTTTGAGTTGAAAGACACGTCAGGATTTCTCTGGTCATCTCCCTTGAGGCCAAGATGTGCCTCACAGTTCTCCTTTAACTTGACTGGGGAGTCCATTCAGCTGTATTTATCTTCTGGTTTGAGGGCATCATATCGAACGCTGCTGTTATGTTTGAACAGCAGTTGGCACTGACTCAGTCTCTTGCTCCCTGGGCCCTCTTAATATTTCATCGTCCTGCTTTAGGGCTTGATGTGACTGTGGCTCGGCGGTAACTATCCTGACAGGATAAAGGGATGTGTGTCACTCATCAATCTTTGACTTGCACTTGTTTAATAATGCAGAACTCTCAAATGTCTTACAAAAAGCTGTCTTGCTCTAGTGAGCATAAGTAGCTGATGTCTGTGTAGGTTCTCATTCATCCAGGTCATGGTTATCCAAAGTTGTTTAAATCAATCCAACTGGACTTTAAGAAAGTTTCTTGAAGACGTTTCACCTCTCATCCAAGAGGCTTCTTCAGTTCTGGTGGTGGTTGATGTTGCCTCAGCTTATAACCTCTGTGAGGTGTGGTCAGTGCTATTCATATTCTGACGACCATTGCCAAGGCCCGTCCGAGCTCGGTGAAACTCGCATTTCATTGACCCCCATTGTCACTCCCTGGCTCCCAACGACCATCGTTGAGGAGCCGGACGGGCCTTGGCAATGGTCGTCAGAATATGAATAGCACTGACCACACCTCACAGAGGTTATAAGCTGAGGCAACATCAACCACCACCAGAACTGAAGAAGCCTCTTGGATGAGAGGTGAAACGTCTTCAAAGAACTTTCTTAAAGTCCAGTTGGATTGATTTAAACAACTTTGGATAGGTAAGTAGCTCACACGCAGCATTAACCTCTGGCTTCCAGCTATTTCCCTCCACTGTCAGTGTAGGGTTTTCAGACAGTGTAATAGATAACCAATCACAGCTGGGAAGCGCAGACTTCTGTCAAGGCTAAAGACCAAAATGTTTTGATTTGTAATTAGTTCACAACACCTCTACATTTTCATAAAAAGTTAATCCTTCCTAGTGTTTTAATAAGACACAGCATGCATGTCTCTTTTTATGAAGCTTAAATTATGTAGCTATGCATATGAATATATGTAGTGTAATAGCCTCACACGGCTGTACCAAACAACGTAGCAGAATGTGTAGTCTCACACGGCTGCACCAATAGAAGAATGTAGCATAACTACACTTCAAGATTAAAATTCCAGTCATTTATCAGACCTAAGGTTCCTTATGACTGTAAACATTCATAAATAGTCATGTTCTTGCTCCATGACAGTTGGAAAAAGCACATCAGCTACTGTAAGCCTGTGAAGAATGAAGAATGTCTAGAGAGTAACAGGAAGATGATAGAATATCTATCTAGCTACCTATCTAGCTATGTAACTTTTTTATGCAACACTAGTAATGACAGGAGTCTTTCAAGCATATATTTCTTGATAGTCTTGGAGACAATGCATATGCCTGTCTGCAGTAGTTCCCAAGCTGGGGGGAGCCAGAGATCTGAGGGGAGACGCAAAGCTTTGTCTGCTCTGAGGCTGTGATGTTATAAAAAAAAATAGATTTTTACATTCTGGATAAAATCAGAGTAACAGACTCACTGTGTCATCACAAGTCTACCTATAAAACATTTTAAAAACATATTTATTTGGTCTTTCTTCAGGTCGGCTCGCTAGTTCATCCCGATTCATTAGTTTGTGTGCAGTTGGAAAATTACTGATGGAAACGGTGTCTGACAAATGCAAAACGGGTGAAGATTCATCAGTACCTAAAATCTCCGGCTATACCTCCAGAGTTACCTTAAATTTGGTTTTATTAAAGGACGAGACAGAATTCTGTTATTTGTGGTGAAATGCTCGCAAATGACAGCGACAAGTCGCTGTCTTTCAAGCTGCAGAAATAACAGTGGTGTCTATGAGCAGCCGGCTGTGCGACCAGTGAACAGGGACCGTCTGCAAAATGCAAAATCGCTGCAAACAGCGAAGAGCCACAAATATTCAACTAATTTACTGCAGCCAGCAACTGACTCCCGCTGGTCATACTACAACTCTTGGTTTGATATTAATTTTTTTTCACAATTTTAGGATTTTTGTAGTTAAAAAAAAAAAAATCAATAACTTAACTCTTATGCATTGTAGTGTCACCAAATTTACTGCAGCCATAAACTCTCTCCTCCTCGTCATAGTACAACTCTTGGTTTGATATAAAATATTATTTTTTTAAATAATTTTAAGGAATTTTCTATTAGTAATACAATTCAATAACTTCCCTCTTATGTTTTGTAGTGCACTTATGGGGTGTTTTTTTTGGGGGGGGTAGGCGCAGCGCTGGCGAGGCGCTGGGGCTGGAGTGCAGCTTATAGGGGGTGGCTCCAAGCAAAACAGGTTGGGAACCACTGCTCTAAAGCCACAGAGACGTCACTCAGCCAACAGTTTCATATGTGTGTAGCGTAAATAGCGGTGTCTGTACGACCCAAGGACAAAGATGAGCAAAGCTGAGGAGAGCAGGAGGATCCATAGAGGCTAATGATGAATGTAATAGTGTGTAACAGAGATGTACAACCAATGGCGGCAGAATGTCACAGACAATTAATGTCTCCTCAGCACTGTGTTTGTTTGCTTCCCCACGGCTCTCAGCAGGGCTTAGCTAATAGTATGGTGGTAAGGGACATAAATTGTGGTTGACACCATGTGTGAATCGTTTACTTCCACTATTGTGGTTTTGGCCATAAACCTGGGTTCTGAATATGTCCTGGAGCTTTAGTGGTAAACACATACTATTTCAGGTTATATTTTGACAAAAATGTTTGCAAATTACTTTTCAAATTTGATAGAATTTGCATTTACTTTTGCCTACACAAAAAAAACTTAAAACCTAATACCGGTAATTGTTTTATTTTGAGGATATATGTTGAGGCAACTTTGTCAAGGCTAGGGAAGAATTGTAGTTTTTAGGTAGATACTGAAAAAGTCAATGTTTACTTGTAGCACTTCATTCAGAGTGTTAAAGTACTCTAAGTTTGATTTATCTGTCTCTCTATAATATTGTCAGGTTTTGATGTTAACCTAGGTGTCGAAGTCCTGCACTTAGTATGGCCATCGACCCCAGCCCCTCCCTAGGACAGCTGTGTGATACAAGATATAAACAATTCTTGCATTGAAAAAAAAATGACAGTCCACCAAATGTTAATCAGGAAGCTGTTGCATTCCTTCTAAAGCATGTGAGGCATAAATGTTTCTCAGAGAAATGATTACTGTACAATAAACTCAGCTGTAAAAGTCAGAAAACTCAACACTGTAACTAAAGTTACAAGGTGGAAAAAAATCCTGCATCCCATTTCCATTGCCCCAAGAATGAGGAAAGTGGGTGTTGATCATAAAGAAAAAGGTTGGAAGACTAATTAAAGAGGGCAATAGCCCTCTTTAATTAGTCTTCCGACCTTTTTCCAATAGGAAGTAGTAGCATCATTGGTTCTGCTACCTGACGTTTGAGCATCCTCTCTCCTTGAGTGATGTTTGCTCACTATTTTCTAACAAGACCACAGTGACAAAGACACTTGGTTGTTTTGTCATTATAGCAGTAGGCTATAACCCTACATTTAAACTACAGCAGTAGGCAGAACCAAATCCCCAGATTGTCTAATAGTTGAGCCATGTTCTGCAAAGCTAATTACAGCTTAAGTCTGTCGCCCCGTCCTTCCTCCCGTACAGCCCTCCCTGAATTTGACATGAATGCATCCCCAGCATTACTGTCCAAGGTTATTGTATTCCATAAAAGCGAGCAGGCTATGCATTCAGATCTCCCAGGGTAAGCGATTATTTGAAATATCCTCTTTGAAATCCAGGGAGCTTTTGTCTCTGACTGCTAATGATTTTAATTATAGGTGGTACTGTGCCTTCCTGAGCTCCACAAAGAGAGAATGTTTTTCTCTCTCTTTCTCAACAAGATGGGAGTCTTTCTGAAACAGATGCAGCGATGTTGAGCCACTCTCTCATGTCTCTGTAGGACTATTAAGCTGTAACAACTTAATTTCACAGCGCCACGCAAGCACTGGGCTTTGATGGCACTTAATGAGCGTCACGCTCTTTTCATCCGTGTCAAATTTTATGACAAGCCCTCTGTTTTACTCCATGGCTCACAGTGGTTTGTGAACGTGTAATGATAATTGAGAGGAAAAACAGTGCAGTGCCCAGCTGTGTACCAAATCATTCTGTCAACAGCTGAAATTATGAGTGTCTGCATATGACTGTGTGTGTAGGACAGCTGATGAAAATAATTATCATTTTCTGTGACTCTGCCTTGCAGTTAAAAGAATTTTTTTTCATATAGGTAGTTTTCATAGATTTGACTGTATTCCATTATTCATAATGGTAGCATTTATAGATCTAGAAGCAAGTAGAAGTGAGCATTCTCTCACTGTCTCTCTTTTACAGTGATTTATTCTGATTAAGGTAGTTGTGGTGTAGTCATCATAATGCATATACATCTGAGGGTCATTTAAACTACAGCAGTGCATGTGTGAATAAGTGTGAAATAAACCATCAATAAGTGACATATTGTAAGAGATTTTCAATTTATATAAGTCCTGCTGACCACAGGATGTCAATTTACTAAACACATTAGAGCAGTTGAACAATGTCCAAAACATGAGACAACTTATCAACTGATGTAGTAGTACTTCAATGCTGTCTTGTTGTGTTCCATGCATTCTCCTCCTTTGTGCCCACAATACCAAGAATACAACTCAACTGATTCAGTTCAGTCCAGAGGTTCATGTGTGTTATGCTAGTAGCAGTTATGTATCCTGGAGCCTCTGGCCTGCAACGGTTGAGGAACTGGGGTACAGCAGCCCGGTAAATCCAGTTCTTTCCGCGCACTCACATTTTTTTTGTCTTCACACTTGTAGTCTTCAGACAACAACCAACCCTGTTTCAGAGGATGATGCTTGAAGCAGTAGTTTCGCACAGATCTTTCTGGAGCCATTAAAATCTTCATGCAACTTTTGGTGGCTGGATTACAGATGGACAACAGACAAACTATATGTAAGAGATTAATAAAAAAAAAAACACTTTGGAGATCTGTGAAGCCAGTGACTTCAGGTCAAATATGTGTAGTCCTAGTTCCAGACATACCTGCAGAGAGGACAAAAGGACACAAAGTTAGTGACTTGCAGTGGTGGTGTATAACTGTATGGAAGAAAAAGAGTGTATAATGGGAAGTCCTCCAGCTGTCTAAACCTATAGCAGCATAACTAAGGGACAGCTCAGATGATCCTGAACAGCCTTAACTAAAAGCTTTATCTTATCAAAGAGGAAAGTTTTAAGTCTAATCTTAGAAGTAGAGGTGGTGTCTGCCTCCTGAACCCAAACTGGGAGCTGATTCCACAACAGAGGAGCTGATAACTGAAGGATCTGCCTCCCATTCTGCTTCTGGAAACTCTGGGAGCCACAAGTAAACCTGCAGTCAGCCTGAGAGCGAAGCACTCTGTTAGGATGATATGGTACAATAAGGTCTTTAAGATAAGATGGAGATTGGACATTCAGAGTTATGTGAGAAGGATTTTAAATTCAGTCCTGGATTTTACAGGGAGCCAGTGAAGAGAAGCTGAAGTTGAAGTTTCCCTTAATTTTTGACAAAATTAATTTGAAGAGATTGCAAATGTTAAATTATCCAATCCCTGATCATAACGTTTGAAAGCCATGGGCATTCCAAATGTTGGGAGGCTCTAATGAAAGACTCTGTAAAGCTGCCTTTTAGTGATTTTGCTTCTTCAGTTTGGATTATCGCTTTTATACCTGCACACCCCCTCCCCCCCCCCCCCAAAAAAAAATTATGAAACTGCAGCACTAAATCATTGTACTGTCATTTTATATAAACATTGCTGAACACATTGTCAGTTTAACCACATTATCAAATGACAAAGTCAATTTCAAAGCAACAAATACCAGAGTAGAAGTGTGGACCTAAAAACAGTCAGCCTTAATGGTTATTTCTTCAGTGTTTCTTCTTTCCCAGGTTTCAGCAGTAAATTTGCTATGTGAAATCTTGTTAGAACTATCAGAATGGCCAAGCCTATGAAAATATAAGCTGGGTAATTTAAAAAAGAACATTTGTATTATTTTGGCTCTGTTTGCTGGGTTTTGCTCCTGTCAAGTTGCTGCTGCGCTTTTAAAGTAGCTTTCGAAAAGTAAAGGTTGAATGTTTGTTGGATGCCTCAGTGCCATCTTACTGCAGGGCCATTGAGAATCTTCACTCATCTCACAGGGAGAAGAATCTATACAACTTCTCATGGGCATGTTTGTGTGTTTACAGGACTCTTTGAGCTTACTGCATGCACTGTCTTTCATCCAGTATAAATGCCACAGTCGCCCTTTGTTGTCACACAAACACTTAAAGCCTGCTTTTCCTTGTTTAGTTCCACAGCCACTGAGAATTTCAGGAACATTTCTACTTGTGCTGACTCCTATTTCATACTAACATTCCTTTTACCTTTTTTCTCCTCACTGAATGGCAGTATCTGACTTCTCTTTGCTTTGTTCATTACCTCTTTTGCGATGTCATCTTTGCTTTGTTTCTTCTGACTTTTTTCCTGTCTCTGACTCCTCATCAGTCAGGGGGATTCAGAATCAGACTCTGAGATGGAGGATCGTGTGGATGGGGTAAAGTCTTGGTTGTCCAAGAGCAAAGGTTCAACCAAAAATCTCTCTGATGACGGCAGTCTCAAGAGCTCCAGGTCAGTACACAGGCAGCAGCTGTTTCTATCGGTATCAGTCGACCAGACATTTGACCTCTTTTGGTCTTAGCCTGCATGAAAAGATTTATATGATAGGACCCAGAGGGAACAAAGTCATCAGTGAAGACTATTTGGCTGAAATGAGGGATCTCCTATTTCTGAAATATATTTGTCAAGCTGCTTTGTCTTTATTGTCACCCACTCGGTGAAGCGTGATCTATTTTTTTCTCAAATCAAACCACCTCAGTGGTAGATTTATCAATGTGCCCATTGGCCATCTGGCATAGTCTACCTGAGCTACTCACTGAGATTAATAAATGTGTCTGCAAGCTGACAGTTTCGATTTCCCCAGATTTGTCTCCGTACCAGAAAATTTAACTTTCCTCCGTTGGTTCAGTCACTCCCAAACATTAAAAACTTTTTGAGTCTTTAAATCTCTCTTAGCAGCATGTCCTTTTAGACAAACACTGACTGATTCATCGAGCTAGCTGACACTGCCTTTTGAAGTAACTTTCAAGTTCAAATGACTAATGGTCATACATGATACAGGCACACTGTAATTTCTGTCAAGTTCTTTTAAACAATAGACCAATGAGAAAGTGGAAAAGACAACAGAAATGTCCTTTAATATTGTTGACTATCGTTCATTCTTTTTTGACTCGATGTTTTTCAGGATGTATTGCATATGTATCTGCTATTTAGCTAAGTGGATATAGTCTCACCCACTGCATGACACAGTGGGGTCTTTAAGCAGCCCCTTCAGCAGCAGACTGAGACATCCACCCTGCAAGAAGGAATGCTATCGCAGGTCCTTCATCCCATCTGCTGTAAGACTTTACAACATCAGCATCACTGGCTGATGTTAACATAAACGGCTCATTTCATTACCACCCCAAACCATAAAATTTGCACAGACATTATTGCACTGCTACATCTTTGCACTTTTTAAACTTATTTTTTTAAGCCACTTTATACTGCATTACAGTGTGTCAATACTGTACTATTTCATCCTCATTTCTCATCCCTGTACATTTATAAATATTATTACTAGCGTTCTATTATTATTTTATCTCTATTACTACGTCTATTGCTACATAAGCTGCTGTAACAATGCAAATTTCCCCTGGCGTGGGGAGAAATAAAGGACTTATCTAGTGGAAGTTTTTTTTTGTTTTTATAACAGTAATTGCATTGAAAAGGGATTGTAGATGATTGAAGTTGTGATTTCTCCCTTTCATATCATTCCCATGGCCTTCATTTGTCCTTGGTGGGCAGTAAAATTGTTTTGGTGTCTGGCTTTACGTTTCAGTGAAGGAAAAAAAAAGATTGTTGGTACCTAGTCAGTTGTCTCCAGTTGCTATCTCCTTTATCTGTATTTTTTCATTGCTGTCCTCTCATTTTGTTCAATGTTAGTGCTTACATTTCTTACCACATTTCTCTTTTTAAGATTTGTCAACTTCCATTCATTTATTTCTTATCTCTTTCTTTTTCCATCTCCACTTGACCCACTCTCATCTTTGTCATTTTCTCTCCCTCTGTCTTTATTCCTTTATCATTCCCACTGTTGTTTCTTTCTAGATATGCTGTAAATGTTGATGCAAAGGAAGGGAAAGAATGGAAAGAGGGTAAGCAATGGAAAGAGATGAATAAAGAGGGCAAAGAGGTAGAAACAAACAGGCCAGTGTCAGTGATGAGCTCTCTAAGCTACAGAAAAC
This sequence comes from Amphiprion ocellaris, assembly GCF_022539595.1. Classification (NCBI taxonomy): domain Eukaryota; kingdom Metazoa; phylum Chordata; class Actinopteri; family Pomacentridae; genus Amphiprion; species Amphiprion ocellaris. Next base: position 25,771,227 of record NC_072772.1, on the reverse strand, counting down.
GATCCAACCCTGATTCTATTGCTGGCAAAGGAGATGCCCTCTTCAGTGCTCTCAGGGAAAATGCAGATTCAGAGGACGCTCTGTCCTTCCATAAGCCCAAGTCCAAAACCTCAGATGTTCAGGATGACACCTACATAGTCAGCTCTAGAAGGAAGTCCCAGGCTGTGGATGACATGAACATCAGAGACTCCGTCATTTCCCAAGCCTATTCAGAGGCCATCAGCCAAGCCAGGAAAGGCATGGACAGCCGCTGGGGTGACTTTGACAAAGAATCAACCTTTTCATTCACTGCACCGAGTCGGGCCTCCACACATCTTGAGTTAAGCCCAGAACATGATTCCAAGTCTACTATCAGCTTAGGCTCTTCAAGCCCACTTGGACGGCATCGAAGTGCCTCATACGTAAATGAAGGCAGAGTCGGGCGATCAGTGTATGGCAGCAATCCCAGCAGCCCTTGCTTTAGTAGATGGTCTGGGGGTCGCAGTCCTGGAAGTGTTAGCCAATCTGATTCTCATATGTCACTGGCACGCAGCTGCCGTCTTAGTGAGTTTGACGTTGATGTTGATGATAGTCGAAGTGTAGCCTTCACTGAGAGGTCGGCGTTTAGTCCTCACTCATCGACTGGCCGCAGTATCTCCATGCCACCTCCACAAGCCAGATCCACTTTTGATAATGACCCACTTGATAGCTCGGACATCAAACCAGTCAGTCATCGCAACTACCTTGATCCTGACCTGGAGAAAGCTATCAATGAAGTGCTGAGTTTTAAACCAATCAAATTCAAACGCAGGAGCTTGGAAGATTCTGAGGGTGAAGAAGAAAAATCCAGGAATAATGTAGATGACAGCAAAGATGTTCATGACAGAGAGAGTGCTCGGCCTACAAGCAGTCTGAGACGTTCTGCATCTGCTGTGGACTGTATGAGACCATCACGCAGTGCCAGCAGCTGCAGCAGTCGCCATCGCAGCAAGAACAAAGGCAAGAGCAAGAGAAGTAAGAGAAGCTCTGAGTCTGACAGCTCAGGAGACAGGACTCGTCGTCACAGGAGCAACTCCAAGAAGAGGTCCAAAAAGTCCAAGAAAAAGTCCAAAAAGAAGGATGAATTTTCGTCTTCTTCCTCATCTGCTTCACCTTCAGATTCTGAGTCAGACTCTCCGTCAGACTCAAGCTCAGGTGCCTCCACTATTTCCTATCGAAGTTCCAGCAGTGTGAAAAGAGCCCCAGGTCGAAAGGTGTCCAGCCCAGAAGGGGAGGGAGAAGCTGCACCACAGAGTGAGAGCCAACCCCTTAACAAAAAGGATGAGAAAAAGAGGAAGAAGAAAGTGGACAGCCTGATGATGAAGTACTTGTACCGGCCAGACAGTGACTGATGCAGGGAGTAGGTGATTGCCTGACTTGTTGAAACCCTTCAACCGTGTTTGAAGCATGGTGTGACCTTACCCATCAAAGACCTTTTTCAGTTGTATCAATCAGCACTTTAAATGTTCCACATTTAGTCTGACTTGGATTCGACTTTGTCACTTTAAAATTATAATTTGCGGTTTGCTTTTCTGATGACAGAATGCATGTAAGGCATGCTAACAGTTCTCACAAGTTCTCAGTTTTCAATCTTGTAGTGGTGACTATGCTCTATGGCTGTCTTTTCTCCGGTTTTATTCGGGAGCAGAACGGTCATGTGTTATGAAATTTATCACACTAGTTAATAAGTTAGTCAGTTAATAAGAATGTGCACTTAATATGGATAGTAAATCAGCCTTTATTAACTTCTGAGATGTCACTTTGATTTGTTGCCCCAGAAACATAAAAATAACAGAAGTCAATTAAATGGGACAATAACATATTTTTCCTTCCAGCCCCATAACTGCAGGCATAATTAAACCTTGAGCATTGATTTACAACAAGAGGCAAATTTATTTGTGATTCATAGTTGACAGCAATTAATCCCTAGTTTTCACAGTTTAAGCCCTTTCAGTATTCAATAATGTTGAAGAGCTGCATACTAACCCTTAAATGGATTACATTTTTTTGTGTGTGTCAGAGTTCATCAGAAATATTTCAGATGACATTTTAAAGTGACTTCAGTCATTTTTAGGTTTTGGAGTGATTACTCACTTAATTTAAATTTTTTAGTTTTGAGCAAATTAACTTGCAACATTTTGAGAATGGAACACCACCTGTAAAAATGTCATGTGTTTGTTTGAATAGCATAGATACAGTCCCTTAATAACCATATTAACAGTTGGGCATGACAGCATGATACCATATCACATGAGGGTTGCTGTGTTTTTGCAGCCGCCGAAAGCTAAAGGCAAAATAAATATCACAACAGTGATGAAGGTGCAGCTACTGTAGTTGTTAGTAGAGCTCTTTATACTATAGCACAAGAATACACAATAAAATGATGAAAACATTGTCACTACTAAAACATGTCAAATAATGCTGCAAATATGTAAAACACAATCAAACTATGAACCTTCCCAAACAGACAGCAAATACCGAAACGCTACAAGTCACATTGAAGCTTCTTGTCAACAAAAAGAACAGGTGCACAAGCTAGCAGATAGTAAAAGGTACTGCTACATGTGCTAGTATTAACAATAACACCAAAATCACTCATTTAAGAGTATTCATGCTAAAGTGTTCAACAAATGATGTTTGCTCAACAAGAACTTTGTTGACAAATGCTCAAATTCAGCAGCTTGCATGTTTGGATGTGTTTATGTGTTAGTGTCCAAATGTCTGTTGCATTCTAATGTATTTCTGTTCTTGTTTAAGACTTGGAATGTGTCTGTATTTACTTGTCTACAAAGTCGCAGGATAGCACGCAGCCCTTTTAGCAGGAAGCTAATCTTACTGGCTCAAGAAAAACAATGACAGTTGACTTAGTTGTTAAATTCAACACCTTAAAACCAAAGATGGGACAAATGCTGGGTTTCTTCCTGACTCACCAGCCTGTGAAGTACACAGCTGCAGCGTGCTTAGTGGTGCAATGTTCAGATTAAGTCAAAAAGTCTCATTCTTATACAGCATATCAACCTTTCACAGTCAGACAGAATTATATCTTTTTTCAATTTACCTTTGCCTGTCGTTATGTTTTTCACCTGGTAGGTCATAGAAGATTACATACCAACCAGTCGGTTTGTAGCATATTTTTAAAATTCCTGTTAATGTATTTTGTGAGCTCCTTGTTTGCTACATTTTCTTTAGGCGACTTGTGAAAGTGCTCATTTCTACATCTGCTTGTGTTTTTTTAGTCATTGTTCACTTATTTTTTTATTCACATTAGCTGCTACTTTTCCTTCTTTCCTCCAGCCCCCCTAGCCAAAGACGCTACTGCTTTGATAGATCTGATGAAGAGAAGGAGGAAGAAGAACAAGAGGAGGGCCGGGCGACTGAGGGCTCTTACTACTCCCGATACAGATACAGCAGCCACATGAAAGATGATGACGTTGAGGACAGGCTCTATGGGACCACATCATAGTCCTCACCGCCAGCCTCCATCCTCTGAATTTCACCATCATTCAGCTGGGACAGTTCACCTTGCATGTAACACTGACCACAGTAGTGGTCACTTGGACACAAACACACACCTAAACACTCACAGTCCTACAGGAAAACACAAACACTCAAAATCCAAACTTCCCATGGTAGGTTCTCACAGGATTTAGTCATAGGTGGGTCATAGTCATAGTCATTGGGTTTTTGACTAGGCACTCATCAGTCTGACCTCACTGCACACAGCAGCTCTGTTACTAATGACTCCACTCTGCTGGTTGCATGCAAGCAGCAGTTGTTTGGCTTGAGCAGCCATCCAGTTTAACTCCCATCATGGTTGTAACTGAGCCAAAGAACTTGAGGTTTCAATGATAATATATTCTTTCTTTCTCTGTATCCCTCGTCCTCCCTTATTTATATATAGTACACCACAATAATATGCATTGCCATGCAACAACATATTGCCAAAAAGCCTTTGTTCCAATATGTGTGCACATTGTTATACTTATTAACAGTTGATACTAAATCCTGAGAAAAGCCTCAGCCTTTTTCCCTCTTTCCTCTTTGGGACAAGTGCCATTTTATTTAAGTGTGCTCCTCTACAGCTGGCTTCTCTGCAGCTGTGGCTCTTCACGAACTGCTGCACTGTACACTGAAGATGTTGTCATTATCTTCTGCTTGCTTTATGTTTTCCTGCAAAGTTTTTTTCTGCATTTTGCTGGCAAATTATCTCTTATTTCCAGGGGAAGAGGACTGCACCAGTTAACCGCTCTGCTATGGAAGCAAACAATTTTTTCTCCTTTTGAATCTTTTGTTTTTGATGTTTGACAGATTTGTTTTGTAGAGGATCGCTGTCAAGCAAATTAATATCTGCAAAGTTTGAGCTTACATCTGTGAAATGCTTTGTCTTATTTTTATTTTGAATTGATTTGGCTGAATACTTACCAGACTTCTTTAGTGACAAAGAGACTAGTGCTTGTTATTCATATGCCTTCTGTTGTTTGTTTTTAGTGTGATGTGCTTTCCATTTCCAAAAGGAAAGTACTTGACTTTGAGCACCAGTCATTTGTTGGTTTCTCACAAAACCACTGACTACATGTATCTTAAACCAGCATGTTATAGCAAAAAGCTGGTGTTGTAACTGTATTTTTCTTATTTTCAAAAAATCACATGGAAAGACTGCTTCTATAAAAGTGGTTGTTGCCAATTAATCTTTTTTTAAAGACCTAATTCAAGCAATTTGGATTCGACATGTAACTTGTTCAAATCACAGAGCTAAAACACATTCATTGTGTTTCACTATTGTCATGAAAAGTGGTATAACTAGCGAGGGAGAAAGGAAGAGAGAGAGGGAGAAAAAAGGAACAGAATCACAATGCCTCTGCACAACTGGACAAGTGGAGTGATGTATGGCAGCAGTTTTCACTGATTAGTCAGTTGTGTACATTTTGAGTGTGAGTTCAGTACAGTTGTACATTAACCCTGCAAGCAAATCTCGTCACAGAAATTCAGCTAAATTGAATTAATCTAAATCAATCTTTTTGATTCACATCTTTTCACGGGTTTTGATGATAATAAGAATAGTGGAATGTCACCAGCCATTTTCTAGCTTCATTTTAATGACAACTTCCTTTACTGGACACACTGCAGCCCAACCTGTATAACCAATACTGTGAACTCATGTTCAGTGTCTTTGTTTATCTGTCAAGTTGTGTGTGTTTTTAACACAGTGATGCCTGAATAGCAAGGAAATAAAAACTTGTAGTTTTATGGTTGCTTAAGCGTTGCATTGCACCCTCTGGTCACGTGTCTGTATTTACTGACTTTAGATATAGCTTTAGATATGTTTGAAAGCCATTTGAAGACTAGAAGAGCTTAATGTGTGGGGGACTGAAAGAATTCTTGGATGTTGTGGGAGAACTTGGGGCTGATTCTACTATTAATTCTTTTTGTACTCTTCATTTTTATTTTCTATGCAGTCGACTCAAATGTTAAAATGTGTTTTTGACCTTATTTACCCTAATAAAGTGTCTGGCTTCAACAGGAAAAAAATGACAATGCTCACTGCACACAGTATTTATATATGTGTATGATTCATGTTAACCTTGAAATGCATCCTCTTTATTTTCATTATTGAACAAATTGACAACTTGTTATAAATTTTGCATCACAGGTTAATATATTGTAAATAAATGATGGTGATTGTTTCAGATTGCTTTGGACACTGGATTTGTATGACCTGTTTTGCTGTTTTGGTCTTTAGTTCACAATCCCATGTACACTTCAGTTTGAACTTTGGATGCATTTTGTTGAGATTTCCATATCACATGCAGATAATACAAGGTATTTTCTGATTCATCCACTTTTGTCTTTTACATTCTGTGACAAATGTCAACAGTGGCAATGACCCTTGGAATGTCTTAAATGGACACAACAGACACATTTTGTTTATTATTGGTTTTATTTCCTGTAACACAAGGAAACATACTGTAGCTGTTGTGTGCACCAAAAGGAAGCTGCTTAAGAGCAATAATTAACAGCATTTAGCTTGCCAGATAATACTTTTAGCCGGAGGTAGCGAGATTTCTGATGGAGAAATTCATTTCACATGATGATGAATGTATGGTAGATCTTAGTCTCAGAGTGATTAATACAGGCTGTAATCTCAAAAGCACACCTAAATTTGTTGAGGAACTGGTGCAAATTCTGTGGTTATTTCCACAGATACCATTTTAATGATAATGCTGATTACCATGAAACTCAGCTGTCTGACAGCTGATAAACTCTGTGATGTTCAGTCTGTGTTGTTTAACTGACATCATGGTGAAGAAAGTTTGAGACAACTTGACTGGTCTGTTTTCTCGAATGCAGATTTGAGCTGTGAAACATCAGGACTGTTAGAGTTTGTACAGACATTTAGGGTCCCTAGACGACGGAGTCCAGGGACTTTGGCAATCCTCTGACTTTCTGTTTAGTGCCACCATGAGGACGACATTTGTAGTTTGGAATGAAAAATCTGAACAACTGTTTCCACACTGCTTTGGATTTAATCAGCAAATGTTAGTATGCTAGCACATGAAACAATATCAAACCTTTTAAGAATCAGTCTTAACATTGCTAACATACTGAAGTCAGCATTGAGCACAAATCAACAGTGTAGCTATGTACAGCCCCAGAGCTGCTAGCATGGCTGAAGACTCTTCGTGTCTTTGCTGTTTTGAAGCTTACTGGGCCACACATTGAGAGGGTCAGAAATGTACTCACTTTAAAGCCACTCTGTGTTGAATATTTTTGATTACAGCGTCTTTCAACAGACTAAGATGATTTAAGGTTTTATTTGTAGATGAACTAAACATTCTTAATATGCTACTTTCTGTCTTTTGTTCTGTCTGCAGGTCAACATTGTCTAATGCCACCAAAAAAGAGGGGAAAAAAGTGAAGCTTTCAGTTACCCATTAACAATGCTTTTAAAATTCTCACTTTGTACATTTTCTACATGGCAAGTCTAGTTACAGCTATAAGGAAGAAGAAACTATGGTTCAGGTTTGATGAGGCAACTAAAACATAAAAGTTACAGGGACAGTGTGATCACCATTGATTAAAAAAAGCAAATGTTAAACGCAGATCGATGCTGCACCTAAGTCATTTGTGCTACACACAAATTCACGTTCCCGACTTCCAAATTTATACTTGGCACCTCTAAATATCAAGCACTCCTTTCTGCTTTGGTCAACGTTAGTATTAGTTAGTATTAGTATTAGTGTGAGGTTCAGTATTTTCAAATATGGCTGTAAATCCTAGAACATTGTGCTGCTTTAATATTTCCTTAGTCATATGAATTCCCATATCTTCATGTTTTGCTCGTCACTGCATTTATGTAATCATACTAATACCAGCAACACAGGGTGTGGACATATCTGATGCTAACGTGTCATCCACACTGCAGTGTATACGAAGACTCAACAAACAGCCATAGAAATGCTGCAGATGTGAATTCTTCCTAACATGTCAGACACATTATACAGGCCAGATAGCGACTGATTTATTTTCATGCACCTGTTGCACAGGTGATATGGAAAAGTAAATTCAGGATGCTTTTCATTCTGTTTGCAGAAATGCAGCCCTGAACCTACAAGGAATCTATTCATTTCCTCAGTGCAGGCAATCACTTATCCTTACAGTAGTGAACAATCTTCCTGCTGTAGGAACCAAGTTTTCCGTGTGCCCCTTCTCATGTGCCGGTGCACAGGTGAATCACTGAAATGGATTTCTGGCTACACCAGGTTTCTGCTATGTCTGAGCTGCTGGTGCTGCTAGACATCTTCCCGTTTTGAGCTTAAGTCAGCTTAATAGTTTGAGCTTTGGGCTGCTGCAGTCACTTTCCCTCACAGACCTCTGTATTTCCACTCCTTTGCTTCTGCAGAAGGTGACCAACTTGTGTCCCACTACTTGTGTCATGTTGTCTTCTTCAGCAGAGCCTCACCCAGTCCACCTTCCCTGCACAGCCATGCCTGTTTCAGTAGACTCTTTTGGTCCAGCCTTCATGTTATACATTTCAGTAGCAACTGTTGGGTAGAACTGTTTATTCATGCACTGGGTTGCAGAATTACTTACAAATTACTTAATTGTTTTTTGATCTGAAAAGTTGCTAGTGGCGTTGTTACTGTTTTTAACGATGTAGAAAAATCTCACTTTCTGTAAATGTTTCCTTGCATCCAGGCATCCATACACTGCTTTATTCTGTCGTGAGGGGGCTGGAGTCAATCCCAGCTGACTGAGGGTGAAGGCAGGGTTCACCTGGACAGGTCAGTCTGTGCTCATACGGCATGTTGGAAATTGGTACACTGTGTACACGGGTACAGAGGAAAACATGAGACTACTAACTGTCTTCGTTACTCCATCGAACTCCATCGAACCCCACCAGCAGATGGTTACTGTAGCAACAGCTGCTCAGATCTGACAGAAGAACCCAGAGGTAGAACACTGACATTTGATGTGGTAGAACCATCATTTCGTTAGTGTCTTGACTTCCAACAAAAAATTAGTAGGTAAAAAAAAATCAGTTTTTATTTTGTTGTAGAATACATATGGGATATCAGTTCATGCAGTCAGTTGAGCCCTAAAGAATTCCTAGTGCTATAAGAGATTTAGTTTCATATTTTATACTCACAAACTGTAAAAATGCAGATGATACAGAAGCCACCATGTCTGTTTTACTAATAAACAGCACTGAAATTGTTTTATGTGTACTTGACATGAACATTAAGCAACAGCCTTTATTTTTTGTGTTGATCAGGTCAAACCTTTTGTACTCTTTAAAGCATTGTCAGAGTAAACGAAAAAGTCAATATTTTGGTGTATAAAAAACAGCATTTCTTGCTCGATTCCAAAGGACCAAATTAAGTCTTTTACATCATTTTTCTCTGATACCAGTGACACGGAGCCTTTGAAGATGAAAACTTTTGGTTGCAGTAGAACTGTTGGTATGTGCATGTGGTTGAAGCAGTCGACTGCCTTCTGCCAGACTAAATTTTTTTCGCGTCGAGAAATTTGGTAAAAAAAAAAAAAAAAAAAAAAATTCAGACTGCAGCAATTTAATTTTGAAGTTTCTCTGGGTTTTGAGTTGGTCAGTAAATGTGATGCAGAAATATTCAGTATTTAAAGGACATCGAAAATGTTTTAGAACAATGTCATGTTTTGTAAATCATCAAACATTCAGAGTTAAGCATTGCTTTCATAACACCAACCCTTTCTGGGAGTTTGTACAGATTTTCATTGAGTGCTCAAAGTGTCCTTGAAGGGCATCAATATGAGAATTTAGATGTAATCTTTCTCAACTGATCAATAATCCAATCTAATATTTTGACACGTGAGGACTACTTTTTGTCCTTCATTCAGCCTGTCATTTCAGAGTGCAAAGAATGTCCTTCATTTGTTGGCATCAGATGATATGTGCTAGTGCACATTTTTACAACATGGGATAGGTACTTTTCAAGTACCTAAAAAAGAAACATTACTGCTTCTTACAATGTGCAAAACAACCCCTTCAGCATCTACTGCAGCTGGAAACTGCAGTAGATGCTGCCTGATATATGAACAAAAGAATCCAAATGATAAATATTCTGTCCTGGCTGACAGATAGCGAACAAAGTTGAGAGACTCAGTAGTTCCGTCTGAAGATGCTTTACTGAATCTTCTCAATACGTTTTTTGTAAAACTGCAACACAATGAAATATACACAATGTTACAATTAAAATATGAATGAAAATAATATATGCAGCAACACTGGTCTTCTTCCTTTTCAGATTGTAAATCAGGTAAGTACATCACACTTAAATAAAGCAAACACATCCTTTACAGTATGCTTCTGCAGGTAAGTAACAGCATAAACACAATTAACAGCAATACTGATTCACACATAAACATAGCATACAACACAAACGAGGTTTAACAATGAACTGAATTAGCCATAGCAGCTAAACTAGCCTCGTGCTAGCGGTTAGCTTCGCGATTAGCATTAGCATCGTTAGCACGGTTTTCGTGACTCAAAATAAACGTCCTGAACACCATCTTCAAATTCACAGTGCCACAAAACAACTAAAATAATCATTGCATCCATACTCACTGTTGGTTCCACTCCAAGACTCAGACAATCAACTTTCTGTGGTGGAGCACTTGCAACGTATGCCTGAACACTGACACTGCCTGGTCCTTAAAGCTGCAGTAACTAAAAATAACCACCAGGGGGAACTTAACCTTTCAGTCACTGACAGGAGTCAGAACACTCCCCGCTTGGTATAAACGTGTTATACCACTATTTAAACACTTTTCCATGGCATAAGTAAAACAACGTCACTAATGGGTCTAAGATACTCCTTAATTACCCCTTGGCAAAGAGTCTTTACTATGACCTTACGGACTTTGCCGTCCGAGCTGGCGATGGCTTTAACTATCCGTCCAAGAGGCCACTCGTTACGTTTTACTTGAACGTCCTTTATCAAAACAATGTCATCTTTCTGGAGGTCAGGTTTCTCTGACATCCACTTCCTGCGTGACTGAAGCGTTGCCAGGTACTCCAATCTCCACCTTTTCCAGAAGGAGTCCGCCAAGCTCTGAACCTGGCGCCACTGTACTTTGCATAGATGATCTAATTCGAAGTCTCCCAGGGGTGCAGGATTAACACTCGCCTTCTGGGTGAGCAGAGTGGCAGGTGAGAGCATTTCAGGTACCTCAGCATCGTATGAGATTGGCACCAGAGGTCGAGCATTCATGATAGCCATAACCTCAGCCATCAAGGTTGATAGGACTTCATGAGACAGTCTGATGGCACCATCCTTTACTAGTAGTCCCTCCAGGATACGTCTTGCCACTCCTATTAGCCTCTCCCAAGCTCCTCCCATGTGCGAGGAGTGGGGAGCATTAAAGGTCCACGTACATCCCTGCTCCTGCAGGTAGTTCTTGATCTCAGGATCATCTATGTTTACTTGAAGTTCTCTACACGCACCGATGAAATTTGTGCCTCTATCCGACCTTAGGTGTTTGACAAGTCCACGTATGGATAGAAATCGCCTCAAGTCGTTGATGAAGCTCGAGGTCGACATGGATTCGATAACTTCAAGGTGCACAGCTCTTGTACTTAGACAAGCAAAAATGACAGCCCATCTTTTGCTCTCAGCAGCTCCACCTCTTGTCCGTCGGGTGGTGACACTCCAAGGGCCAAAAACGTCAAGTCCTACATGAGTAAAAGGCGGGTCTGTTGCCAACCTGTCAGCCGGTAGGTCAGCCATCTTTTGAACTTCTCTCTTGCCTCTCAGGTTCTTACAGATGACGCATTTGAATATGATAGTAGAGATGAGTCTCCTCCCCCCTACTATCCAGACACCAGCGGTGCGCAATGCACCCTCGGTGAAGTGGCGACCTTGGTGGGCTACTTTATCATGATAGTGTCGGACCAGGAGAGAGGTCACATGATGGCCAGCTGGTAGGATGAGTGGATGTTTCTCTTGGTCTTCCAAATTTGCCCTGTGTATCCGACCTCCAACTCTAATCACTCCGCTCTTGTCAATAAAGGGATCCAGCCTTGCAAGGGGACTTTGACAGTGCACTTTGGTACCCCGAGTCAAGCATTCCAGCTCCTCTTTATACACATCCTCCTGCACCGCCTTGAAGATATTCATCTTCGCTTGAGAACACTCTGTGGTGAGCAGTTGACTGCACTGATGACAACCCTTACATCTATCAGTCTTACTCTCCCTGGAGAATGACTTGGCCACATGAACAAGACTTGCCATGCCTTTTTTACTAGACTCTTCCAAACAGAGAAGCGTTCAAATCTTGATGCTCCAAAACACTGCTCTGCGGTCTTGGTTACAAGACAAGTGACTTGGGGCCGAATATCTTTGTCTGCATCCGGGTGCACAAGCTCGAATGATTCTGCTTCATCATCCTGTCTTGAACTCAGCTGACTGAGAAAAGAAGGGCCAAGCAACCAAATGGATGAAACCAGGTGAGCTGCCGGCATTGGCCTGGTTCCCTGATCTGCAGGGTTTTGGTCAGTCAACACATACTGCCACTGTTTTGGTTCAGTGGCGCCTCGAATGCGAGCTACTCGGTTAGCTACATAGGTATAGAACCTTCTCGTACTGTTGTTGATGTAGCCCAACACGATGCGACTGTCTGTGAAGAACCTGACTGCTTGCAACTCTATATCCATTTCAGATTGGAGCATTTCTGCCAGTTCAACTGCCAAGACTGCTGTGCACAACTCCAGGCGAGGTACAGTGTGCATGGGATAAGGAGCAAGCTTTGATTTTCCCATTACAAATCCGACACGCCATCTTCCCTCTGAATCCAAGACACGCAGGTAGGCTACAGCAGCTATCGCCAAAGTTGAGGTGTCTGCAAACACACATAGTTCTATCCATTTACAACATGACATAGAGACTGGAATGTATGCTCTCTGAATGCTAATCTGTTCAAACTCAGTTAAGGAGTTGGTCCATACCTTCCACTGTGTCTCTTTCTCAAGGGGAAGAGGCGTGTCCCACTCGTACTGATCTGAGGAAACATCTCTAACCAATGCTTTGCCTTGGATCGTGATGGGGGAAGCAAATCCAAGGGGATCGTAAAGACTATTTACCGTGGACAGCATGCCTCGCCGAGTGAAAGGTTTAACATCTCTTGATACCCTGAAGGTGAAACTGTCAGTCTGGAGTTCCCAGCTTAAACCCAGACTCCTCTGTAGGGGCAAGGGGTCAGCTCCCAAATCTAGATCTTTAAAGTCACTTGCTCGTTCTTCCGCAGGAAAAGCCTCCATGACCTTTGGGCTATTTGAAGCTATCTTGTGAAGTCTTAAGTTGGACTCAGCCAGTAGGGCCTTGGCTCGCTGCAGAAGATTGATAGCTTCAACCTCCTTGGCCACTGAAGCAAGTCCATCGTCAACATAAAAATTTCTGAAGACGAAATGCTTTGCATCTGTACCATGTTCAGCCTCTCCATGTTCTGCAGCTTTCCTCATCCCATATGTTGCTACAGCTGGAGACGGGCTGTTCCCGAACACGTGCACAGTCATCCAGTAGTCAATAATCTCCTCGTCTGGATCGTTATCTTTGTACCACAGAAACCGAAGGAAATGGCGGTGGTCCTCTCTGACCTTGAACCCATAGAACATCTGTTCCACATCGGCTGTGATAGCGATTTGTTCTCTCCTGAACCTCAGTAGAACTCCAATTAGAGTGTTGTTGAGGTTGGGTCCACTGAGAAGTGTATCATTCAGTGATGTTCCTTTGTACTCAGCGCTGGAATCAAAAACAACTCTTATTTTTCCAGGCTTCTGGGGATGGTATACTCCAAAAGTCGGCAAATACCAACACTCCTGCCCTGGCTGTAGTTGAGGAGCTGGTTCTGCCTGGTGATTGTCAATGACTTTCTGCATAAAGTCAAAGAAGTGCTCCTTCATGCCAGGTCTCCTTCTGAATGAGCGCTGGAGAGAGAGGAGTCTCTGGAAGGCCTGTTCTCTATTATTAGGAAGGACCCTGTGGGGTGAACGAAAAGGAAGCGGTGCCACCCAGTGGTTTTCGTCGTCTATGTACATTTCATTGTCCATAATTTTGAGAAAATTGTTGTCATCAACTGACATGGCTGGTTTGTCATCCTCAGGAGTTTTCTGAAACACATTTTCACCCAGAACATCTCGGCACGACTCTTGAAAGATCTCCTCACTGTGTGATGCTGTTTGAAGACCACACTGAGCCAGACCTTTAAAACTCTCCTTTATGTGGATGCTGTTGGTGCACGGCTTAAGGAAAGAAGAGCGTCCATTTTGAAGGACATGTGTCTTGTAGGCGTTGACTTCCTCCGTTTTGTGAGCACCACCTAAGCATAACTCCCCAACTATGACCCAGGTCAAGACGCTGAGCATATGGTGAGTTGTGAGGCCCATTACGCTGTTCGCGTACCTTGTGCAAGCTCAAAATATCCCTGCCCAGCAGCAGCAAGATTGGAGCACTGGGGTCAAGCGGAGGAATCTTATCAGCCACTGGTCTGAGGTGAGGAAAATATTGGGTGAACTCAGGAGTTGGAATCTCTGATCTGTCGTCGGGCAGGTAGCTACACTCCAACAAGGTGGGAAGTGTCACCTTGGTTTTCCCATCAAGTGATTCCACTATGATGTTACTCGCTTTCCTCCCTGCAGTCTCCACTGTGCCAGAGCATGTTTTTAGAGTGTAGGGGGATGCACTGCTGTTAATGTCCAATAGATGGAAGAACTCTGATTTTACTAAAGACCGGTTGCTTTGGTCATCTAGTACTGCGTACACCCTGTGAGACTTACTTGGATGGTCGGCATGGGAAACCTTGACCAAGCAGATTTTCGAACAGGATCTGGGCTTGGGAGTGCCACCACATATCTCGGTGCACTTAGAAGTGACTATAGGAGATGAAAGATCTTCACTCTCCCCGCTTTGCTTGTCCTCAGGTGAGTGTTTGGCCTGCCCACCAAACGACCATGGAGCTGGACCAGGATGCTGTAGTATGTTTGTCGCTGTCACACTCTATGCATTTAAGCTTAATCTTGCAATCTTTAGCCATATGCTTGGTGCTGGCACAACATCGAAAGCAGATTGATTTCTCCTTTAAGTATGTTTTTCTCTCATCCAGATGTTTTCCTCGGAACCCACGGCATTTTGACAACGGATGAGGTTTGTCATGTATAGGACACTGTTTGTCCGGTTCACCGTTGTGCTGTTCTGAGATGCACTAACTGTGTCAGAAACATCAGTTTTCCTAACTGTTACAGCTGATTTTTGGAAGTAGTTTGGTGTTTTTTCAACTTTGAGTTGACTAGGGGTAGAGGAAAGGTTAAATGCAAAACTGGGATCGTTGCGGGTCTTCGCTTGGGAACATACAAAGTCTACAAAAAGCTGAAGGGTGGGAACGGGACACGATAATCCTCCTTATATTTGGATTTCATGTGATCCAGCGTTCCCGCAGTGAGAAGGGAAGCTTTTCAACAATTGGGTTCACGCCTCTAGCTGTATCTAGAAACATGAGTCCAGGCAAGAATCCCTCAGCCTTCGCAGCTTCTAGCTCTTTTAACAAGTCACCTAACTCCCTGAGCTTGTGTGTGTCCTTGTTAGAAACAGGTGGGAAAGTATCTACTTTTCTCAGTAGTGCACTTTCGACCACTTCTGGGCTTCCGTATGTTTCCTCCAAGCGCTCCCATACCATATAAACACCTGCTCGAGGATTATTTACATGTACTGACCTTATCTGCTTGGCTTGACATGATGACTCGGGCCCCAACCATTTGACTAGTAGGTTGAGCTCTTCCTGGTCGGATAGGTTTAGCTCCCTTGTGGCTGCTAGGAAAGACGCCTTCCATGCCCAGTAATTTTCTGGGCTATCATCAAAGGCAAGGAGTCCAGAGCTCACCATCTCTTTTCTCATGAGATACTGGGCTAGGTCAGGAGTTTGAGGTGTTGAAGGTGAGTAGTTGTTACACTGAGCTGGATGGGAGGCTAAAGGAGTAGCTGCTGTGTGCTTCTTCTGAAAGTATTTCTGCTTGGGCAAAAATACCTTTGGGGCAGAGGAAAGTGCATAGCCTTCTCCAGCAACGGGTTTGTGCTCCTCCTTAAAGGACCCATGCAGTGGATCTTGAGCCCTGGGGCTTGGGGTTCGGTTTTTCACTGTGTCATGATGAACAATTGGTGGCAGTGGCATAGCATCTTGAAGCTATGGTGGAGCATGTGTATGAAATTGCTGCATTTCTATATAGTCTTTGGTGCGTTCTATTGGATCTTCAAGAGTTAAATCCTGTAACTCACCAAGAAAGCCTTCTTCCTCACGTTCGGCTGCCGCTGCTTCTTCATATATTGCTGCCTCTCTTGAAGCTGCAGTTGCTTCTTTTTGTTGTTTTAACACGTGAAGACTTGCCTCTATTGAAGCCCTTTCTTTCATCATGGCTGCCTCCTTTCCTGCAAAGGATACTTTAATTTTTTCTGCTTCAGCCTTAGCTCTGGCCCTTGTCGCAGCAGCGCTGACTGATGTCTGGTACGATGTTCTGGGGGATTTGTGTGAAGCTGAGACTCGAGACCTTGTCTCCACCTGAGACCGACGTTCCTCGTGGTTGCTCATGTTGCAATGTTTCTGCGTGCTGCTCACAGTTGTTTAATTGCTTTTTCCCGCTGAGTGGACAACATTTTACTATTCTGTCCTGGCTGACAGATAGCGAACAAAGTTGAGAGACTCAGTAGTTCCGTCTGAAGATGCTTTACTGAATCTTCTCAATACGTTTTTTTGTAAAACTGCAACACAATGAAATATACACAATGTTACAATTAAAATATGAATGAAAATAATATATGCAGCAACACTGGTCATACTTTCCTTCTTCCTTTTCAGATTGTAAATCAGGTAAGTACATCACACTTAAATAAAGCAAACACATCCTTTACAGTATGCTTCTGCAGGTAAGTAACAGCATAAACACAATTAACAGCAATACTGGTTCACACAAACATAGCATACAACACAAACGAGGTTTAACAAAGAACTGAATTAGCCATAGCAGCTAAACTAGCCTCGTGCTAGCGGTTAGCTTCGCGATTAGCATTAGCATCGTTAGCACGGTTTTCGTGACTCAAAATAAACGTCCTGAACACCATCTTCAAATTCACAGTGCCACAAAACAACTAAAATAATCATTGCATCCATACTCACTGTTGGTTCCACTCCAAGACTCAGACAATCAACTTTCTGTGGTGGAGCACTTGCAACCTATGCCTGAACACTGACACTGCCTGGTCCTTAAAGCTGCAGTAACTAAAAATAACCACCAGGGGGAACTTAACCTTTCAGTCACTGACAGGAGTCAGAACAATAAATACTCTAGGTGTAATAAGTATATGAAAAATATATAAAAATGAAAAGACTTCTTTGTGAGAACTATGATGTGAATTGCAATGCTTCTCTAATAGACTGTAGTGGCTCACCATTTAAGTCTTTGGAGTACAGATCAAAACGGTGGAGGATCAAACCCCAGTGGTGCAACTGTTGGGCCCTTGAGCAAGGCCCTTAACCCTTTCTGCTCCAAAAGTGCTGTACCATGACTGACCCCACGCTCTGACCCCAGTGGGATATGTGTAAACAACATTTCAAACATTTCACAATGCTGTGATGTATTTGGAACAAATAAAGGTTTCTTCTTCTAGTTTAAGTTCTCTTGGATTGTGATGACCTGGACAGCTGCAACGCCCCCACAAAATATTAATGAATATTAGTGTGCTAAGGTCATCCATATTCATGGACCCAAATAGTCCATGAATAATGGGAATAGCCCAGTCACAATAAAAATGCAGCCATTTCAGTTGGTACAGACTGACTTTATCTGTCAGTCAGAAGACATTTTCAGCCACAAGAAGTGATACAAACTTTTTAACTGGAAAATCTTAGGCCTATAATGCTTAATGTTTTTTTTCCCCTCTGGTTGGAATAGATAAATAGTTGCTGTATATGTTTCCCCACATTAAGTTCTATTCAGTAAACTCTGAAAACAACCCTCAGTCCCCATGAGTCTTTGCTTTGGACTTTCATTCACTGGTTCTTGGTCTTTGGTAGAGGAAGAGACATCAAGTTCTAGATGTCCTTCTGCACTACTTCCCTACTTAAAGAGATTGGTGCTGCACTAGAAGGAACAGTTCAAATGCAAAAGATGTTCCCAGCGAACAGTGTGGGTCCATCTTGGTCATTTTTTTCTTTCTTCTTTTAAATAAATTGAGCTGTTGCAATAAAGCTGAAATACATAATTCCTCTCTTTCTATTATATTTCAAGGAGATTAGTGTAGATCAGCTGCGCAACAAGCAGTGCCTCTTACAATGTCTATAGAAAGTATTCACTCTCCTTGGCCGTTTTCCCTTTTAATTGCTTGTCAGCACTGAATAATCAATCAGTCAATTTAACTGAGTTTTATGGACATGAATTTAAAAAAAAAGATTCTGTCATTTCAAAGTGAAAACAGATTTCTACAAAGTAATGTGTAATTAAAAATGTAAAACAAAAAATAAATGTTTAAAGTCAGTATTTAGTAGATGTGGACAGGACTCAATCAGCCTTTCACATCTGGACATTAAAATTTTACTACATTCTACTGTCAGGCTGCATGGGGATGGTAAGTGAACAGCTGGCTGCACCTGTCTTGACTTAGGTGAATACTTAGGCAATCGATTCTTTAATTGGCATCACTTTCAAAATGAAAGAGTCTCTTTTTGTAAATCCTTGTCTAAAAATCCAAGTAAAATTGACCATAATTCATTGCTGAAAATCAATAAAAGGGGAAAACTTCCAAGGGGGCTGAACAAGTAAGCCTGCAGTCTGTGACACTGTAGCACAGACAGTGTCAGTGTGTGTGTGTGTTTTTTTTTTTATTCATGTCACATTTTTACTCACTGTGGACTCATTTTTCACTGCAATGTAAAGTTCTGCACCTCTATGGAAATGGCACAACCATGGCTGGAAATAGAAAGAACTTTAGAAAGTCTTTTGTGCAGCATGACACAGTAATTCTATGAAGCCAAATGAAACTAATCAGCTAGCTAGACTGCAAGATTGTCTTAAGGACATAAAGACCTGGATGACCTATAATTTCTTACTACTAAATTCAGATAAGACTGAAGTCATTGTATTTGGCCCCAAACATCTTAGAGAATTGCTTTCAAAGCATATAGTTACTCTGGGTGGCATTACATTGGCCTCCAGTACTACTGTGAGGAACCTCTGTGTTATCTTTGACCAGGACATGTCCTTTAACTCACACATAAAACAAATCTGTAGGACTTCCTTTTTCCACCTGAGAAATATTGTGAAAATCAGGAACATCCTGTCTCAGAGTGATGCAGAAAAACTAGTCCATGCATTTGTTACTTCTAGGCTCGACTACTGTAATTCCTTATTATCAGGTTGTCCCAATAGCTCTCTGAAACATCTACAGCTGATCCAAAATGCTGCAGCCAGAGTACTGACGGGAGTTAGCAAGAGAGATCATATTTCTCCTATATTGGTTTCTCTTCATTGGCTTCCTGTTAAATCTAGAATAGAATTCAAAATCCTTCTTCTGACACATAAAGCTCTTAACAACCAATCTCCATCATATCTTAAAGACCTGATAGTACCATATTATCCTAGCAGAACTCTTCGCTCTCAGACTGCAGGCTTACTTGTTGTTCCTAGAATCTCTAAAAGTAGAATGGGAGGCAGAGCCTTCAGTTATCAGGCGCCTCTCCTGTGGAACCAGCTCCCAGTTTGGGTTCGGGAGGCGGACACCCTCTCTATTTTTAAGACCAGGCTTAAAACCTTCATTTTTGACAAAGCTTATAGTTAGGGCTGACTGGGGGACCCTGACGGGGTGAGCTGGTGTTCTCATTTGCAAAACTGACTTCCCCTCTTGACGTCCCTTTACTTTGCCCATAACTATGGGCAAAAGCAGCCTAGGCCTATAGCAGCATAACTATGCTGCTATAGGCCTAGGCTGCTGGGGAACCTCTCTTGATGCACTGAGCCCTTCTCTAACTACCTATGTATTTACTATATATATATAGTAATTATTGCATTACATTCACTCTGTTTCTTTCTGTGTCCTTTCTCCGAGTGTCCCTGGTCCCAGAGCTGGATGCTTCAGATGTGTGGCTGTGTTTTATGGTCCTTGTGTCCCACCCTCCACCTCTCTATCTCTACCTCTACACCTCTATCTCTACATCTGTATCCCTCTATCTCTACCTCTACCCCTCCATCTCTATCCCTCTACCTCTTCCCCTCTACCTCTATCCCTCTATCTATATCCCTCTATCTCTACCTCTACCCCTCTATCTCTACCTTTCTACCTCTTCTGTCCCTCTCAACCCGCCCGGCCAGCAGGCAGATGGGTCCCCCCAGATTAGAGCCAGGTTCTGCTCGAGGTTTTTTTCCCTGTTAAAAGGGTATTTTCCTTGCCACTGTCGCCTTTTGGCTTGCTCTGGGGGTCAGAGGCATATGGGTTCTGTAAAGCGTCTCGAGACAATTTGTAATTGGCGCTATATAAATAAAATTGAATTGAATTGAATTAAATCATAAAAAGAAAACAAACTTGAATTTATGTTATGTGGTTATTTATTTGACAAAAAATTAAAACAGCTGGAATCAGCAGGTCCTGCATTTTTATGTCCACAGGTGCATAAATATTCACAGTATTGTGCCCTTGTATTTCACTATACTTAATGTGTCTTCCAACAACTGTATACTGTTTTTGAGCCATGCTGCATTTATTTTATTGCTCAAATTTGTTTTATTTTCCTCTCAGTCTCTCAGTTCAGCTGAATAATGCCACAGTTTCTGTCACATACTGCTGTATACAAACATCAAGGATGCATACAGCTCCTCCCCCCTCCCCCCTCCCCCCACTGGGCCGCTCAGATCACAACCTGGTGAGACTGCAGCCCCCCACCATAAGGTATGTGAAGAAGTGGTCTGATGAGGCCACTGAGGCACTGCAGGACTGCTTTGAGATCACAGACTGGGATGTGCTGTGTGGTCCACATGGGGAGGACATTGATTCACTGACTGACACTATCACAGACTACATTAACTTCTGTGCAGAGAACACCGTACCGACCAGGAAAGTACGGTGTTTTCTCTAACAGCAAACCCTGGGTGACCCTGGACCCTCTCCCTGCTGAAGGAGAAAAGGAGGGTTTTTGGATCTGGGGACAAAGTGGAGCTGAGGAGGGTGCAGAAGGAGATAAAGAAGAAGATCAGGGAGGACAAGGCCAGCTACAGGACCAAGATGGAATCTCACCTGCAGGTGACTAACACAAGGGAGGTCTGGAGAGACCTGAGATCCATCTCTGGTTACAGCAGAGGCCATGAGAGGGGAGCTCTCTCTGATAAATACAAAACAATGTTATTAAACTGCGTTTACACAGAGACCTGAGGAACCCATGTCACAGTTTCCCCATTAGAGCTTCCACTGGTCGCAGCAGGAGACCAGGAATGCTTTCAACCAATGAGCAGAATCTGTTCTTTAACAGATTTGACTCTGCTCCCACTCCTCCCCCCTCTCATCAAAGCACCGACCAGCTAGCTCCTTCTTCACACCTCAGCTCTCTACCACCAACACCACCAACAGCACCTCTCCTCCTTTCCCCATCCTCCACCACCTCCGGACTCCACATACAGCCCCATCACCCCTCCTCGTCTCACCCTGGTGGTGGTCCACCACCATTACCCCTCCTCCTGCCACCCTCCTCCACCAACCCCCAGCCTCTCCATAACAGCTGATCAGGTGAGAAGTGAGTTTAAAAAGATCAAGACCAGAAAGGCAGCAGGTCTTGATGGAATCAGCTCCAGACTCCTTAGAGACTGTGCAGACCAGGTCTGTCAGGTGCTGCTGCTAACCACTTCAGACCTGTGTCCCTCAGTTCTCACCTGATGAAGACCATGGAGAGGATTGTCCTCAGGAACCTCCGTCCCCAGGTGAGCCCACATCTGGATCCACTGCAGTTCGCTTACCAACCAAACATTGAAGTGGATGATGCAGTCGTCTATCTGCCGCACAGATCGCTGACTCACCTGGAGAACACTGGCAGCACTGTGAGGGTCATGTTCTTTAACTTCTCCAGTGCTTTCAACACAATCCAGCCTTCTCTGCTCTGGGCGAAGCTTGAAGAAGCGGAAGTAGACTGTCACCTGGCTGCTTGGACCATTAACCTCACCAACAGACCACAGTATGTGAGGCTTCACAGGACTGTGTGTCTCTGTGGGGCCCCCAGCAGCATGGGGGCCCCACAGGGGACAGTGCTCTCCCCCTTTCTCTTCACCCTGTACACATCGGACTTCCACTACAACTCTGGGAGCTGTCACCTCCAAAAGTTCTCCGATGATACAGCCATTGTCGGGTGTGTATCTGAGGGGAACGAGCGGGAGAACAGGACGGTCATCTCTGAGCAGCTTAACGCCAGTAAGATGAAGGAGATGATCATCGACTTCCGCAGGAGGAAGACACCTCAGACTGCACTGGTGAACATCCAGGATTTGGACATTGAGATGGTGGACACATACAAATACCTGGGTGTTCACCTCAACAATAAACTGGACTGGACACACAATACAGAGGTTCTGTACAAGAAGGGCCAAAATCGTCTCCACCTGCTGAGGAGACTGAGGTCCTTGGGAGTGTGCAAGACTCCGCTCTGGACAGTTTATGATTCTGTGGTAGCGTCTGCTATCTTCTATGCAGTGGTCTGCTGGGGAGCGGGCAGCACTGACAGGGACAGAAAGAGACTAAACAGACTGGTCAGGAGGGCTGGTTCTGTCCTGGACTGTTCCCTGGACTCCATAGAGAGGTGAGAGGAGGATGTTGGCAAAGCTCACATCCAACAATCCTTCTCACCCACTGCATGACACTGGGGTCTTTAAGCAGCTCCTTCAGCAGCAGACTTAGACACCCACCCTGCAAGAAGGATCGCTATCGCAGGTCCTTCATTCCATCTGCTGTAAGACTGTACAACATCAGCATCAGTGGCACTCATATCATATCACCCCAAACCATAAAATTTGCACAGCAGTTCTTGCACTGCTACATCTTTGCACTTTTTAAATGTATTTTCTCCATTCTCATATCTCATCCCTGTACATATTGTAAATGTTATTACCGCTATTTTATTATTATTTTATCACTATTACCATATATATATATATATATATATATATATATATATATATATATATATATATATATATATATATATATATATATATATATATATATATATATATATGTATTGGAGGAGGAATAACCTAAATAACAAAAATATCTGTTTTAATAACTTAATTATAAACTTCTTGTTTATAAAAAATTACATGAATAAAAATTGATATTCCTATAAAAAGAACCATCAAAATTACACCATTTATCAGACCCAGAAAAGATGAAAACAGAAAGAATCTCTGGATTTTCAACTTTCTGAAGCTCCTTGAACTACTTATGCTGATTTTATGTACCATACAGTGGAAAAAACAACTAAATTCAGGCTTTAAATCATCAAAATCACTTTTTTCTATATGTCCCATTTTCCTTTTTTTGAATACATTTTAAATTATAAACACATATGTCTATTCATTGATTCAACTGTCAACCACAATTTTATTTGAATTGAAAAGCTTCACTTATTGTGTCAAATATTGCCATTTGACAAAACTGCAATTGATTGCGATTAATTAATTACAAAGCCTGTAATTAATTAGATTGAATTTTTTAATCGCGTCCCAATCTCTCTCTCTCTCTCTCTCTCTCTCTCTCTATATATATATATATATATATATATATATATATATATATATATATGTTGAAAGCTCTACAATTATTTTTGTAACCTGGATAGGTTATATTAACGATGGATCTCAGGGTTTTAAGTAATGAGTAAAAACCCAAAAACCCTACAGAGAACACAGTGCACCTGCCTCTTCACTTTATTGGCCATAAATCTCCATCTCACTGGCCTGGTTTCCAGCAGCAGCAGACAGACACAGTTGGAAATGAGCTGGTGAACATAGCTAAATAGCAGATAAAGAACAACATCAAAAGTCTAAACCAGAGTTGAAGGAGAGTAAATATTGCATTTAGATTCATCCGATGGACACAAACATTATTCTGATTGAATGCTAATGTTGCTCTCTGCCTACCTTGCAGCTTTAAGGTAGTTCATTAACTGCAGCTGGGCCTGTACTATTTATCCCAATTCTATAATAATAATAGTAATAATAATAATAATAATAATAATAATAATAATAATAATAATAATAATAATAACAACAACAACAACAACAACAACAACAACAACAACAACAACAACAATAACAATAATACAACATATTTTACCAAAATGTGCATTTCAGCTCAGGAGCTGAAATGCACATTTTGGTAAAATATGTTGTCCCCGCAATTCCTCTAATATAAACCAATTTAAACATCATTTGCCTTCATATTTGCCTACATTTCAAGTCATTCCGAAGAAGAAATTTGTTCGAAAACATGAAGTACAGGTGACTGCAGTCTTCATGATTTTTATTCGCTTAAAATGCTGTCCCTGAGTTGAAATGCACATTTTGGTAAAATATGTTTGTCCCCTTAATTACTTCAAAACAAATCAATTTAAACATGATTTGCCTTCATATTTATCACATTTCAAGTCATTCTGAATAAGAAATTTGTTTGAAAACATGAAGTACAGGTGACTGCAGTCTTCATGATATTTATGCGTTTAAAGTGGAGTTCGTGAGCTGAAAAGCACATTTTGGTAAAATATGTTGTCCCCACAATTCCTTCAAAATAAACCAAATTCAACATCATTTGCCTTCATATTTATCACATCTGAAGTCATTCTGAAGAAGAAATTTGTTTGAAAACATGGAGTAACGGTGACTGCAGCCTTCATGAGTTTTATCCGTTTAAAATGCTGCTGCTGAGCTGAAATGCACATTTCTCAAAAATATTCTGTTCCCGCAATTCCTCTAATATGAACTAATTTAAACATCATTTGCTTTCATATCTATCACATTTCAAGTCATTCTGAAGAAGAAATTTGTTTGAGAATTTGTATGAGCTGAAATGCACATTTCTGTAAAATATGTTGTCCCCGCATTTCCTTTAAAATAAACCAAATTCAACTTCGTTTGATTTCATATTGATCACATCTGAAGTCATTCTGAAGAAGAAATTTGTTTGAAAACTCGAAGTACGTCACTACAGCCTTCATGATATTTATGTGTTTACAATGCTGTCCCTGAGCTGAAATGCACAATTTGGTAAAATATGTTTGTCCCTTTAATTAATTCAAAACAAACCAACTTAAACATGAATTGCCTTCATATTTATCACATTTCAAGTCATTCTGAAGAAGAAATTTGTTTGAAAACTCGAAGTACACGTCACTGCAGCCTTCTTGAGTTTTATGCGTTTAAAATGCATTTGCTGAGCTAAAATGCACATTTCTGTAAAATATGTTGTCCCCGCAATTCCTTTAAAATAAACCAAATTCAACATCATTTGGCTTCATATTTATCACATTTCAAGTCATTCTGAAGAAGAAATTTGTTTGAAAACATGAAGTACAGGTGACTGCAGTCTTCATGATATTTATGCGTTTAAAATGCTGTTGCTGAGTTGAAATGCACATTTTGGTAAAATATGTTTGTCCCCTTAATTCCTTCAACATAAACCAAATTCAACATCATTTGCAGTCATACTGATCACATTTGAAGCCATTCTGAAGAAGAAATTTGTTTGAAAACATGAAGTACACGTCACTCCAATATTCATAATTTTCAGTCGCTTAAAATGCTGTCCCTGAGCTGAAATGCACATTTTGGTAAAATACACCATTTATCAGACCCAGAAAAGATGAAAACAGAAAGAATCTCTGGATTTTCAACTTTCTGAAGCTCCTTGAACTACTTATGCTGATTTTATGTACCATACAGTGGAAAAAACAACTAAATTCAGGCTTTAAATCATCAAAATCACTTTTTTCTATATGTCCCATTTTCCTTTTTTTGAATACATTTTAAATTATAAACACATATGTCTATTCATTGATTCAACTGTCAACCACAATTTTATTTGAATTGAAAAGCTTCACTTATTGTGTCAAATATTGCCATTTGACAAAACTGCAATTGATTGCGATTAATTAATTACAAAGCCTGTAATTAATTAGATTGAATTTTTTAATCGCGTCCCAATCTCTCTCTCTCTCTCTCTCTCTCTCTCTCTATATATATATATATATATATATATATATATATATATATATATGTTGAAAGCTCTACAATTATTTTTGTAACCTGGATAGGTTATATTAACGATGGATCTCAGGGTTTTAAGTAATGAGTAAAAACCCAAAAACCCTACAGAGAACACAGTGCACCTGCCTCTTCACTTTATTGGCCATAAATCTCCATCTCACTGGCCTGGTTTCCAGCAGCAGCAGACAGACACAGTTGGAAATGAGCTGGTGAACATAGCTAAATAGCAGATAAAGAACAACATCAAAAGTCTAAACCAGAGTTGAAGGAGAGTAAATATTGCATTTAGATTCATCCGATGGACACAAACATTATTCTGATTGAATGCTAATGTTGCTCTCTGCCTACCTTGCAGCTTTAAGGTAGTTCATTAACTGCAGCTGGGCCTGTACTATTTATCCCAATTCTATAATAATAATAGTAATAATAATAATAATAATAATAATAATAATAATAATAATAATAATAATAATAACAACAACAACAACAACAACAACAACAACAACAACAACAACAATAACAATAATAATAATAATAATAATAATAACAACAATTATTATTATTATTATTATTATTATTATTATTATTATTATTATTATTATTATTATTATTTAAAATCATATAAACATCACATCACATTTACACATTTACTTACTTAATATTTTGAGAAGTTAACTACATCTCTGATACATCTCAGAATGGTGATTACCAGATGCTACAGAAAAAGACCATATTACCATTGGATATAAGTTAATCGACTATCTTGGCATCTGGCTAATGAATTTAAAGAATAGTAAATTCTTCCCTCATATACGCTTAGAGACTTTAGACTGATTGCTAGCCAATCGTAAAGCAATTCTCTTCTCAAACATTTTCTATTTGTGAAAAAGGGGAAGAGACTGAGAGGGGTGGTCTCATGCAGTTTTACCTTCACAGGTCAAATACGTTTTTCTCTTCATCTGTGGCACCCCTGCCAGCTGCATAGTCCTACTGACAAGCAAAAGCCATCAGGAAGCAACCGGAGACAAGGTCAGATCATCTGTGGAGCTGGTAAGTGATAGTGAATTCTTCCTCACTGTGGCTCTCCTCTAGGGGAACATCCCCAAACAGCAGGCAAGCGGATGCTCAGCTTCACCTCTCACAAGGCATCAGCTCCGTGGCTCAGGATGTCAAAAGCTGCTCTGCTGCCTCAGCACTTCCAGTACAGGGAAGTGACAATTTTAGGCAATTGTCTTGGGTGTGCCAATATTTCACATCTCTCTGGAATGAAATGCAAAACGTCCCTTCCTTTAACATCCACAGACTTTTCAGTCTGAATTAGCTTTAAAATGAAGCAGGGACTATTTCAGTCTTGTTCCTCCTCATCCTCTGGCCTGTTTTCTCCGATTGCAGATTGCTGTTTGCAACCTTGTACCAAGGTAACCAAGGTAATCAAAAGTACTTGAGGCCATTCAGTATTCATGAGTTGAAAGATAGAAATTGGCCTTTCAGCCGCAATAGCATCTCTGGGAGGGGGAGCTGAGGACAGGGAGACTGAGATGATGGAAGGAGGGAGCAATGGCGGGAAGGCAAGGATACCTTTTCCCCAGAGAGAAACAATGACAAGAAGATGCTATAAAAACACGCAATGCTTTCAATGTTTTCTCCTGGCTGCCTCGCCACCAAGTTCATTACCCTTCCAAATATGACTGCTGTTTCCCGCTTTCCCCCCGGGCTCTTTGGCTGACAGTCCACCTTGTTTTTTGGCTGACTTGCAGTCATTGCCTCTGCCCTTGTGTCAAGCAAATGGCTGACAGCCCCTCTAAACTGTCATCTGCTTCAGAGGGCAAAACTGAGGTCACTGCCTGCTGCTGGACCACACCTACGGTAGTCACAGAACCCTGAATGAGGATGAACTGCTCCCATAGTTCTTTTCCTCTCACATCCAGGGTAGCTGTTGCTGGAGTTGAGTTGTTGTAATTATTGCGATGCATGGTTATTAGTGAACTATTTCTAGATCGATGGAAGTCAAAAATGGCCATGTTTATTTTTTGTTTATTCTTTTTTTTTGACTGTGTTTGAGATACAAATCCATTTTTTTATTATTACATTGTAATTTTCTTGTCATCTCAAAAGTTACAAGTTATGTTTTTGTAGTGCTGATTATAATTGTTGCAATTATTAGAAAATAAACATTTGTTTTGCCATCTTGAACCAACAAAAGGTTATTCCATTGTTTTTTAATTTTCATAACATATATATATATATATATATATATATATATATATATATATATATATATATATATATATATATATGTTATGAAAATTATTTTATTTTTATTTTATTTTATTTATTATTTTTTTTTATTATTATTTTATTTTTTATTTTTATTTTATTTTATTTTATTTTTAAAATTTTGTGGTACGAACTACCGTTCGTACCACAAAATTTCCCAACACAAAATCAAAACTCAGTGAGGCGGATCTGAAATGCACATTTTGGTAAAAAAAAAAAAGTTTGTCCCCGCAATTCCTCTAAAATAAACCAACTTAAACATCATTTGCCGTCATATTTATCACATTTCAAGTCATTCTGATGAAGAAATTTGTGTGAAAACTCGAAGTACACGTCACTGCAGCCGTCTTGAGTTTTATGCGGTTAAAATGCTGTTGCTGATCTGAAATGCACATTTTGGTAAAAAAAAAAGTTTGTCCCCGCAATTCCTCTAATATAAACCAATTTAAACATCATTTGCCTTCATATTTATCAGATTTCAAGACATTCTGAAGAAGAAATTTGTTTGAAAACATGAAGCACACGTCACTGCAGCCTTTATGATATTTATGCGTGTAAAATGCTGTCCCTGAGCTGAAATGCACATTTCTGTAAAATATGTTGTCCCCGCAATTCCTTCAAAATAAACCAAATTCACCATAATTTGCCTTCATATTGATCACATCTGAAGTCACTCTGACGAAGAAATTTGTTTGAAAACTCGAAGTACACGTCACTGCAGCTTTCTTGAGTTTTATGAGGTTAAAATGAGCTGAGAAAATGACCTGAGCTGAAATGCACATTTCTGTAAAATATGTCGTCCCCGCAATTCCTTCAAAATAAACCAAATTCAACATCATTTGCCTTCATATTTATCACATCTGAAGCCATTCTGAAGAAGAAATTTGTTTGAAAACATGAAGTACACGTCACTCCAATATTCATAATTTTCAGGCGCTTAAAATGTTGTTCCTGAGCTGAAATGCACATTTTGGTAAAATATGCTGTTCCCACAATTCCTATAATATGAACCAATTTAAACATCATTTGCTTTCATATTTATCACATTTCAAGTCATTCCGACGAAGAAATTTGTTCGAAAACATGAAGTACAGGTGACTGCAGTCTTCATGATTTTTATTCGCTTAAAATGCTGTTGCTGAGCTGAAATGCACATTTTGGTAAAACATGTTTGTCCCCTTAATTCCTTCAACATAAACCAAATTCAACATCATTTGCCTTCATATTGATCACATCTGAAGTCATTCTGACGAAGAAATTTGTTCGAAAACATGAAGTACACGTCACTGCAGCCTTCTTGAATTTTATGCGTTTAAAATGCTGTTGCTGAGCTAAAATGCACATTTCTGTAAAATATGTTGTCCCCGCAATTCCTTCAAAATACACCAAATTCAGCATCATTTGCCTTCATATTTATCACATGTGAAGTCATTCTGAAGAAGAAATTTGTTTGAAAACACGAAGTACACGTCATTGCAGCCTTTATGATATTTATGCATGTAAAATGCTGTCCCTGAGTTGAAATGCACATTTTGGTGAAATATGTTGTCCCCACAAATCCTTCAAAATAAACCAAATTCAACATCATTTGCCTTCATATTTATCACATCTGAAGTCATTCTGAAGAAGAAATTTGTTTGAAAACATGAAGTACAGGTGACTGCAGCCTTCATGATTTTTATGCGTTTAAAATGCTGTTGCTGAGCTGAAATGCACATTTCTGTAAAATATGCTGTTCCCGCAATTCCTCTAATATGAACCATCTTAAACGTCATTTGCCTTCATATTTATCACATTTCAAGTCATTCTGAAGAAGAAATTTGTTTGAAAACACGAAGTACACGTCATTGCAGCCTTTATGATATTTATGCATGTAAAATGCTGTCCCTGAGTTGAAATGCACATTTTGGTGAAATATGTTTGTCCCCTTAATTGCTTCAACATAAACCAAATTCAACATCATTTGCCTTCATATTGA